>NC_142198.1:11087794-11394852 GCF_026936395.1 Plectropomus leopardus
CCGATGAGTAATTGGTGTATATATTTATATATATTTGTGTGTGTGTGTGTGTGTGTGTGTGTGTGCGTGTGTGTGTGTGTGTGTGGACCCAGCTCTTCTACAGGGTGACAGATGAGCATGCCAAAAAGGGAGAGCTGCTGCTCGTGGGGATGATCTGCTACTCCAGCTACCATTACTGTGCCTTCACCTTCCACACCAAGTCCTCCAAATGGGTCTTCTTTGATGATGCTACAGTGAAAGAAGTGAGACAGTGCGCCCTAGTGCTTTTTTCGTGATTAACTGTGTCAGATATCAAGGGAACATACCAAACATTCAGTGGTTAAAGTTTCTTTAAATATAGAGCTCTGTTGCTTTTCTTTGTTTTTTATCTATACAAATGTTTTGGTTTTTTAAAAAAAAAACAAACGGACAGACTGTGTGTCAGACAATACAATCTGAAGGCATCATTTTGTGCTTTGGGAATATGTGATGTTGAATTTTAACATTTTCTGACATTTCACAGACTTGAAAAATAATTTGTTAATTGTAAAAAGAATATGTATACACAGCAGCACGATGATTATAAACAAGTAAAGCTCATTACAACACACAAATGAAAAGCTTTAGTGAAGTCTAGTCTATACTGAATTTAAGAGTTATCCAACAAGCTTTATCTGATTTCTTCTCTTGCATCTTGCAAAAAAGGCTAACTTTTGTGAAAAAGTTTCTAATATATACTTGTTTTTCTCAGAATTTATTCATAGTTTAGTTTTCACGGGCCATTAGCGTACAGATGGGCCACAGTTTAAAAATGTGGAAATCTCCATGCATGAAAATGTGCTGTTCTGAGTTGATAAAATGTAGTCTTTTATATTCAGCAGCAAACAGTAGCAGTTTTCAGCTTTCTATCTGCCATCACCAAGTCTTTTTATCGCCCAATAAAGGCCACATCGATTGCCCTTCATGAGCCTCTGGGTTGATGAGCCTTTATGGCACTGAAGAGTCAGCTAACCCCCCCCCCCTATCTTTACTGCAGTTCCCCAACTCTGTCATCACAAAGTACTGCAGTAGTGAAGTGGAGCTTAACAAGTAAAGATTATTTTACAGATCCCTTCATTGGTTAAAGTTGAAGGGTCCCTGAGAAAGCTGAGTTGCAAGGTGCAGGTGAGCATACACACCTACACCTTGCAATCTGTATGTGAGAAAAAGGTTTTATTTGTGTCTCTGTTCTGTTGATAATGGCTGTGTGTGTATATAGTATAAAGGCTGTAAATCCTTTCATCCATTCCCCTCCTCTTTTTGATAAATATTGGCTTTATTTTCATGGCGTGCACATGGTTGAGCATGCCTTTTGTTTCACATCCTCACAATTTTCTCGGGGACTGTGGTGCAGCGGCTGGCTGGCTCTGCGTCAATCCATCAGCAGCTTGTGCTGTGTGTGCAGCCCCCCTCCGACTGAGATGGAGGAGCTACAGTGCTTAGTGCCTGCCAAGTCCATACCTAGGTCGAAACTTGCCAGTATTTCTGTGACTCCCCAAGTCCCAGCCGCTAAATGACTGCTGTAGCCTGATCGCTGCTTTTCCAGTACATAAAGCATTATTTGTTTAATGAGAATGATAAAATGCAGATGAAATACAGTTACTTGCTCATAGTAGCAAGATGGTGAGTTACAGTACTAGAGTCTATACTATGTCCATTCAGGACTCTCCATTCTGGCAGTGGCCTTGTTTAATTTTTTTTAAATCAGCCATTCAAGTCTAGTAAATGGTTTCTTTATGATGTTGCACTGTAAAATCTTGAAATAATTGGGAACTTTTTTGAAAGAAAAAGTTAAGCAAATCAGAACAGATTAATCGACAACACTTATATTGTGTTTTCCTGGCTGGGATGCTCAGAGCAGAGGACCTGCTGTCTGCTAGCTAGCTGTGACTGCACCCTGGCCAACATGGCGAAGCACAAACTCTGCTACTGTTTGCCATAAAACCAAGATTTTGCAGCATTGCTGAAATGGGTACAGGGCAGCGCATTCAAGGCTCAGTATATTTTATGCAAAAAGTTTTTCAGCCTTGATGGGAAATACACAAAACTGCCAAGAAAACCCTCTAACACATGCCAGGTGTTTCCAAGTTCTGCTGTACCCGCGTCTACGCCATGCCTGGATGAATGGAAAAAGTCATATTTTATGTTAAAATAGATATTCGGACAAAATTGTCCCAAACTCTGAGTAACTGATGTCGATTTATTTTGTACAATTTTGTTATTGTAAAAGCTGCCTTTAATTTCAGTCCTACTAGGCATTAACAAATTCTAAAAAAAGTATTAAATCTAACTTGCCTTAAGATGTAGAAACCATGTTGGACGTTGTGTCGTGGCTACACATTTAGTTTATGCAACCAATACAGCATTTAGACAAGAAGGTGCAAAGATCATTACAGCCTCATGGTACCCTTAGAGTGGTTGCTGATTTTTAGTCTGATTTTGACAAAGTACAGCACATGACAGGAGTAAGAGACTGCTGAGCATTCACAACCACAGCCCATTTGTTTGTCTTTTTTTTTTTTGTATTTTATATCTACCTCTGCAACATTCCTTTGTTTGTGTTGTCTTTGTTTTGCTTTGCATTCATTCTTCTTTACCTCATCTCTCCTCCTCCTACTTTCTCCTCTCCCTCCCTCTTCCACCGTCATTTGCTTAATTAAGGAGCACACAAGCATCTGTTAGCCTGCAGCCTGCCTTTGTGGTGCCTCTGTGGCGAGACACGCACCTTACACAGCTTAGCTAATGTGATTGTGCGATTTGGCCTGAGCGTGATATATTCACTCACAAATTAGACTATGCGCAATAAAGGTGAGGTTTTGTTTTGAGGTTTGACAGCTAATTTTATTAAAAAGCTGTCAGAGGATTTTCTGTCAGGCTAAGATTGACTTGGGTTGTGGCATTTTGGTGATGCCACTAAAGTGGTGCTCTGTTTGTAATAAGTTAAAATGCCTTCTGTCAGATCAGTTACACAACAAAACTTTTCTGATACCCCTTTGTCAAATGAAAACAGATGAGGTCGCAAGAAAGCAAATTATCCGGTTATGTGCACAATCTGTCTGCTTTTCCAAATTGAATTATTTCATGGTTGCTTTGTTTCCCATTAGGGGAATCTGACATTTTAAATCCTCTTTAATACATTTAAATTGATTGATTGACATATTTTCACACAAAAGAAAGTCTTATTTTGTTTGTTTCACTGTGTATTATCATGTAAATATGCAGAAATCCTGCAAAGACTGCAAGCACATGTGCATTGACCACCTTTCCTCTTGTTCTTTGCTATAGATCGGCTCTAGATGGAAAGATGTGGTCAGCAAATGTATCAAAGGTCACTTCCAACCTCTCCTCCTCTTTTACTCCAACCCTGACGGGAGTGCAATCACCGCAGACGATGCCTCAAGACAAAAAAGCAGCCAGTCTCATTACAAGACCCCTGTCAATGGAGAAGTGCAAGGTATGGCCTGTCCAAGGGGGGATGTTTAAAAATAAGTCTGGTTCTGCATTTTCTTCATCAGCGATTTTGACTGTACTAACTTTTACTGTAAAAAGTGGCCTCAAAGAATGGGTCACAGGTCATCATGATGGTTTTTAAAAGTCCTCAACATAAATTATGTCACTGTGGAGGCTCTGTGGAAACATAGGTATTTTATATTGCTAAGATATAGTGTCCTTTTATGGAAATGACAACATCTAATTCCTTTGCGATGCATTTATCTTGGTTGTTAGTCCTGTTGAGTGTGTTTTCACTATTCATAATACCATCCCAAGTCCCCTGTTTAATTATAGTGCCCATTAATTTGAGGTAGAGGCGTGCAGCTATGGCTTATTCAGTATTTATAGTTCTCAGAATAATGCAGGATGTGGAGGTAATAAAAGGAAAGCCCATTTCCCTCCGTACACCCAGCTGGAGTTAAGTGTTTGACGAACAAATGCAATCTTACGAGTAGGTGGAAATTTGAAAAGACATGATGTTTTTATGCAAAGTAAAATTCTTGCAATGCTGTTGGTATACTGAAGTAGTGCTTTTACTCCCTCAGCACACATTTAATTAACCGCAAAATAAAAAAAAAGTCCCTTTTGTTTGCAGGTCGCTGTAAATGGAAATCAAATTCAGAGAAACATCAGCAAAAACTCTTTACCGGACGTGTAAAATCCCACATCATATTAGTTGCATTTGCAGGGTAGTAATGAAAATTTGTTGATGACAACAGCTGAACATCTCTGCTGTTTGGATTATATATCCCTGGATTTGTTTGGTTGGGGAGGTTTTTATCCCCTTTAAAGATCCTCCTCCAACTCTCCATGCTGGCCGTGCCCCAGGTGCAAGCTGTGGCAGCCGCTCACCGCCCATCAGAGCTGACAGGGCGCTGGACCAAACTGGATGATCCTGCAAAAACCGAGGAGAACATTATGTGGATTTTGTAATTTAAATTCTGTTTCTTAGTTTCAGGTGCAGTTGATGTATTTGTTGATATCAAATTTATGTTTTATTGTTAAATTTAAGTTAAAAAATGTGTTGTGTTTTTGTTGGAAAAAGACAGTCATGCACATATGGCCTTAGATTAATGTTTACATTTTTTGTTTTCTTTATGTCTTCCTCCACAGGCATTGAGTCTCCAGTTGTAGCCCACAAGAAGCTGGACCTCACCAGGGAGAATCTGAATGCTCTGCTGGGCCAAGGTTCTTTGAAACAGAAGACCTCTTCCACCTTCAGCAGGACCAGTAATCAGACCAATGGAGGACGGGGACCAGGTAAGAGGGAAATATGGAACGACTGAATATGGCCAGAATGCAAAGAGAGAGAGAGATTCCTAACCCAAGATGTGGAAAAACGTGCTGCACATAATTTATTCAAGTGTTTTTTTTTCTATTTTTTCCCCCAACATTACAAAACTTGGTTTAAATACACAATATGTGCTTGTGAAATTACTGCAGCTCAAGAGAGAAAAACATACCAGAGAGACATTAGCCAAATTGTACGGTGGTTAGACTTTTTAGCCTTGAAAGACTGCTTCATTTGTAAATATTTTTGTCTGCAGAGAGTGGCAACAAGCACAGATCTGGCATAGCAAGCAGTGGAAGAGATAATTAAATGTCTTCGCTGTAAAACTAAATCTGGCCGTGTTCGTAATACAGGAGGGGATTAGGGACCCTCATTGAGGGGAGAGGTCACAAAGAGCTGACAATTCTGCACATACTTAAGTGCAAGTGGGGAGAGGAGTGTAAATTGAGAAAAGGAGATTTGTGAAGATGAGTAATTGACCTTAGTGGAAAGACAATGAAACAAAAGGTTGTGGGAGCAGATCAGACTGGTGAAATTGCATCTCTTTTTATTTTATGGCATGTTCCATGTTTAGTATGTAGCTGTATGAAATTGTGATGGTCCTTGAGTTTTGTGTGTCACTCTTTGTCTGCACTTGAAAGCTCATTGCTTAAGATTTGGTGAAGAGAAGGAAGAAAAATGCTAGTCAAAGCTTTAAGAAGCATCACAGTCAAATTATTAAGTTCTGATTAATCAGCTTGTGAACTTTACACTTCTTTTTTGGTGCTGAAGAGAATATGGAATACCAAACAGTCTCTAAAAATACCTGGTGTTTTTTGAAACATCTTGTTCTCTTCACAGAGATTGCTGTTGAAATCTCTGACAGCTAACAGAACCACAGTATGATCATGTTTTCCAGTGCCATGACTAATCATTGCCTTTCAAAGTGAAAATCTGCCAGAGACAGAGCAGGGAAGCTTCTGCATGGACATGTTTCCACCCTGCTGCCTTTCCCCTCATGTGGCAGAAAATATACCGTATCCATCAGCACAATGATGTGCTGTAAAGTTTGCCTCTGTCTGCTCTGCAACTGCTCAGTGCCTCAGGGGTGCTGGCACTGAAAGATAGAAAACAGTGACATGGAGAAGGATGTAGTGACAATAGATACCTATACATACACTGAGATAGAAATAATTTTAATAGTGTCTGCAGTGGTAGTGGAAATCCCCACCTGATTCAGCAGAGGTACAACTGAGATTGAAAAAATATATATATTCAGCATTAATTACATAGTTATGCTTGACATCTCTTTTATTTTTAAAGTGAAAATTGGCAACAACGATCCCAAAAGTCGCCTCAGGGAGATTTCTCGAGAAGTTGCCCAGAGAGCAGGAGAGGTGCGTGGGATGCATCCATCCAGAAGAGAGCCCGATAGGAGCGGTCAACGGAGGCCAGAATCCCGCTACAGAGGTTGGTTGCAGTGTGTGGACGTATAGATGGGGACTGCACATGCAATGCAACATATAACAAACATACACATGAGAATTGTCAGGCTCTAAGATACAAAAGGCTAGCCCTCCACTTCCCTCCAGCCCTTATGTAACCGTCGGTTCGGGAGCAATGTGTCAGAAAGGGGATTAAGCGCTGACGTCTGTTGGAGCCTGCCTTCATCCTGCTCTCTCATATTCAGAGCTATTGGTTTCCCTCACTGTGGTCCCCATGGACATTTACAAACATATACTGTAACCCTGATCCAACAAAATAGTGATAAATACAGTATGATATAATTAGAGGGTGAATTTAACTAAAAAAAAATCACATTCCTGGTACTGTCTGTACCAGGAATGTGATTTTTGGAACTATATGTACCTGTTGCCTCACAAATTGAGTGTGCGTTAGTTCTCATCAGTACACTGATCGGTCTGCTCCTTTTAAGACTCTTTGTACATAACTGCTTTTAACTATCAGTTTAGAGATTATGAAGCACAATTCTAACACACTCCCAAATCGACTATATGAACAGCAGTAGCCTGCGTTAGCAGCGAGCTCACGTCCTGCTATGATTGAATGCAGTAAGCTAAAGGAGGCTAGTGTCGTCACCGTGATGAATGGAGAGGCTGGAGGTGACACTACAGTTAATGTAAGTAGTATACATTTACAGCAGTGGGGCTCATACCCAGGCTGGGACTCTGCTAAAAAGTCTTCTCCAGAAAAAAAAATCACTCAAGAAAAGCTTAAGCCACTTTGCTGCTCAGTTCATATCAAACTGTGAGATAACTCCAAGGTATTAATAAATGATTTCTGGCTGTATTGATTGAGGCATGTTACCATTCTTGCAAAATGATCCACAGTCTTGTGTACTGTTGACAGCGCTGCAGAAACTCTTTGAAACACACCGGTATCCTATATACTGGCGAAAAATGTAGAGAGTGATGTTTGAAGTGATTTAACTCTGGCACACAGTCAGCAGAATCCGAAGCAATAGGGACTGTATCTCTTGCAGGCTTTCCAAGGACTGACAGTTATATGTAGTGTTAGATTCACTTTTTGTGCACTCAAACACGATGTTAGAGCAGATGAGATTTTCCTGGTTATTTAGATGACTCCAACACAAAGCATGCAGCCTCTGATTCAAGCTTTAAGTTCTGAAATAAGGACTAGTACAGTAAAACTAAAATGTCACATTTTCCACACATTTTGAAATTATCTTTTTGATTTCATTTAAAAGATTAAATCAAAACTCGTGGCCAATGTAGTGCTGCTCAAAAAATGTCACCGCTGTGTCATAAAATAAATGTGTGTGTGTGTGTGTGTGTGTGTGTGTGTGTGTGTGTGTGTGTGCGTGTATGTATGTATGTATAGCTCAACACGAGTGAACTAGTTTCCAGGAAGGATGTCTGGCCGTATATTTTGAAAGTGGCTATTATTGCTGGAAGTGTCCTTGGAATAGCAGACACACATCCGTTACACACTATCATGTGAACATGTGTCACATATGTATTTGAAAAACATGCTCATGTATGCATGTGCACACAAAATTACACCCAAAGTGCTCCTTTTATCGTGTGTAGCTGCATGAATGTTTGTAAATAAGCTGGCCCCCGTCTGTGTACACACCACGGATAGAAATCGACCGCTGTCTGCTGTAATTCACACCTCCCCGTCATCTGCACACATAAATGTCAGCAGCCCTGTTGTCGTCATGCTCTTCCCTCACTTTCTGCCCACCCTGCACATTGGCACAGTTTTGTGTCTTGGTGTCAAGGTGTCAATGAAAGTAAATTTTTTGGTCTTGAGAAAATTATTCATGACATCAGGTGTAGTTTAAAATTTTTGACAATCTACAGGGTTGCTGCAGATCCTCAAAGAGTCTTAAAAGGAGTTAAATTCATTTATCTTAAAATAAGGCCTTATTTAGCATTAAGATGTCTAAAATCAATCTTTCAAAAGTCTTAAAAATAATTCGACATCAGGGATAGGATTTTTTTTAATTGAAAAGGATTGGTTTTTTTCAAAATCCCAAAATAATGGATTTAAAAAAAACAATAATTTACCAAATGCGTCGTGCATTAAAATAAAAGAAGATTTATGTTTTAAGTTTACAATAAATAGAAAAATAAAATATATTCCAATTTTTCTTAAGTAATTGATGTATATGTTTTTTCCTTCAATAATGGCTACTGTAAAATTACTCTTAAATTTCAATTAAAGTGGCATTAAAACAGTTTTAAAAAGTCTTAAATTCCACTTGTCTTAAGATTTAGGAATCCTGATCCATATATATAAAAGATATATAAAAGAAGCCAAAGTTGATGCATTATTTTTTCATATACGACAAAGGCATGTTTGGAGCTTAGAGAAGTTAAAAAGATATATTGTACAGTGTATCACATATTTTACTGTCTCAGTAGATTTGTTGGTTAACAGGTCTATAATGTTAGAATTTGAAAAAAGTTTTTTATTCTTAACTCATTTATTGAAAACATCTGTTTAGAATGTGTTTTGCTGTTCTCCTAGTTCAAGCTCTCATGAAACTTCTCCTGTTTTATATCAGATCCAGGTCAGGACAGGACCTACTCCCGCTCCGCCTCCCCTCCAGAGAATGGCTTCAGACAACACCTGGAAACTCGGCTGTACAGCAGTCAAGGAAAAGGTCCCACACGGACCGAGCGAACGCCCCACCTTGCCGGACGCTCCTCACATGAGCCCGCTCGCTCTCACTCTAGGGTCCAAGTGTTGCCCAATGTGCCCAGTATCAGCAGTAGTCATCACAGCCGGAGATTGGAACACGTCTCCAACGGATACGACACTGACAGCAGCCAAGACTCCAGAGAGCGCCCTGGAAGTCGCAGCAGGTCCAGCCGCCCCTGGAAGCCCATGCGCGAGGCGCTCAATGTGGACAGTGTTTTAAGTGGCGTTGGTAACTCGGGAAGTCAAGAACGAAGGCAGCACAGCCCGCGAAGGAGACCCAATAGTCAGTCTCCCTCCCGCGACCGAGAGCAAGACAGAGATTTCACGTGGGGAGGCCGAGAGGAACGCAAACCCAAAAGCCTAATGACCATCTATGAGGATGAGCAGAGGCATGAAACAGGTGGCAGCCGAAGCTCGCTGGACTCAGATGGCCGAGGTGGCTACAGTGACAAGGACAGGTCAAAGGGCTCAGCAACTCTAAAAGTGCGGAATGACAACTGGAAGATACAGCGAACTGAATCTGGATATGAGAGTAGTGACAGACTAAGCAATGGCTCAGCAAATCTCGACTCACCGGTGGTAGAGAACCTCTCTTCCAAAGATCTGCAGCCCATTCCTGAGCTGCATTTGTCAAGGTAAAATAGACTGTCTACGTCTTATCAGCCAGGTACACAAACTTGGCGCAGCTATGGCTATTACACAATTTTTGCTGTGTGGTGCCAGCGTCAGAATGTTGCTTTATCATCTCATGCCCTACTCACATAAGGATTTGAGACTCAAAAGTGCTTCCATCTTTAAATGATTAAATATTACAAACAAACTGTTCTAAGAATAGCAAGACCCATTTAACATAAATGCACACTAGGCAGATGTGCCAGCCTTATTATGCTGGGCTGTCATTTGTTGGCTTTGTGGTACAGGTCTTGTTTGGAGATAATTATCTCAACTAGCTGACAACTCCTGTACACAGAGGGAAGAGCCAGCAGATCGCTGACTTCCTCAACTGCTAGTGAATTATTCAAGCCCCTCTCTTGACAGTAACTTGGTAAAGGGCTCCTTTGATTATCAGTTCTTCAACATATTGTGAAGATGTTTTGGGACTGGTTTAAGACCTGAAGTCATTGAAAATGTATAAAATTTGTAATTTTATTTTGGTTATAAGTCATGACTTTTTCTACTGCTAGTTTTCATTGGATTTATTATGACATCTTTCAGGGTTCCCACAGTCATTTAAGACCTGGAAAAGTCATGGAATTTCACAATCACATTTTCCAGGCCTGGAAAAATCACGAAATTCGTAAAAATCATTGAATGTTTTGGAAAAATCATGGAATTTTATAGCCTGTAATGAAACAGTTATCTTCAGTAGATAACCTTCCACATCATGTAACATAACGGCAAATTTATTTTCTGTAGTTGTCGGTGTCACTTAACCTCTAATAATAAAAAAAAACAATAATAGAATTTTAAAAAAAAAAAGGTATAAAGGGTCCTTGAAAAGTTATGAAAAAGCTTTGGAATTTTGTCAATGAAAACATGTGGCAACCCTGATCTTTAAACATTTAACAGCAAATACAAAGCATAGCACTTTTAAAAGGATATGTACAATAAAAGATAAAATAAAAGGATCAATAACAATAAAGGAAAAAAATACATTGAAAGAAATTATAATAATATCTTTGTAGGTGTCCTATTTAAGAAAAGAATGTAGCAGGAGTTAGTATCAAATTACACCATTGTAAATCAGTCATGATAAAGATGTATATTAAGGCTGAGGTTAAGAGGGTTTATTTCCCCGTTTTACTGCATGCAACCATGTTATTCATTTTAAGTGGCTGGTAAAAGATCATGCTCTGGAATATCTTGTGGCAATCCACAATGCATAAATAATTGAATTTATTTTGTATTTTAGGGATCACTTCCCTCCGAGAGGAAGCAATGATTTGAAGGCTGACATCTTGCATGCTGCGTTTTCCACTGGTAAGTGACTCTCACATGTGCATAATGTCATACTTCTGCATACAAATGACTTTATTTAAGCAACATTTGCTTACTCTGTATATTTCCAGCATGTGCACGTATTAAAAGAAGAGAGCATTTAATATATGCAGTGATTAAGAATTTTTATATATACTTTTTTTCATTAATTTTTTTCATTAAAATCATTTCTTTAGAATGTACACATATAAATCCCAAATAAATATACATTTTCTACTGTTTTATATTGTGGAAATAAATCACTCATGAAAGTATCAGTCGTTCACAAAGGCTTGGCCCTGGCATTAAAGAACTTTCCTCTGCCCGTAGACTTCCGTGTGTCTGAAACATTAAGATAGTACTCAGCAATTTCCTTGATTTATTGTTCCATCAGTACTGTAAGGTCACAGCCTGATTGAAGGGATACTGTATGGAAATATGTGTGCTCTGGTTGCTCGCTGCCTGGCCTTGACCTTTTTTCCTGAGTAAAGTTTATGTTATGCAGCACGCAGAGGAATGTACATGGGCTTAAAGGAAACCTCAATGCAAGTAGAAAACTCATAAAGATCCAGATTTTTTTGTTAATTAAGTATTAATGTCAGAAATAAAAATCCTGGTTTGTGTCAGGTCTTTTTCCTTCCTCACATATTACACAAAAAAGTTAAAGAGGAAATGGTGACAAAAGAACCTCAAGCACTTTGTTAACCTTTAACAGCAGTGAATAATGTGTTGCATCAGGAAGTACAGCAGTTTTTACATCCATGGGGATAAAAAATTCTGCAGGGGGAAATTAGTTTGGTTACAACTACTGTTAAAAAAAGTCTGTAAAACATGAAATATGATGAGCCTCAAATATGAGTCATGTTGCACAGTTGCAATAATGGTTATTTTTATCTTGGAGGAAGATTAGATGTGAATAGCACTCAGGGGTTTGTCGCCTGGACACCCTTCTCATTCTTTATCTAGCACATGCTTGTTTATGATACACAGTATCAGCAAAGAGAAAAAGGGAGGGAAATATCTTAAAAAATACCAAACTAATTCCCTCAACAGGAATACGCCGAGTTAATCCTGAATAAGAGGGGAAGATGAGTGAGCTTGTAGGAGCCACCCAACTGTGCCCAGCCACGCAGAAAATGCCATGACTGGGCCTGTCACAAGGTGGTATTCAAACATGAGGCAGTGGAAATGCCATTTAGTAGCACTGCAGTTGTTTCAAGGTCCCAAAGAGTTATGAAATGCAGCACAAAAACAGCAGCAACAATTTTATCCGCCTTAAGTTTTATTCAGAGTTGAAAATAGCTCTTACACAAGTGTGGTAAGGTTGGGGAAAGAAGCAGAAATGCATAGTGTTGTATGCTGGTCTTGTCATTTTGCCTGAGCATCTATACATGCAGAGTGATTCATGTGTAAGAATCCCTGCCAAAGAGACAAATAAGGCATGCTTATTTATTCACTGCTGCCATATCTTTTTTTGTTTTTCTTGTATTTCTCGAAAGATGTCCCATTAAATCATCATTAAGGCTAGTCTTTACCTGATAAAATTTGTGTTCATAGTTGATGGCACAAATGTACATTTTGCCCAAAGGTAAAAGTAGAATGTGTTAATTTTTTGTATGAAAAGCACATGTTAATGCCATTATTTACTCACTGAGGCTATTTGCCCCCCAGTGCCTCTATTAATCACACACGAAACTCAGTTCAATTACTTGCCTCCTCTTTATTTAGTAAAATTTCATAATACTTTTGTATTTGGAAAGTGTCTACTGATGATTAATTTGATGTTTTTAATGCTAAATTTGCTAATCTAATCTTTGTTTAAAATCTCTTTTAGGGCCTTTGAGTTCTACTCCTCAGGAGCTATTTTATCAGTATGGGATATTTATGCCCTACTGTCTGCAAATTGTATTGACAAGCTGCAGTTAATGTGTCCTAAGTCAATTTGGCCAGAGTTCAGTGGCCTGAGCTGCAGTTTCAGAGAAGGCTGAGCAGATTTCAGTTGTCCATTAAAGTCCAAAATCCTTTCTAAAAGCACACACATGTGGGTGGGCAGTTGTGAGGAGTTCAGTTAACATTTTCACCACAGGGATTCATTCTTGTGCTCGTTTGTTGTGTCAAAGGAGGGACCTAAAGTCAAAATCCGGGCCCCTCTTGGTCACCTTATTGACAGCTTTTTGTCCTTGTGAGAAAATCTCATTAAGTTACATTATACCAAAGCAGAAATGGTAGCAGAACATCCTGTCTGTAACAGCGTGAAAGGTCACGGCTGTCAGGAGATGGGTCCAATTTAACCTGCTATCTAGACAGAAAATCACACCTTTACTCGATTTTGTCCTGGTTGGCTCCGGTGGCTCCTGTAGACCTGATTAAAATCCAATAGAAAAGCTGTTACGACTCAGTTTGCTTAAAAAAAAAAAAGAGTAATGGTGAATTTGATCCTTTATTGGATTCAATGGATTCATTGCCCATTGTGTGTGTTTATATACATTGTTTCAGTGAATGTGTGTTCGTGAGTTTGCGTGTGGTTTTAATGTGTTAATGCCATGAGATTAGTGCATATTTACATTGTGGCATTTGGCTTACTGTTCCCATGTCTGTGCCACATAAAAACACACAGAAACAAAGGCTATTCCAAATGATTTATAAGAATGTGTGATGACCTTTTGGAGTTTTGGCCACTGACAGATAAAATAGTTGAAAGCTTGACATATTTCCAGGGTTCCCTCTTCTTCCCCACATAGCTCAGGTCTTAATGAAAAGCTGCACAGCAAATATGCATGCGAGCCTGATTGATGTTCAAGAATTTTAAGTACCCCAGACAGCAGAACGCACAGAACTACAAATCTCAACTTGACAGCCCTTAGAACTGAAATGTGTAGAGTTTTTTTGTTTTTTTGTCGCATCAACAAACTTCAAAGAGATGTCAGGAATTTCTGCATGTACAATTTCTCCAAACCGGGTTTGGGTTTGCTTTCATGGTCTGTATAGAGTCACATTTTCTATTTCCACTGGGAGTCTCTCACTGGCAGTTGGGATAATTGAAATGATGTCAGATCACTTCTCTGTTCCTCTCAGTTAAATATCCTAAATAACTTTTAGTGGATGACAAACAGGTGCCTCTCTTGAACTTTTCGCAGTTATCCTTTCTGTTAAAGACAGATTTGTGAGTGATTTACATGCTTCTCTATACTCATAGCTGTTAAAAAGACGAATGTAAAGCAGCACACAGCATGGCTCTTAATATGTCAACCACTGACATTTAGCAAGTGTCTGAAAAACATGTATGCATATGAGACGGCTTCACTTTCTTTAATCCTATTTTGACTTTACCCTTTTCCGTTAACATTGGAATGTCATGGAAATGCAGTTACACACCACTTGGTGCAGTTAAGATAGTACATAAAATTCCACTGAGTCACAGCCTAATCCATGCAATCACAGTACGTGGACGCTTTCCCAGGCAAGTGCAGTAGGCCATGTAAACAGCAGGACACCTTGAGTACATCTGTTTTGCTGGCGTCCGCAGCTTAAGCAGTGCTCCCCAAATTCCGCCAAAATGAATGTTTTCTGGAGATCAGCCAGAGCTCGAACCTGAAGAAGTGATTTACATTCAATTCGGATGGAATAATATTGATTATTTGATAGCTGTTTTCTGCAAAATCTTTTGATTTCAACCGTAACAGACAGGCAACAACACAGCCGCCTTGCCCTTTTGTTATTCAGCTGCTTTCTCCTTCAAGCTTCCTCTTGGCAACCGTGCGTGTGACCATAAAGATGAAGGGATTTTCGAGGGAGAAAAGCATTGTAAACAGCATCCTTTTTTTTGTGTGTGTGTTTTTGCGAATGATATTGTTGCCGTTGCTTGCCAACATTGCAGATCAGCGTCATCAAATTGTGAATTGCCACATGGACTTAACGGCTTAAAAATGCAATAGTGTTGTGGAGGGGATCTGGAGTCTGGAGTCTGACCCCGGCGTAATTGCATGCCAGCACAAAGGATTTAGCCACTAATGCTTTGAGAGAGCACAGGAAAAAAAAAAGAGGGTATGCTGACACATCACAGATGGTCCTCAGCCACTCACTCTCTTCCTTGTACTGTTAGTCAGCTGTTGTCTGTCTCAGGCCTTGTAAATCACACCCACCCTGCTAACTTGGCTAAGCTCCACACCGGCCCCCACCTGGGGACATGTTTCTAAACACTTTTGCTGTTCTATTGGGTGAAATCAGCTATTATCTCAAAATTATTGCAGCGTAATTCTTTGACATCACATTATGACGACTTTTACTGTCATCGGTTTGCATAACTTCTAAATCTGAGTTCATTCCAGGTCCTTATTGTTTCATTAGTACTGTTAGCACAAAGCTAACCAGGCCTGAATATGAACCCAAATTCCCTTTGAGGGGCCACGTTCTTTGGCTGGATCAGACAGTCACAGTGGTACACAGGGGGCCTGAGGGCGCTCTGCCAGACTAGCTGCTTTGATACTTCCTCTCACAGCACCAGGCAAAGGGCCTCACCATGACCCCTGTTAGATAACATGTCTTTGCTGGAGAGAGACAGGGAAAAAAAATACTGTAGCCATGTTCAAATAAAAACACATGACAGATGTTACCACTGACCATCTGGTAGAGATGACCATGAATTTAAAAATTGGTGTGTTGTGATATAAAATGCTCATGAGGCTTCATTGTTCTTTAGGTGAACAGGAAAGACAATCTCCAGATCTACAAGATGCAGACAGCCTCTCTGGTCTGCCAATACAAAGGTAAAAAAGAGCTTTAAAGGACATTTCAAGTAGTTCATGATTTGGCACAAGTAAAATACTGATGTTTGTGTATTGTAACAGAAGAAGAGCCTTCCGATACACTCCCGGAATCTTGGAAAAGAACAATGGTTTGGACAGCGAACAAGAGGAAAATGTTGATGGCAGCCCAGCGAGCCCAGTGCCTCCTTACTTAGCAAAGACCAGCAGCTCTGAGTGGAACAGCTCAGATGACCTTGCCGGACCATTCTCTGAACAAGAAGAAACTGGCACTGTTGCCCATATAGACTCTTTCTCGCACAACTATCCCCCACCTTTACCCCCCAAGACTTTTGGCAACAGTCACGCTGACCCATCTGGCATCCACTACCAACCGCCGGAGGTGCCAATGCGAACAAGCTCCCAAAATGAACCCAAAAATGGCTTGTCTCCACTCTCGCACACTACCCTCCGGCGACGGATTGAGACACCTGCCGAGTACAGGCTTTCGTCAGACGCCAGCTCCAAGTCAGGGTCATCGGACCAGGATAGGAACGATCTGTCGGCCAGCGAGAGTGACGAAAGGTTACCCAGTCCAAATCCCACACGCGACGATGGTACAGACTCCCCCGGTCCAACAGATATAGCTCTTCCCACCACTTACTTTTCTGTGGATAGCTGTATGACTGACACTTATCGGGCCAAATATCATAAGAGGCCTGCCTTGTACATGAAAGCAGAGGACCATATGTCATCAGGGGAGAGTGATGTGGAAGGGAGGGGGCTCCCTGTGCCAGATGTTCAGCCACTAGAGCTTTCCAAAAGCAGATCAGAATCAGGTACCATATGTTAATATTAATGCTATTCACGTAACTTTGTTAGCATTTTGTAAATGCATTTATTAAGTATCTCTACTTTTGTCTTGCAGGTTATGCTACCACAAAGACTACTGCAAAATGGAACCCAGTCACTCCAAAAGGACTTGATGAGCATGGTTTCCTATGATTTTAGCAAAAGCATCAATAGACCTTGATTGATCCAGCGACTGGATGCCAAAAAGAATAACATGCACTATGACTGCTCCACACTTTGACTGCTTCTAACTAAGATGTAAGCGTACACACCTTTCATAACAGAGGATTGGACATGAAACTGGATGCCAAAGAAATTGTTAAAAGAAAGGCAGGTGTCCTTAAACGCTGTCTTGCTATTTTTGGTATGAGCTACTAAAAGCTTTGAATGAACAGTGAATTTGCACAGTAGAAAGCACCAGAAAGGTACAGAGAAAGACACGTCTAATTTAGCTGTTGACTATGTTTGAACTTTTCAAATGCAAAGGTTACTAAAGAATGTGTCACAAAAAGCCACTTTAACCACACAAGAGATTAAAAGATTTATTTTTCATGAAAAAATAAACAATTTCTTGCAGTTCTCTCACTCTATGAAATGCTTATTTCTTTGCTTAACTACTCCCATTTCAGTGTTATGAGGTGTCTGCCCGAATTCAATCTCTTTTACGTAATGTATCTGTCTTTCAGTTGTTTTTTTAAAGAACACAAGAGATTTGAGTAATATATAGAATATGTTTTTTGTGTAGATTTTTGGAAACATATTGGGCATTCTTTAAAAATGGATCCCAAGGATCCGTGTGAATATAAAGCTCCAGGACACTTTCAAAGGTTTTTGGCCAATGAAACCTCTTTACAGGACTGTTAAGGCAGGGAAACTTCCAACCTCAGATTCTTATTGGTACACGGAGTTTATTGATCTCTGCAAATAACGCGTAATTCTATCTTTTGTCTCTCCTTTTGTAAACCAAAGGAGGTCTTGTATACCAATATATCTCTGACCACCAGTGCTGGTGTCCAGGGGCGACAAGGTAATGGGTAAATATGTTAAATTGTTTGCATATTGTTAGGAAAGTATGTGGCACATAACTCAAGGCATATCCCTATCCTCTCACATGCACACCTTTACACTTTCTCACATATTGACTGTGTTTATGTCTTTGCACTGTATATCTATATGATTATATTTCTTTTCACACTCCATTTTTTGTTTTTATTCAGCTCTCTGTCCTTTTTCTTAAAACCTGTTCCTTCTTCTTTGCAGCAAGTCTGCACTGGCAGGACATGGACATGTAAAATTGCCATCTAGAGATAGACAAGGTGTTTTTGTTTCTTTTTAAGGGGATTATTAATAATAATAACATGCTGTAAATCTGAGTAGTGGACTACTTTTTGGTTCAAAATGTTTTATATATGCAGCAGACTAATGCACAGTGCCTTTTGTATTTTTCTATGTCATGACCAGTTTAAATTGGAGCCATGGTTTGTACAATTGTTTGATTTTAAATAATTTTTTGTAACCTTTAATTTTATTTTTATTGATTGATAATTGTTGAATAAACAATTTTATTTAACCATATCAGTGTGTCAGGTCATGTTATGTTTAAGACCACAAATTTGAATGTAACAGTGTAAAAGCATACCTGGTCTATGACTCATGCCAATTTTGCAATGATTCCAACATAGAGTCCTGATGATAAACTCAGTCTTTACAGAGTAAATAGTTCATACCAACACAAAACTGCAGACCACTATCCTCAACAAATGCTAAAAAATATGGAGCTTTGCTGCCACCTGCTGTTGTGTGTCCTTAATGCACGTTTTAAAACGAGGTACTGGCTACCAAACTAATATTCTGAGGTCTGATGGTACATATTGCATAGAACTGGAGAGACTTGTGCCACCTCCATCTATATCTTTTGGTCAGTTTGGTAAATTTTGCCCTATTATACTATTTTGAACACTTATTTGCATTTAACTTACACTTACATTTTTTCTCTTTTCTGTGGTACGACCTCACAGTTTTCACCTACAAGTTTTCTTTGACACTCAATAAGCATGAGTAAACAATACAGTTCCTACTTTAATATAAGGAAGTGTCCAGCACACATCTTAGATCCAATAGTGGGTTACAGGGGCACTTCACACTTGCACAGCATTTAAAAAAAAAGTTTTGCATCAACAGAGGGCCTTATGTGAGTGTTCTAACATAATACAAATGTTGTTGTTTTTTTAAAAAATGATTTTATAAATGATTCGAGGCTTCCTGGAAGCTCTCCTGATCTTTCTGTTGTCTTGACAATTCAGAGCAAAAAACAAACAAGCATACTTTTTTCAACCTCAAGAGGGAAGTAGAGGACTTTGAAACCAAAAGAAAAGATGCAACTTGATCTTGATGTTAACAACAATGAACACTATAGCTTTGACTTAAATCACACATTAAACCAACACACAGACATTTGACAGGCCTTACTGCCAAACATATATATGTGCATTGATTTAATGGGTCACTCAATATCTCAGAGGGCCTTCATTGCAGATTTTTTTGGTGATCTAGTTATTCTGCTGTTGGAAAACGTGTGCTTCATTTAACATTTGTTTACAAAATAACAGACTGAGAAAACGTATGCCTGCAAGGCCAATATTTTAATTTTACTTTTGTGCATTATTATTTTCTTGCATTACCTCTGAATATCTTCATTTCCCAGCAGTAAAAATGAAGATGATTCATCAAACGTATTTCAGCATTTGACTAACTTCAACAATGCTGCAAATATTCCAAATAAATTCTTCAAAAATACATGAATAGTTGAATCAACTGCATAATTAATGTAGAAAAGAAGACTGCAGCTAAACTTTCACCCCAACTCATCTATTTGCTGTCACTAGTAGGGCCATAACTCATAAATTTAATTAAGAAGGAATAGTTTTTTTTTTAAAATGCCAATCTCAGACTTGAAAATAATTTTTCCAGTGTCCACTGGAGGGAAAATGCACAACTAGGAAATGTATTCAGAAAATCCTGACAATGTTCTGCCATTCATTGCATGGCACGTCTATCATAGTTTTGGTGTGCTTAAATCTTAGCTGTCTTCTGCTGTGCGTGTCTTCTCCACCATCCGTCAGAGCGGGACTCGGCCTGTCAGCGTGGGCTCCTCCTCTGCAGCTGCCGTACTTCATTAGGGGCCATCAGCTGAGCTCAGTGCTCCACTGTCAGAGTCAGACTTCTGTTTTCTCATTTCTCCTTTTTTTTGCCCTCTCTCTCTCTCACACACACACAAACTGTCCCTCAAGCTCACTCACATCCTTCATCCTCATATGATTTCTCACTCTGTCAACTCACCTCAGTCTTCCCCCCCGTGCTAAATTTCCCCCTGCCCTCGCTCTGCACCATCTCCTCTCTCCATGCTCCTTTATTCAGCAGACCTATTCCATCTTCAAATCAGCCTAACCCTTGTGTTTTAGAATCAACTCACACATAAAATCAACTTGCACATAAAACCACTAGAAAATTGTACATTTAAATTAAAGGTGTACATCAAAATATAGGTATAGTTACAAGTGTGCGAGTGTATTACTGCATGCTATGCCCATCTGTGTAAATTGGCTTACATTTAACTCCGGACAGAAAAATCTTACATTTAAGCCTAACACAACAAACAATGTAAAAAACAAAGAAATGTTGGTTTGTATTTTTTTAGAACAAACTTTATGCTGTTTACACAGTGTGATTGGAAGTCGTCAACCACCAGAAAGGTTACATTTATTCCATCCTATTAATTATATTGTGGCAATTTTTTAATTTTTCAAAGAAATTGCGTTTGCCTGTAAGTTAGGACTTTACGAGGGGTGCTTGAACGCAGCGCTGCAAACGCACCTGAGCTGCAGCCCTGCTAATTACGAACACCTGGCGACTGCGAGGATGTTGACACGCAGCCGATAGACGACCAAAAACCACCAAAAAAAGGTCGTTTGAAAGTGCCAGCGCGGAATTATTGGTACCAAAAGAGAAGACGTATGTATTTTTAACTTTATCCCCGGGTAAAGCTGGAAAATCCATAGAAGTTTGTTTTAATTGCGGACGAAGTCAAAAAGGCTCCCGAGTTCTTCAGCCATGAAGGGACACCGATGAAATGGAAGACACCCACACCGTCCTCAGGATGTCTGCAATGAGCACTACCAGCTCTTAAGTTGGTGAGTCATGTTTCTTTTGTTTTTGTCCTGAGAAAAACCATGCCTTTCCATACCCGAAAAAGCCTCTAGAACATTCATTTTGCCTATTTGGTGAAAGTAGGCCTTCAATTGGCAAGACTGAGCTAATGGTGGTTAAAAAAAGCTAACCTCGGGGAGAAACCTAGTTTGAAATATTGGGGAATTGAACGACAAAATGAACATGTAGCCGCACGCAGTGTGTAACGTTAATGTTAAACTAACTATGACAGTACCGGGATTAAAGGCACTAACGCTAACATTAGCCACAGGTCACAGGCCTGCACAGACCAAAATAAATACACCCACTGTTCATGGCACAGTGAAGTAATGTCAGTGGTGGTTTTATATAGCTTGCAATGTCCATAAATCCACTTTAATCCAGAGACAAGAGTCCAGGTTGGGGCATTGCACCACTCAGTTAACCAGTTAACCCCCCCCCCCCCCCAAAAAAAACAAAAACAAAAACAATTTGGTATATAATCTTATTTTATTTTCTCATTCATTTAGATAAATACTTGAATTTAATTTATATATATTTGTGTATTGTTTTAAGTTGCTTTTAGTTAAAACAAACAAACAAACAAATCAGGAACTACTTTTTATGGTGCACCTCGGTTTTGGGAGCAGGGACAGTTGAGCGGAGGAATATTCAGAGAGGCTCTTGTATATGTCTGTGTATGTGTAATCCAAAATGATAGTAGTTTCAGTTATTAACTACATAAATCACAACGGAAATATAAATGTAGCTGAATGCATAATAAAGCATCAGTCAAAGATGTAAGAAGACTTAAAAATGATTAAATCAGTGTAAGTAAGTTCAAGGAGCTGATCAAATGCTATTTCACTGGAATTGTCCCATGTATTGTTTCCATGTGACAAAAAAAGGATGATGATGATGCCTAGTAAATGGTACACAGGTAGAAGACATGAAAAAAAATCTTGAGCCTAGTTAACAAAGTACAAACATACTCATTTTGTTCCTGTAAAACATACGACAAACCACATGCCTCATATAGGCCTATATGCTGTAAAATCGGACAAGTTGATTTTGCTTTAAAAAGTCTAGAAAACCAATTACCTTGAGTGTAATTAAGTATAATTATTAGTCAGTAAAATCAGACTAAGTTAGTTTACTGAAGATGGTGACATTTAGAAAGAACAAGGTAGTTTGTCACTGTCATTTTTAACTTGCAGCAACTTCACAAAATTAAGTAAATACAGCAAAAGTAAACTTAACCATTAGAAATAAAGTGTGCATAAATTAAAATTAATAGTTTTATTTACTTTCCTTTGTCAAGGCAATTGGTTTCTGTGATTATTTAAAGTGAGATCAAGTTGTCCGATTTTACAGTGTATTCTTGTATACATACAGGAATATCCTTGTGGTTTTTTTTGGATGTCCAATTGAAATTTCATCCCAGTCCAGTGTTAAATAAGCAATTGGTGAGGCTTAGAATAGACCTACAAAGAGCCGCAGAGATGAAGTTTTAGCTCAGATGGCCAACCTTGAAAAAATGAGAACTAAAGAAAGTATTTGGAGCAAAGCTATGGAACTTTTCAAGGTCCCATTAATTTAATAGAAGTTTTGGCATTATTTTTTTCCCAAGAGAAACCATGACATGAACTTGTAGATGCCAGTTAAGTTGGTATGGAGTGACCAACATCATAGTCCTTTTTTGGCATGTCATAGTAGGAAATGTACAAGTGTAATAAGTAACATTAAAAAAGACTGCAATACATTTAGCAGAGCTCTTTCTAGGGTCATCAGAGTGTACTGTGCATGGCTCACTGGCAGACCTTAACCAGACACTTGATGGAATTGAGCACTCCGTTTCATCTGTGCTTTTTCCTCTTGCCAAGGTGTTTGCCTTGAAGTGCTCAAAAAATTTGAATTAAAAAAAAGAACAAGCTACCGTTTTTTAGGCGATAATTGCAGTCTTCTCAAATGTGCTGTTATTTCCAACAGGGAACAGGAATTGCGGAGCATTCTGGGGCAGTGGCAGCATCTGTGGAGGACAGAGGTACGTGGCTATGATCGCTGTCTTTTTCTATCATGTCAGAGGTCTTTTGTCATCTGTTAATTGCTCATTTTTTAGAAATGTATACATGGTGAAAGACAAATACCCATCTAAAGAGAAGCTCTCAACAGAGCCAACAGAGTTATACTGTATATTTAAGCTGTAAGCCACAAGAGACCATGGTTTACATTAGGGATGCTCGATATTGGATTTTTTGCTGATATCTGATATAACAACTAATTTGGCCGATAAATGATACAGATATTTATATATCCAATTTTGTCCCCAACAAATTTAATGATCATCAAGTCTCTAATAGAGTGAATTTAGCATTTTATTTCACATGCTATAATATGATGACTCACCAGCAGATGGAGATATAAAATACTTTGCTTTTCATTGTATGAAATATTCATTCATTGTGCAAAATAAGTAAAATATTTTAACTTTGGGTTGCTTTTTTGTATACGTTCACTGGGTCCATAATAAAACAAAATATCAGTTTGTGATATTGGCAGAAATCAGCATGTTGGCCAATTACGGTATTTCACTTTAAAGCTAATATCTGCAGATACTGAAGACGTGCCATTATTATAGTGCATCCCCAGTTTGAAGTGATTTTAGAAAAGCTAAGTGGTGTTGTTAGACATGATATGAATCCTAAATAAAGGTAAGGTGGTTAGTACTTGACATATTAATACATTCCTAGTCAGTGAGCTAGCAAGCTTCTGGTACTGCCCTATTTGCAAATAATCACAGAGTAACTTTTCAAAGTCCCATGAATTCAATAGAAGTTTCAACCTAATTGTTTTCCCAAGAAAAACCATTACATGAACTTGTATGTGCCAGGTAGGTTGGTATGGAGTGACCAACATCATAAACCTTTGTTTTGCATGTCCATAATAGGAAATGTACAGGTGTAATAAATAACATTAAAAAAGACTGCAGTACATTTAGCTGAGCTCTTTCCAGGGTCATCAGAGTGTACTGTGCATGGCTCACTGGCAGACATTAACCAGACACTTGATGGAACTCAACACAGTCTGTTACATTTGTGCTTTTCCTTCCAATCAAGATGTTTGCCTTGAAGTGGTCAAAAAATTAAACAAAAACATGGAACAAGCTGCTGTTTTAGGCAATAATTGCAGTCTTCTTAAATGTGCTGTTGTTTCCAACAGGAAATGGGCATTCCAGTGTATTCTGGCGCAACGGCAGCATCTTTGGAGGAGAGAGGTACGTGGCTATGGTAGCTGATTTTTTTCTGTCATTGTCAGCAGTCATTTGTCATCTGTCAATTTCTTAATATCAGAAATGTATATTTGGTAAAAGACAAAGAGAAGCTCTCGACAGAGGCAAAATAGTTATACTGTAAGTTATACTGCCGCAAGAGACCGTGGTTTGTAATAGGGATGCTCGATATTGGATTTGTTGCCGTTTCGGAAATGTCAATATATAATAACTCATTTGGTTGATAGCTGATAGATATCAATGTGATAACATTTTTCCACAACTAATTTTTGTTATCATCAAGTATCTTCTGTAGTGGAATTAACGTCATATCTCCAGCAGATGAAGACATGAAATACAATGTTTTTAATGTATGTAATATTCATTCGTTGTACAAAATAACAAAAATACTTCAACTTAGGGTTGATGTTTTGTACATATTCACTTGGTCAATAATTTAAAAAAAATCAGTTTGAGATACTGGCAGCTAATATTGGTGATATTAGTGAAATCAGCACGTTAGCGGATTCCAGTATTGCATTTTAAAGCTAATATCTGCAGATGCAGATGGTGCGCTGATATTGTTGTGCATTCCTAGTTTACAGTGATTTTAGAACAGCTAAGTGCTGTCTCTAGGCATGCTATGAAGCATTTTTTTTTAGCAGTTGAGAAAAAAAAAAATTTTGGAGCTTAATGTCCAATTTACATCTACAGGCTATACTAACTACATTACATAATCACATATACAAAGATAAGCTAGCTAATGTAAGGGTAACTGAATGCTCACAAAATGTTGGCAAATCATGCATAATTATTTACTACTATCCTGAAAAACTAACAGCACATTATTTTCCGTATGTGTTCGACGGCAACATTTTTAATTTTGAATCTATTTCCCCATGTAGTGTTTTGTGTTAGTTCAACTGTTCCTCTTGACCTTATAATAAACAGCCAGCAGATGGCACTCTTACTTTCTGTTGACGATGACACATTCCTTGTTGGTGAGATAACAAGCTTCTGGTACTACTCTTATTTGCATGAGATGCAAGAACAGCTCTGGCACATACATGTACTATGGTGAACTTTGACATGTGTAATTAGCATCCAAAATTAAATAATCTTTTTTGTCAGAAACTGCAAAAAATAGAAACCCCTGGTCAATCACATTGCATAGCCATCTTGCAGTATAGCATAAAGGAATTTTGCTCTTCCACTATCTGTTGTCACTGCGTCCTCGGGTGCATTCATTGTAAACATTTTTTTCCTCATTTTATTCTATGTAAAATACTATATTTTAAGACACGGACTACTGGAGTGTTTTTGCAGTACATGCTTTTCACCAAAAATCAAAAAAACTAATTTGATTAATTTAATTTAATTTAAAAATTAAAACTTTATGTCTTTACAATATTTTACATGACTTGAATGAATAGCATTATTCAATTGTCATTGTATAGAATTGCAGTATTGTTTTGTGTTAAATCCAGAATGGTGTAGGTTTTTTTGGATGCTGTAATGGTTATTGAGGAATTATAGCCATTTGATCTAGCTTTTGGTGATGGTGGTTATTGCTTGGGTTAAACTAGACAGTAGTAGAAAACTGAAAAGAAAAAAAAACAATTGTTTACCAGTGCTAGTGCAATGTTTAAGCAGTGGAAGCCCTGCTTCTGCTGTGTGGTGTGAAAGTTGTTGCCTGCTGTCTATAAATGTATTTGTTGATGCAATATATTTTTTAATGCTGAACTAACTTAGTTTGTTGCTGTAGGGGACAACAATATTTGTAAAGTAATGCATTTTCAGCTTTAAGCTGCAAGTTTATGATTTTCATCACTGACTAGATCTCTGGCTGTGAGGAGAAGGTTTTCACTGTGTCCCATTTAAAAAGGTGGATTGACAAAGTAGCTGGAGTTGAGAGTGATATATTTTTTAGTGTTGCATTTTTCTGTATAAAAGTTCAAATTGAATTTGAAGTGACACATTACTGGTTTAACATAGCTTTTCAAATTGTTAAGTTTAAAGATTTTTTTGTTGTTGTTGCTGTGATTCAGTTAACAGTCTTTTTTCAAATGCATTATTTCCTTTTCCCCATTGTGTTTTTCTCCCTTTTCATTTTTCTGCTTTTCATGTCTTGTCTGCATTACTTCTTCAGCAGACCACCCCGTGCCCAGTTGTGTACATGTGTGTACACAAACACGCACACACAGCCCATGGGCTTCTGTTCTTGTTGTCATCCTGACAAGCAGTAGGAACAGGATTATGGGTAGAGGCCCTCTTACTTGGGGCAGAAGAAAGTGTGAAATCTGATTGCTTCGGAAGATTTAAAAAATAGGACCCCGTGAGGTCGGTGGAATCCTAAATATGAGCAAGCTGAAGAAGTATAGCAGTAGGGTGTAGTCTGTTCCGGGGATTTGCCAAATTTTCAGACTTGAGAGGGTGGCTTAATAGAGGACAGAGAGAAGAAGCTGCGGGGTGTATAGGTGGAAATACCTACTTTTCCCCAGCATCTCTTTTGCAAGTTAAGTTTTGTTAATGCAGTTCTGTTAACATGCTATGGGATGTTTTTGTGTTATCAAGATATTTTTCATTTAAAATACTTTGGAGCTGGATATCACAAAATATGGTATAGATATTTTTATTAAACAATGATATATCGTCCTGTTGTTTTAAAGCTGCATGTAAAAAAATCTTCCTAAATGCAGCTCTGATATAAAAGTTATACGTGAAGTTCTGTGGTAGAATATTTGACACACGGGAGGTCTCCTGTGGCATTATCATAATTCATCACTAGGGGGCATTAAAGTATTGTGTCTTTGCTCCACTCAAGCCTGAGGCTGTTTGGCAAAACCCACTTGCCAGTTTGCACCACTTCCACTTATGAACCTCTTCCACTTGCCTGCATGAAACCAAATCACTATAATGACTACATGGTGCAGAGAAACAGTTGCACAAGAGTGAGAGTGAAGAGCCATCTTTTGGGAAATATATAAACATAGCAGCATGATTTTTTTTTTCTGGCAGTTGCGGAGTGGAGGAGGTGTGCCACACCAGCAGGACACACGCTGAGATTTGTCACATCATGCCAGTCTTATGTCTTATTGAAAGGCCCTACAAAAGTGGTCAGCATCATGATTTTTTTGTTGCTGTATGCTCCACTTGCTGTATGCCTTCCCATCTTTATATTTTCTGTTCTCTCCTTATAATTCATGTGTTATATTTCTGAATATTTTCACCTCCGCTGTATGTAAAATTCAACCCAAGATGGTATTCTTTGACAACATGGCCCTGCTGTTTGTTTTGGTTGCCTTCTCCAGGCATGTTGTTTGTTTCTCTGCACCTGCAACAAACTGCTATCGTCTTTCCTCACCTGCAACAAATCAATATCATGAAAGAAGGAAGCTTAGACTCTATAATACGCCTAAAGCTATTACAAGGATTAGAATGATGGAAAAATGTACAGAGCAAGAGAGAGACAACACTAAACTTGAAATGTGTCTTTCATTAATAAGTGCTCACTGGTAACTTTTTCTCCCTGTGACTTTTGAGTGTTTTTAATTGCAATTTGAAAATTTTAATCCTTTCTTTAGCTGGGAAAAGTTTTTCTTTGTGCCTGTGCCATAATCTTACTGCTTTTCAGAGAGGCCACGCTGATTGCATGTTAGTGCTTTGACCCCAGCAGATCGTTTTTGAAAACTAATTTAGAAAACTGTTCACATACTTTTTTAGCTTTGATCGCTAAGCCCCTGAAGTTGTTAACATTAAACTGTAAATATTCATATGAAAGTGACATCAACTGTCGTGCCTTTGAAACACGATGGTTCTGTGTGTGTCTGTGTCTGTGTGTGTGTGTGTGTGTGTGTGTGTGTGTGTTTGTTTCTGTCTTCAGGACTTTGTGTTGTTGAGGTAGACTGAGACCAAATTCTCCTTTGATTCGTTCTGACGACATGTCTTACTGTTGATTGTTGTTGGTTCATTTGGATTGGCTCAGTTAGGTTTCTATAAATATCTGTGTCAGTAGCTGACTGTTAAATGAATGCATCATTGTCCTGCTGTTAGATTTCCATTTTTATCAGCCACAGATATGTCCATTACGTTTGTTTTTTTTACCTTTTACTCCTCTTTCTTTATAAGCCAAATTAGCCCTTTTTGATAAAGGTACAAGTCTCTTAAAAATCTAGGCCTGTGTAGTCAATGTTTTGTTTTAAGGGAATTGCCCTTGATATACTTCAGATCATGGAAGTCAGTTATTTAATACATATATTTCTCACTTATGTGTTAACGCTTACAAAGATATGGTTGGTCATATTTACTTTTGATGATCATCAAGGCTGGAAGTTTAACTCATATTTTAAAAAAAAACAAAAACAAAAGATGCTTCTTTTGTATTTAAAACCATACAGTTTAACCTGGTGAGTTCTTAAAATTCAGTGCTTCTTAGAGTAATATTTTTTTAGGAATATTATGCTTCTTTTCAGTGCTTCTTAGAGTATTTTTTTTTAATGAATGTTATGCTGTAACTTTATAGGGATATAAATATTAGAGCATAAAAGTCTTTTTGTAATTTTTTGCATCTTTAAAAGTTTTACATAATTGCCTGTTTCAGTTGTTCAGTTGCAATGGATTTATTTTGAAAATATCATCCAAACTAATTTGAAATATGTTTAAAAGGCTGCAAAATGGTAATTTAAGGTGGAATTATTCACACACGTATTGGTGGGTGGCAACAGCATCCTCAGTTCTTAGTGCCTGAGATGATGTGGTAAACACGGGTTCAAGCAGGAGCTTGCTGGATAGAGGACTCAGTGGCTTGTGCCTGGGAGCAGAAATGGGGCGTAACACATTGTATCCCTGTACATCTAGGAGCGTTGCTTTTGCTCCCTGGAAACCATTACCGCGCTGCCACTTGCAGCGGTCTGTCACGGATTCAGGTGGAAACACAAGCATCTTCGTGTGCCAGTAAAAAGGGAAGGCAATGTAGAAATGGAGGGGAGCGTTTGCAAATGGCTCTGAAGTCTGCAAGCTTAAAAGTGTTGATAACCACGGATTAGTTCTGCCTTCTCCCTCAAGCAGCTTTAACTGTGTGGTCTCTTTCTCTCAACCTTTCTTTTGTCTGTACATGTATTCTACAGAGTTGCATGTGTGCACAAAGAGCACGTGGGTGATGTGTTTTTGAGACTTCAGTTTTGATTGATGAATTTTATTTAGGTGAATAACTATTTTGTTGTCTTTGTGTGTGATAGCCTCTGCCAAGGTGGTCATGTTGCTGGTACTGTTAGATTGTTTGTCAGCAGGATTTCAAAAAATAAAAATTTACTGGCCCTATTTTTATTATATTTTTTCAGTGCGTTGTTGAAGTGTGGGCCAAGGAATAACCCATTAAATTATGGAGCATATTTCAAATCATTCAACTGATTATACTCTTTCTTACATCCACATGTGAATTGTCTGTAATAAACTCTACCAGAGAGGAAAAATGTCCGGACTTTATGCTTAAGGAGGACAGTTCGGACCACAATTAAGAATTACAGAATACATTCACAGATGAAATTCAGCTTCAGCTAGGCAACACCTTGTTTTGATGTAATTCTAATAGTTTTGGAAATATATCCAGGGTATATATAGTGGTTGCACTTGGGAATTTGCATATCAAAGAAGACTGAAATGTTTGCATGGCAGAGGTCTGTTCTCACTAAGTGCCCTTCTACCTTTGTATGTTCTCTGCATGTGTTGAACTGCTCATTCACATACACATACCATAAACATGTTTGGCTGTCTTGTATATCAAAATGGTTACCCTGAAATTATTTTGCATAGCTCAACGCAGTACAGCAAATGTCTTGTGCTAGAGTCCAACCTTGAATATGAGGTCAACAAGGTAATCTACCTCTCAGTAATTTAAAGTATGCTCAGTTTTGCTAAGCATGAAATGGCTTTGCAACTTTGTCATTTGTTTGATGCCAAGGAGGAAAAGCAACCTTATCTTTGACACTTGTTTAAACAGACCATGGATGCATATAATTTGTAATCTCCATCATCCACTCCTCATGTATTTGTGTGAACAGCTTTGGCTGCAAGGATCAGTTGATTGACATTGTGCAAGCAGACACAATTTAATGCTCCCAAAGACTTTTAGTATTCAGAGTGTTTATTGTTTTGTGGTTCCTTTGCATGCTGCAATTATCAAGTTTGATTCTTCTGTTCTTAGACGGTCAAAGCGCAAAGCATTATTTACCCTTTGACTGGGAATAGTGTTGCAGTCACTGCAGTTGTTAGACAGGTGCTATAGTGTGACTGTACTGACCAAAATTATTCTGATATGATCATTTATTATTTCATCCTAAATGAGAGTTAACACATGCCTTAATTCAAATGCTTAATAAAACAAATGTATGCACAGTTTCAATTAGGTTACAACTTGATCAGGGTTTCCGCAGATCCTTAAAAAGCATTGAATTCATTAATTTAAAAATAAGGCCTTAATTGGTATTAAATTGAAAAATGCTCAGACATGGGGAGTAGGATTTTATAAAAAAAATTTTCTGACATTGCTTTGTAAAATCTCAAAATATTTGGTAGTCCCTTTTCTTTGTTAAATAATTTAATCAATTCCTTTTCTTAAACTTGTCATGATTGGAATCCAAGCAGTGGAATCTCACATGCAGAACGAGAAACACAAAATCGCCCAGAAACCCGTCGAGAAATTTTAGATTTTTCCCATTTTTGTTGGTAAACCAAATAGATACTTTAATGATAATGATTAATGGTTCCATGTGTTCCACTCAAAAAAGGGTTAGTTTTCAACATTTGACATAGATAATCTGACTTTTTCACTTGCCAAAAAAGTCATGTTTTATGTTACAATAAACAACTGAGGCAAAAAAAGGGTCAATTTTAGTTATTAGAAAATTGATCATATACTTAAATCCAAGTGGCATTAAAAAAGTCTTAAAGTTTTAAATCTGTTTTGCCTGTAGCTGCAAGAACCCTGTTGATGTTTAGCAAGTACATGCAAATACAAAATACAGTACCATTCCATTGAACTTAACTTACCAAATAGCCATACCGTGATTGATTGTGCGTAAATACTTTGCTTGGGTGCTTTTGGGTGTCAACTGTGTGATCAAAGATTTCCGTTTCTAAATTGCTTGAATCCTATTGCTCATCTCAAGTACTTCCAGTAAAGAGAAGGTACCCTGGTAATCATGCACATGATAAACAACTTAATTTTCATTAAGCCTCTTATCGCTTTATGGTAAATTTAATTTAGACGATCTTATGATTAATGTTCTCAGCTGACTATACTTAAGAGGAGCAGCAGGGTAACATGTACAGCTCCATGCATAGTAGTGAACTTCACATAACAGGAGCCAGGTCTGGGCAACAATGCATAACATTGCAGAAGATAAGGGCGGCAGAAGATAGAATTGTAAATCAGTGTTAGGATAAACACAGGTAAAAGACACTGTAGTTGGGGAAAAGAGCATTGATTACCTGATAGATTACAATATTTTTCAGTCAAAGCGATTTCAGATTTTTTTAGACACTTAACTATGGAACTAGATCTTTATAGATTATAGCTGAAAAAAAAAAATGAACGAAATTAAAATTACTAGCCAATTTTAGGACGTTTAAGCCCAAATTTTAATCCCTTTGATATAAGGGATTGGCATGCCTTGTATCATCAATGCAACAAGCCGCTTACAGTGCACTGCTCATGGGTCCTCTCTTCTTCATCTAACAATGCTAATGTCATTCTCATATGCTTATTTCACAGGAAAGAGTACAAGTAAATATTCTTTGACATTTGACAAAACTGTCCACACAAACACGTGCGTACACAGAGACGGATCACAACCCCCACTGCTGTCATCAAATTAATTCATTTTGGATTTCACAAATATGACCTGTGATTGCTGGTTGTCAGTAGGGAGGGGGGGCAGTCGGCAGCTGATACATGAAATGATTGGGAGAGTGCAGCGTGTTCCCATTATCTTGTCCCTTGCATTGTAATTATCACTCCTGCTCTTTCTGCACCACTGCTCCCATCTCTCCTCGCCATTGTAATCGTGATTGACTGGTGCGGCGGCCAAAACAGCGCAGTCTGAAAAGGCATCAGACACACATCTCATAACCGCCCTGCCATTTGATCTTCTCCTCCTCCTCCTTCACACTGACTGCTCCTCCATCTCTCCATCCTTCTCGTTTTTTCAGGTTGAAGGGAAGTGGCAGCCAGACGATAAGAAAACATGCTTGTAGATGAGTACAGATTCGACATGCCAGAAGCATGCTATTCAGTGTTTTCTTATTGTTATGATTGAATATAATTACAGTTTGTTTGACCCATGCATGAATTGACATGCATTGAGTAGATGCTGAGGGCTGTGCTGATATATGTGCGATGATGTATACACATTGCTCCACCTGCAGCTGTACAACTTACTGGTCAGGGAGAGATCATTTAGAAACACAAATGTGTTGTGAGCATACTTTCAGTGTGTGAACACTGTCTGCTTAGGTTCCCTCGTGAGAAATTCTGGCCTTCTGTTTCTTTGGTGCTTTGAAATGCCAGACAGAGTCTTGCTCTGCGACAGGTCTGAATGATACACCTTGTCAGAAGGGGAAGTTCATCAGCAGCCACTGAGAGTGCCATCGATTGAGCTGCCCTGAGCCCTGCCAGGTAATGGATTGGATTTATCCCTCTCTGGATAAAGCTTGTGCTCAGATGTGTACACACATGCATGCATGCTCCCACACACCCACATAGTGCTCTCTGCACATATCTGTGTGCATTTTACACAACCAGGCACCTCCACATCACATACCATACCACACAACACAACACACACTGACAACGTGTGTGAAAACTTGTGTGACATTCAGCAGACATTTAGACAGTTGGGATCAAAGGCAGTGATGTATTGTCAGCAGCTGCATGGATAGGGAAAAAACAAGACAAGGAGATAGTACTTTGATAGATATCAGGACATTTGTCAGGCATCTGTCTGCTTATTTTGGGAGTGAGAGATGAGTATCATCAAATCCATATTTTGAGGAGGAAAAACGACTCAAAGTTGATGGAAGATGTCTTTGATGTGAAAGAGTCAGTAGCTCAGCTGTTTCTTGAGTATTTCTTGTGTTTTTGTGGCCAACCTTTCTCAAACAAATATTAAGTAAATCGTCATCAATAAATCGTTTCGAGAGCCATTTAAGCATTTCAAGTCTCATTATGATGACAAGGGTAAACAGATTGGAAGATGTAAAACACTCGATTAAAGTGGCATTCTACTTGCTTCTCTAAATTTTAAGGAGGCAATACATCATGAATGTGTCCAACCAAAGATGAGCATAGTTGAAGAGCGAACTAATTAGACTAATCTTTTTGCCAGGAGGTTTACCTATAATGGTTATAATCTATGGACTGTAATATGATTCAGAAAACACTTAGTGGCAATTCATCTTCCCCTGTGCCTCAAGGCAATGGTGTGCACGTTTGTGTGTATGCATGCATATGAACAGATTTGCAAGGTCTGAATTTGCACACCCGTTGCAACTACCATCGTTAATGTTAAACTGCAGAACCATACGTTCAAAAGTCTTGTAGATCGTGTTTATTGATGAGCAGAGCGATGTGTGTTGATGTTATGAGGTGTAACTCTTGGGCAATGGCTGTCCAGTAAATTCATGCTTTTAGAAATTACCTCATTTATCATATATATTTTACTAGCAGAAAAACACCATGCTTGTATTTCTGGTGTAATATGTAAAAGAAAAAAATCATTTGAAGAAAAGAACATTTCAGAGTGTCAATTAACAGTAAATCTGACTTAATAATGGTCTTTAAATGGATGTGCAATGTTTTCGGAATACAGATGGCTGTGGTCAAAGTTTTAGTTACTGGTTCAAAACCTTGATGGCCCTTGCTAATGAGTCTGCGTGGCTGAAGCATCTGTCTGGATATCTAATATAGCTCACCATGTGGAGAATGTCATCCATCGTCTGGCCTCTAACCGCAGTCAAGTCTCTACCGGCAGGGTTAACATTATAATTAGTCTACAATCATCTTCGTCAGGGGTTTAGTTTACTTTGTACTGACCATGACCTATTGAAACTACCCTTTTCTTTTCAATGGAAGTTTCTGTTATAATTTAACCCGCGAGAGGCAAAATTGTGGTTGTGGGTAAGATTGGTGCTGCCTTGTTATGGAAGAATGTAAAAAAAATAGTTAGCATAGTTTCTGCAGGGATAATCACAGTGTGGTTGTATAAGGTTTTATGAGTGCAGTAAAGTGTCTGTAATGCTCGAGCTGCAGGATGGTCATTTATGCTTTACTGAAGTTGTCCTGCCATCTCAATAACTCTAAGGTGTATTACTTGTCATGCTATTCTCCACAATTTCAAAGTGTATTATGTACATTTATTAGGGCTGAAATGGATGGTTTTGGTGAAAAAAAGAAATCGCCCCTCCATTTCTCGCTTGGAGTGAGACCATGAAACTTGCATTTACAACAGTTTGAGACTTTCTTGGTACCACATTACCAACATACAGACTTCAAACTGTTACAGTCAAGGGCTCTTTGGGCGCCTTTTCGCTCTACGGATATCAGAAAAACTATGAGCAAATACAGGCAACTCGGCATAAAAGCTAATGAAGCACCCACGTACCCGCTGTCGCAAGGTAATGAGTGTACTTAGCTCTAAGGGAAAGGACATCTCCAAAGGATTTTCAGTGTGTGCCCACTTCCCCAAGTGCTTAATCATGGTGCTTGATTATGAGCAGCCATTGGAAGCCTGTGAGTCAGCCCCACTCATACACTGCAAGGAATTATGGTGTGCTTGATTGAATTCAGCATTCTTTGCCCCTGGTCTATGAGAGCTTGCCAAAAGATGGCAAAAAAGCCTACAAAAGCTTCTGTGAATTGGTGTATCACTTCAAGCAAGCAGACAGGCCTTGTTTGGACTGTGCTTTTTTTATTAGAAACACCTCGTGAAACTGGCTTACAACTCACTATTTTAATCAGTCAGATTTAGGCTGCTGCATTTTTCCCACAAGTGGGAGCTGTTCAGTCATTGTCAGTTCAGTTCTACTCATTTCAACCCATGGTACCATTAGAAAAGTAAATCAATAGCAGCAGCAGAAGAGCTCTGCAAATATTTGTTATATTAATAATGTTAGCTACAGAGTAGGAAATTAATAGCTGTAATAACAATTTGAACACCGTCACCACCTGCAGATAGTGAGTATTATGACAATATCTTTTTCTAGGTGTGTGTGTTTACAGTCACCTGCGTGCTAAAACAAAATGAAATGCATCATAAGTACTTGAACAAAAATTAGGGATGCACTGATCTGACTTTTTTTCTCCTGATAACTGCTCAGATGCTATAATATTCAGGTTCTCAAAAGATACAAAGTACTAATCCAATACTAGCCCTGTGTTTTCCTTTACTTAAAATCTGTATACCTTACTGCATTGAGGTCATCGGCCCACCATTGCTGAATAAATTCAACTGGGAGGAGAGACAATGAATTTTATAATGACATTGATGATGAAACAGTTATTGTGGCTTAGTTACGTAATGACTGGTATCCCATCCCTTTAGGATCATCTGAGCCGATACTGATCAGGTGCATTGGATTAGTGCAACCCACGCTGCTAATTTTCATTTACTACTTTACTACTTACTTTCACTACTTAGCTGATACTTCTTTGGAATTAGTGTCACTTTGATTTTTGCGAAATTCTTGCAAAGGAAAAACAGGACCTTTCTCTGTCCATCTCCAGAGCCTTAAATATCGGTGCCAAGGTAAAAATTTCCCTCTGCCTTTTTTAATCCATTGTCACTCCAGTTTCCCCATCCCATCTTGTGATCTCTCTGTCCCTTTCTCCTTTGTCTCTCTCATCGCGCCACTGTGTCACTGGGCACACCTGCTTCATCCAGCTGTCAATTACAGCGCAGAATTACAGACTGGCACACAATTAGGGTCCGCCTCACGCACTGGCCCACGCTGGTAATGAGTTTCCCCAGTCATTGATCAAAGTCACAATCACACACTTGCCCAGAGTTTCCCAATTAATTTTCTTTTTTTTTTTTTACTATCCAGAGAGCATCTATGTTGAGTGGCCTGAGAGTGTTTTTCTTTATATATATGCCAAAGCAGCAGAATTTTCCACCCAAGAAAAAAAAAGAGATAATTCAATTCCAAGTCAGGTTATGAATGTTTTTAGGTGGGCACCCAGAGAGGGAATTTAAATTTGCTTGTGAAAAGTTTTGCCCTCAATTTTGAAGTTGGAGAAGAGGGTGGCTAGCATGCTAACCAAGTAATCCATGAGACAGTTGTAAAGATGTGTACAACCACTTAATTCTTCCACACTTTAAAAAGTGGATTGTCAAGTCGTCATGTGAAAAGTTTTTTAAAAGCACATAAAATACAGCTGCAGAGGATTTATTTACCATTGTTATGGAGCAAATGTCTGTATGTTTTACTTCCATGTTTTCTTCCTTATCCAACAAACTCATCCAACTCCTTGGGCTGTTGCTGCAGATCATTTAATAAAGCTTTCATCTGAGAAGGGGCTGCATGTACATCTACTTCTCATTATGCAAGTGTCAAGACTTGAGTAGTGGGCTTCCTGGCAAGTAATAGAGGAATGACATTGCTTGTTTGTTTTCCTTTAGATGTGAAATGCGCTGAAGCAGGAGGGAAATAGGTGGCGGGAGGGGTGGAGTGAAGACGAGAGTAAAAGAACAAGCTGAGCATGGTCGCACACAGTGTTCAAAGCCGCTAGGCACAGGTTTCTGTGACTGACAACCTGCTGTAGATGGGAACCCCCCAGTCACACTTTGCTGTCTCAATGAAATTGCCTCAGTGATACTGAGACAGTCTGTAGTCTTATTCTTCTTTGCCATATTCACTCGAGCAGTTATATTGTGCCCTGTCTCTTCTCTGTTTCAGCTAAGTTATTCTAATTAATCTAGCAAGGTTTTGTGAGAAAATATAGAAAACGTCAAATGTTTGAGTTTGAAATGAGGACTCAAATCCAGCTAAGATAGCAATCTTGTGGTGAAGACAGGGTAATGAATTAATTTTGGTTCATGGCTCAGTAGTGAGGAGAACTAGGTTGAGTAATGAGAAGAGGAAGCGGTGATAATGGAAATCTAAATGATTAAAGTGTGTGTTTGCGTGGGTCGGGGTTGGGATAGGATGGTGGGGCCTTGCAAGAGAGTTAGGGTGGTATGAGAGTGTGCAAAAGCATTTCTGCATTGGAGTCTGTATACAGTCATTGTTTGCTGTCCTGCCTGTAGCCACTGACCCAAGCTGCAGAAAAAGACATGAATTTACCTTCAAATGTTTGAGATATACTGAGGTTATTTAACAGCAGCTACATTTAGTATGATTCACAGAATATATTAAAATTGCCTGTCTTTATTACAGAGACCAAACATGAGAGAAAAAAAAACTAAACTTAAACAGTGAAGACAAAGGAAAATGTGTCACACAGTGTAAAGGACAACATACTTGAGCAAATATGTGCTGAAGCAAAAGACCTTTAAATTATAATTCAACACCCAATTGTAATTTAGGCCATACCTAAGACATTAGTCTTGATTGTATACTATGCAAACCTTTTTGTTAAAGTATTGTGTGATGTAGAGACAGCATAAAGGCAATGAACCAGTTTGTCAAGAGTGCACAGTATAGTTTATAATAAAATAAACAGTGCATTGATTTGGCATTCTAGGGTACAAGAGCCATAACCCTTGAGAGTACTGTGCTGGCAAAGTATGAGCCAGTAGCTGAGTTTTTCATGTTACAAAGAAGTTTATCTTTTAACCTGGCTAGATCACCATGTTAACTTGGTTAACCTGGTCTGGACTGTATCATTACCATGGTAATTGCATAGCTTTTTTTAATAATAAAAAAGCGATGCAATGACAGTAGCACTTTATATATTGCGTGGCTTTTTTTTTGCCATGCAAACCTACACTTTACACAAAGATTGAGCTATAGGGATACTACAAAGTACCTTCATTACATTGCTTTAGCTTTTTTTCATATGTGAATTTTGATAACATGCATTTATAATAGGAACATTTTCCATTATCAAAAATCAATTACAGTGGAAGCTAATAGTTGTCTTTTTGAGCAGACAAAAACCTGGAGCCTCAGTATCTATAGTCATCAGCAGAAAAAGCCCAAGCACAAAAATGTCACGATTTTAGCACAATTACAAGTTGTATTTGGTAGGTGCACAACCAAATCCTAATTGCAGTCATTGCTAAAGATATTGTCAAACCAAAAAAATGAAACTCTTAAAATAAGGGTTTTTATGGGTAACACTGAATCACCCTATTTACTTGTTCCGGCTCATATTATCATCATGTCTATTATCAGTGATGCAGTTTTACGTATGTACTTATTTGTTTGTCATAACACCATATGACTCTGACAAGGCTTTGGCTTAACATCAGAACTCCATTGGTGTCTTTAAGGTGCCATGTGATGTGATTCAGTACACATGCTCATTAAAAAGAAGATTTTCTGATAGCGTTTATTTGCCTTTAAAGTGCAATCCATCATGCAGGTTCCGAAGTAATAGGTCCTGGCGATGAGTTATGACTTATTAAATTAAATGGTTAAAGTGGCACTTGTCTAACTGGAAATGACCTCACTCACCATACTTGCTTCCTCTCTGCAGCTGTGATGTATGCAGACTACACATTGGCATATACACATGCACACATATAAACACATACATTACATACACACCCATTCAGCACCTCTGTGGATGTGTAGACTTGGAGTAGATATTTCCCTAATGGAAAAGCTCATTGCAAAAAAATAACTGTAAAACCAGCCTGTGCTCTGTCAAACTATTTTACAGTGTCAGCACAAATGCTGCAGTCTCTCTTCACTCGGCAATGAAATTTATGGCCATTGATGACTGATTGCATTTCTCCCCCTCACAGTACTCTGAGCCTTTTGAAAGTAACCCAGCAGCACATTAATTTCTCCAAAGTCATCATTTCAAGTGCAGTGACTTGCTGGAAAAATAAAAACTCAGATGAAGAGAGAGCCTAATTTTAGTGGTTCTTATCAGTGCTTGCAATAAAAATGTCCCTAAGTCATAATTCAGACATTTAAAAATGAGTGTTTTCTATAGATGTGCGGAAGTGTGAGCATGTGTAGGCTTTCATTTCTCTGTAGACACTACATCTGTGACGTCTACATGTGAATACTTTTCTCATTATTGAATCAACCAATGTCATCTCAAATTAAAGGTCCAGTTATGTCATCATGCTTGGAAGACCAAGAACAATCGGAAATGCCTCAGAGCATTCTCAAGACCATCAATATGCAGCACACATTTAGTGGGCCCACTGAGGTAGACACAGTGGCTCAAAAGTGTGTCTCTAATTAAAGGTCTAATGTCTCATCTTTTGCATGTCTTTTCCATTTCTTCTCTTGCTGTTCCTGTTGAAGGTAAGAAACACTCAAGCAGAGATGGACAAAAAGCTTTATGAAAAGACACTGATTAACCTGTCAACTTCCAGGCAGGTATCCATTAGGCTCTTTAATCAGAGTCTATATGGCATGAAATTGACATTTTCAACCCACCATAATGCCTTTGGAGAAGCATTGAACTGAACTGATGCTGCCTTATACGTCAGTGCACATGTAGCTGTTCCAACCTGTACTTTCATTTGCCGCTTTCACACATCAAAGCCTGGGAAAGATCTTTTGTTTTCTCAGTCGGCATTGAAAATAAACAAAGGATCTTGGAGGGAGATGCATCATAGGGTCAACAGACAGGTCCCATGTAGTGTCAGCCAAACTGGTAGCTCAGTTGTGAGACATTAGCGAGTCTTTGGTACTTTCCTTTCCTATTTTTGTAATGTTGATGTGTATATATACTGTACACAACCATTTATTTTTTAGCCCTTCGTTTTGACTGTTTTCCCCTTACTAGAGAGAAATGTGTCAGTGTATAAGACATGATCCCAGGAGCACTAATTTGCTCTCACTTCATCAAACAGAGTTTGCAGTTATCCAGAATTGGAGCCAAAGGGCTTCCTTGCTGAAGGCTTTCCTGAAGTCAGCAGGTTGGGTCATACATCTAGCACTGTTCTGCATTCCTCCCTTTCCTTTCACCACCACTTGTACTCCTCCCTCGCTTCTCTCTTCTGCTATGTCTGTGTCCTTAAGTCACAGGGAGAGAGAGCACGGTTGTTTTGATGTAGGATTTGATAGATTTGTTTGCTGCTGCATTCATTTGCTCTGTATCAGGGAGCTGACGGGCCGTAAAATGAAAATTTGCCTTAGATTTTCAGCATGACTGTTTGGGGGCAAATGTGAAAGAACTCCCCGTGCATTCCAGATACATATTTTTCTATATCTTAAAGTGTGTGCGTGCATGCTATGCATTGTAATTAATAGTGAGGATTGTGAGGTTCTTTACTGAATTGAAATGATGGGCTTCATATCTGTTAAAGAACAAGTTTTATTTATTTATTTATTTATTTTGTTGTATAAATCTCCAAAACAGCATTTATATTGCTCAAGAGGTTGTGATACTGTGTTGAGAAACTCTTCCAGTTTCACTTATTTTGTTGCTCTTGTAAAGAAACCTCATGATTAAAAAGTGACAGTTATGGATAGAGTCCTGCTTTTCAGGTAATTAGATTAAATTAAAATGCATGTGCCTCTTGCGAGGCCCACAATCTCTAATTAAAATGAATGTGATGCAAACAACAGGAAGCGTTTTCCTGTTAGAAAACAAGTTGAAGGAGAGAAAGTCAAGCGGCAGGCTCGCCTTTTGTTAGGTTTAACAAGAAACCAGTTGCTGTAATGTCTTGTTACTCGTGAAATTATGTTATTGATGTGTATATAGTGGTGATGCTGGTGCACATGAGGAAACTTCCCGTTATCTTGATAAAAATTGAAGCCTGGTCATATATTTAATTTTGTGGTAACTTTATCTTGCATGAAAAACAAAACATGTTGGTTTTTTACTTTGGACAGTGGGAATGGCCTTGATCACCAAGGTGCTTCCTCCTTGTTCATGTGCAGTTGATGCGTGAGGTGAAACCAAAGCAGGCCTGGTCGTGCCACAAGGAAGGTGCTTGTGGAGAGCACGACACCCCATTGCTCTTTCCCCCCGTGTGCCCAGCCGGTGTCACAGAGCACGCTGGATGATGGAGCACTCTCATTCCGAGTTGAGAGAGCGCTGAAGGTGAGAGTCGGCCAGAGACCCAGTTCTTTAATCCTGGCTGGCTTCTGCCACCTTGTTCAGCAAGATAAATGGACTTTTGACACACAGTCAGATCACACACTGGCCCAGCTTTGATAAACAAACACTTGTTTGTTTGTACTTTCCCATCTCCTGAAACCCCCATGTGGCCATCGGTGAGTCTCAACCAGTGTTAGAAATTAACTTTTTCCTTCACCAGCCAAAGTGACTTGTGGAATCTAAATTCTACTGACAACAAATTAAGAAAACATTTTTTTTTTTTTTTACCATCAGCCTTTTGATTACTGCATGTTTGTGTGCTTTAACAAGAAAACAAATCAAAAAAGGAACTACTGCACATTTTTCCCCACAAATGTGGGAACAGCAGTGCACTGAGGATCCATTTTAAGTTAGAAAATTAACAGTCCTTCAAAATTTAACTCAGAAATATCTAACACACACAAACGGCAGTCTCTCTTTCCATCTCCTGGGCTCTCAAAATCCCTCCTCATAAGAATCTTATTCAGATTCCTAGTATGTTATCATTTACTCCTGAACCCTCTTAACCTTCATGAAATCAGGCAGCCTTGTTATGACATGAATGCCCAACTGAATATCCAAAACACATTTTTGAATGCACAACTGTGCATGTTTTATACGTCACTGTATATGTAACTCTTGACGATAGCAACAGAAATGCTAAAAATAGTAATTTCAAAGCAATAATATATTTAATTGACTTAAAAAGTTTAGAGAATTCTACAGTTTGTTTAAAAAACAAATCTGTTCTTCATAACAGGACATGTCCAAACATGCTTTCGTGACAGTCACCACTGTTGGTGTGCTTTGCTGAAGTCCAGGTGTCCTCAGACAGGCAAACCATGGGGGGCAATTAGAGAGGATGTCCAACACCTGGGTCCACAACTGAGATGGGAGTTTGAGAACATCTCAAATGACATATCCTACAAGAATGCTCAAATTCACAAGTATATTTCTTACACTCTACACTCTGAGGTATTTATCAGAGATAAACCAGCAGTAGTCATTTTTTCACAGCTGAAACACCAAGAATTAGTCTCCCATTTCATAGAAAAGTTCCTCATATAGCATAGACAAGACGCTATAAGTGCAAAAAGAATTCATGTACAAAAAAGTTTCATGTACAAAAAGGTGACAGAATGTGAGAAAAAGTCAATGCTTCAGTCAAAGCACATCACATAGACTATGTCATTCTAGAAAGTTAAAAAGGCTATCGGACAAACAGTAACGACAAATCAGGAGGAGAGAAGTAAGATGCAAATGATGATTTACATGAACTTATTAGTTACACTAAAAATTGATTAAAAAAAAAAAAAGGTGTCCTATTTGTTTTGCAATGTGCACTGTATCAAGTGCCACCCCAAACCAATTGACAGGAAGTGGAAGTGGCTTATAAAACTCACTAACAGCAAGTTTTTAAGTTCTATTTGTGTGTATTAATTTTAAGGATTTATTTGAAAGACTCAAAGATTAAAATACAAAAATTCATGTAAATAATGGCAGCACATATACAGAGACATACTGCTCCGTATGTAGATATAAACACACTATTCTTTGTTTCAGATGATTTTACACTAAAGAAAACATAGTTCTGAATATTATATTCCGTTTCTATCAATATATCCCCCTAAGTCTTGCACTTTGGACCTTAAAAGAAGGTTTCCTAATTGTTAGTGTGAGCTTTCTGAGTTCTCTTCATTACTTGAGTGGGAGGTTGTATGGGCCGTATTGGAACTGTGACTACTTCTGTTAATGTGGCATGGCAGCAAGTAAGTGCATAAAAGTCAATTTTTACTCAAGCACCTTGTGATAGGTTGTAAGGTCCAATTCATGAAGAGCAGCTCTCATGCCCACACTCCCCTGGGCACTGTGTAAGCACTAACGACAGATCTGCTCAACCCCCCCCCCTTATATGTGGGGTTAAATATTAGCTATTAAGAGCTATGTATAATTAGAAGGACATATGTGCAACAAGCTACTATTTAATTAGAAGTATAGGGTGGTAAATTAAATTTAACTTTTAAACTCACAAAGGGATTATTTATCACTACATGTTGTTTTGTCCATTGTATTGAGCTGAGTTTACAATGGTTTCACAAAGTGTTGTGTTTTTACCGTTTCAAGGTAAATTTTATATTATTTTTTATATCTATATTTATTATTATTTTATATTAATATTATTTTATAAAGCATACAGTGTATACAATTTATAGAATTTAACGTGTTCAACATATGGTAGTTAGAAAAAAATACATTTTTGAAAATCACCATAGGTTAGTGTAGTGTTTCTGATAGAAGTTCAGATATAAGGTGATTTAAGGAGGCTATGCCAATAACCAAGTTGCATCAATAAGGCTGCATACATGTGAATATATTTACATCACAGATTAAAATTACAATTTAAGCATGTTGTCACTTCGAATACATTTGAAAACAACCCATGTAGCATAATTTTATATTGTTAAGTAGACTTGGTTCTGTTCCATCACAGTGCCTCCACTCCTCTCAAGCAGCCTGTCTTCATGACAAGTGAACAGGTAACTTCAGATATGTCATGGTGTTGGCACTGAAACGGTTTAAATTTTGGTTTTCAACCACTGTGAAGGAAAAACAAGCAAAGATCTTGGGGGTCTAGGATGTGATTTTCTGACATTTTGTAGACTGCACAGGAGGCGTAGTATAAAAATTATGCTTCGTGAGTGAAATGCAAGCATATATGCAGCATATGTAGACGGGTGATTGATTAAAATAGTTTATTTATTGTGTCAGACATAGACAGACAACCGAAAAACATGGCTGAAACTAGACACTCCAAAAATGACTTATTTGCTGATTTTTTTTTCTTTGATTAAGTAATTGATAATCAATTATTTTAATCTTAATTGATAATCAGGGTATTCATCAGTTGCAACCCATGTGCTGATGACTGAGTTGTAAGTGACTGTGTACACCATATCCGTGCGAAAATGAAATTTCAAGATCACGTGAGGTCTCCCGGTCATGCTGTCTTAAGATTTTAATCACTTTTAAACAAAGCGGCCCAAAAACAGTGGCTGAAAAACACAGTTGAGATAAATGCCTAACATTCTAACAATATATATATATATATATATATATATATATATATATATATAACCTTGAAACAGCAGACTATGCCATGAATCTATTCAAATCATATTTGTAATTTTACCTATTATCATGACAGTGGAAGATCTAAATGCCAGAGACCACAACTGAATCGTTGACACCATCTGTGAAATGTGACTTGCTCAGTGGTACCATTGGTTTTGGCTGTGCAAAACCAGTAGATATGGATCTATTTTTCCATCCATCCATTGTATCTCTCTCCCTCTTTCTCTGTGTTGTCTTCCCTCCCGGCTTGTAGCATAAATGGATTTTCATGCATCATCTGAGCGGGTGTATTGGAGTTGATGGAGTGAGGAGGATGACGCGGATTCCAGTCACATAGCTCCTGTCCTGTACCTTTCTGCCAATTCCCTCTTCTTCTGTCAGCCCACCCCCCCTTTTTTCTGATCTTTTTTCTAACTCCTCCTTGTTTGGATTGTTCCCATCCTGTGTGGAGTAAACACAGTATTGTTTTAAGGCATGTATGTGCCAAGGGTTGGCTCTAAATAGTACTAAACTGAGGGAATGTAACCTGTTGTTGTACATGTATTTGGCTTATATACCTAATTTATAAGAAATCAGTATTTAAATACATGTGCATAGATGCATTACATTTATTTTATTGTCACAAAATACCTTTGCCCTTGCACTGTATGTACAGCAATGTTTTATCTATATTCCAAAGGCATTAAATTCTGGCCACGACAGGAAGAACTGAGGAATTATCTATGCACTTTTCCAAAACATGAGACAAACAGAGACTGCAATCAGACACCTCCTTGTAAAGCACATGCAGACTATATTATTCCAAAGGCTTTTCACATATTAATAAATAAAACACAATGTATGTAGGAACCGCTGAGGCTTCTACTTTATGTCATGCCTGCTAGCCAAGACCTCTTTGTCTCAATGTTATTGATTTTAATTAGTTTTTAGTTTGAAGTTTGCTGATATTTTGAAAAGACTTTCTTTTAATCTGGGTTACTCCAGCTATGAAAAGCCCTCCTCCCTCCGTGCCATCAGAAAGAATGAGAACTGATATTGTTCCCTTTACCGCAAGTCAGCTTCCCATTTGATTGCTTATCTCTTTTATTAGCTTGATGCTATTACTGGCATGGCTTCTTGGCTTTCATTATCCATTTTTATGCTGCAATATTCTCTTGGAATTGTTATCGTAGGCGAGTTCATCTTGTCGCGTTGTTTATGCGTGATTGATTTGTGGGTTGCTGATCTTGCCCTCCACCTCTTTGCACAGTGCCAACTTGCCGGGTCGACAAGGTTACTTATTCTCAGATGATAGACATCTTTATTAGGAGAAGAGAATGCTTTAAAACCTTAAGCGCAGGCATTTATCTGGAGCACGGCATCTTACCGCCCAGCACCCGACATGCCCAAACTCATCCGTCATGGGTCGGCCGACGGCCCAAGTTCAGCCTGTTTGCCCTCTCCGTCAGCCTGAAGGACAGATGAGGGCCGAAGATGGCAGCAAGAGACTGAGAAAAGCAAGGAGTGTTTGCCATGACAGGACTAGGCCAGGGGGTAGGGCAGTACCCCCTTTGTGTTGACCATTGCCATTACCATTTTTCTGCCAATCAGCATGATGCTTTAGGTTTTGCTAGAGGTCAAAGTTTGCTGGATTCTCAGCAGAGAATAGTTTTTGCTATAGCATCTTGGAATTTGAATAAATGAGGTAGTTTTTCTTTGTGATTTTGTTTTAATGTATGAAGCAAAAGTAGATGACTTTGAAAATACTCATTATGGATTCTATTGGAAAAAGTGCCAGCCTTGTTTACCCAGCGGCCCTAGTTTGAGTCTTTATGGATATATGCCTGTGTAATGAAGTTTTTGCCCAGTAGTGATGGCAAATGTCATTAATGCTTGCAAAGATGATGACTTGGTGTACTCACATTAAGCCAAAAGTGTGGATGCTACTTGTTTTCCTTAAGACCTATCATTCTCTCCTCCCGCTGTGTGTAATGGCACTTGGCATCAACGCTCGATGACAAGGCGATTTAATTTATCTCTCACTATTTAGTCTTTTCAAAAGTGTGGCTTTACTCTGCCAAAGCTATAGTTATCACAATGATCCTTCTCCAGTCAGACTGAAGTGCACATGCACGCACACACACATACACACACACACACACACACACACACACACACACACACACACACACACACACACATTCTGACACGCTTGGCTTCTGTAGTTGCTGAGATAGCTTGCTCAGCAAAGGCATAGCCTTTCAGGCTCTGTCTCATTCTGGAGCTCTGTAATCCTGTTGGTACTACAGAGGCTTTATAAAGCTCAAACAAGCTCATGAGTTAAGTAAATATTATTAGTTAGGGCAGGTGGCTCTCAATTGAGAATAGCATGTTGTATATGGTGTGTTTTAGATAATCTGGGGGGTTTTCTTCCCCATTACTTAGTGGCTCTGGTGGCTTTTAACCTTATTGTCCAAAAAAGTGAATCAGTGTAATGTAATGCTTTCCAAATGAGGGCTATTCAGGGCCTATTCAGAATTTCAGCATTTAACATGGCAGTTCCCTTCATCTTTATTGGCCAGCTAAATGCTCTTTTCCCAGAGCTTTAATTATTCATAGATATTAAAGTTTAAATCCACTGGCTCTTGGGTATGCAGTCGTACTGCTTTGAAATAAAGGTCATTAACATTAGATGATATTAGCTTAACTGTTCAGAGATACTTTATATCTTTGTCTTGTGGTGCTTAAAATGTACCCATTGTTTTTCACGGGATGAAAATCTATTTGTGGTTGGTTCAGTGCTCAAAATGAACTTCTTAGTAAGAAAATGTATTTATCTGGGATTCTACAAATCCGGTAACATCAGAAATTTTTCTGTTAACACAAACACAATTAGTCACAAATATATATTGTATATAATGTAAAGACACAATTAAAAGAAAACATAACATCCCAGAATGTGCTAGTATGTAATTATATAGAACCAAGCAGTTCAGAGTCACAAATGTCATACCCTCAAGGAGAAGAAGTCCTTTTCTTTAGCTTGAGGCAAACTTCAGTAGTTGAACCTGCTTCTATTGTTGGGATTCTGCTCTCCATTTTTAAACTTGACACTGGTCATGTAATAAGAGGAGGTCATCATTGAGAGAATTAACAGTTGAAATGAAGAGGGCTAGTGTGATGCCTGATTATTTTTTTTCCTGTGGAAATTTTGGCAAATTGATTATTCATGCTTGGCTGCCATTTTACATTAGGGCCCCCGATGCCCCTAAGATGATTGCTTACATGTGCTCAACTGATCTATATTTGAAGTTTAATTAGCATTACAGAACCATTAGCCTCTTTGACATCATAACAGAATGGGAGCTGGAGTGGCCGTCTTGACAGTGGTAATTGGTCATTGTTGATTAGATACAGTCCAAACATTTGGCCTGACTATTTGTGTTAAGATCGGGAAATGGTCAGCACACTGGTCTGTAAATAATAGCCAGTTAACTCCAGTCACGGGCAAAGATACTCTGTTTGTAGCAGGCAATTTTTTTGGACACAGGAGCAGAAAAAAGAAATATGATACAAGAGCACAAAATAATTGACCAGATCAAAACTAGCCAAACAAAGACCAAGAGTTTCTGCAGCGAGCTGATCAGATGAAAAGTTCCACACAATAGGCTCTTGCTGGGTTTGGATGAGCGTCAACCCTCCAAGACATAACTAAGACAAGTGAAGCCCATTGATTGTGCTGTTCCTGTTGTGTGGAAAAGCATGTGCACCATGCATCACAAACTCTGGCCGTCGGCTATCACAAGAATGCCAACAGTATGAAAATCTGGCACATTTGGGGTTACGCTAATAAACTGTCAGCACTCTAAAGCAAACATTTGCGCGTCTCTCACTTAGGTTCAGTAATCCAGTGTGCGGCGGGTTGTTTGAAAACCGCCTGAGTGCTGGGCTACGCTGTTCTACCACTGCAGTGAGACATTATCAGTAGCGCCACAGCCCTGGAGCAGATTCATTTTATTAGATACAGTATGATGGTTCACACGCTGCTCCATGTGACTGCAGTCCAAAGATGACTCACAAATCTTTGTGGGTTTTGATTAGTGAAAACCATGATTGACTTTTCAGGGTGTGATCGATGAGAGCCCTCACTGCTGATGGTTCAAAATGGCACGCCTTCAGTATTGATAAGCACTCATTGGGGAGAAAAAAGTCTACTTGTTGGATTGCAGGCAGCATCTGCGACTCTCAGGTAATGGAACTGTCATTCTTCCTCTTTCAGATAAAAATCGTCTTCCCCCCTTTCCTCTTTCCTTCCTGCCATCTTCTGCTATATTAAAAGGGTTATAAATTCAGCAAGGTGGCGACACCATTACTGAAATAACTTGGCTGTTTCTTTTTTTTCCATTGCACCTTCAGACTAAAACAGACAACTGCATGAATGGCCAAAAGATAATTTATTTGAATGACAAAATCTGCCTCCTTACTATAATGTCATCACCGAGGGAAGCCACCCGTTAATAAATCAGACAACACTGCTGTTACCAATTACAAAAGGTGGGAATCATCATAGGCCACTATGACACGATATTATCACAATATTTAATCCACAAAACAATATTATTGCTATTTTGAACATTATGGTATGTACTGAGTATTGCAATAACATATTGCAATATAGATCGAGATTAGCAGCCTTTTTTCAGTTGCAAATTATATCCCCAAAGGAAAGCTTTGTCAGTATCTGGTTATCTAATATGATAAAATTTTCACTCTGTTTATTACCCCCCACCCCCCACCCCTTTTACAAGTAAAGATATTCATTGATGATGCTTATTATATGTCGAGTGCTTTGTTCTTTAGCATTAGAGCTTTACATTTTACTTTGATCAAAACAGAACAAGAACAGTTGGTGTGGCTGTGGCAGCGCTTTCTTTCCTCTGACCGAGGATGACCGTTTCTTCCGATATCATCATCTTGATCTCCTCAACATTCAGGTTGTAGTCACACTGGTAGATCAGGTCAGCTGTGACCACAATCTGAGCTCTGTGCTCTGACTCTGCTGCTATATGGCGCAAATATTTTCAGTTTATAATTGCAGTGTCTGTCATCCTAATAAAACTTGACACATAAGCTTTTTTATTTGTTGATTGTATCTACTGTTATGGGAATGTTAACTAAATAGGTTACCTTTCTAAACCATGGCAAGCCAATGATAAACTAGTGTTTGTGTTACTGCTTTGTGGCATCTCTTCCTGCTGCCAATGAAAGAAGACCAGTGCCGCCATCTATCTGGCAGTTGACTTAGGGTGCTTTTATTCTTGTTGAGCATATAGTAAAACAGGTAAGCACTAATGTTTTTGCTTCTCAATTTTGCTTTTGAATTTGGCAACATTAAAAGGTTGACATTCATTGCAGCTTTGCACAATGTCCTATAATTTCCTGAATGATAGTCTTGTGGATGCTGACAATGTTTCCTGTAAAGAACGTACTGGCTTGCTACATTGAGAATTAAAATGGAGTGGGAATAATAAATAAAATAAAATTTTTTCCATCTGCATCATTGTAGCTCTAATTGTATTTAAAGGTTGAGAGCTGTAGGTGACTAACTGCTCTGATACCCTTGTTGTTTTGCAGTGGGGTCAGCAGGACATGTCACATGACTCACACTGTATTTCTGTGTTCCTTCCTACAGTTATACTATTTCAAGCACAAGATGTGTGGGATTTTTCAGGTAGTTCACTGTGTGTGTGTGTGTATGTGTGTGCGTGTGTGTCAGAGAAAGAAATGTAAAAGTAGGAAGAAAAGTAGAAAGGGAAACAGAGTTAGGAAGAGAAGTCTTATGAGATTCTTTTTGACTGCTGTGTTCTCTGGGATGACTGCCAGGTATACAGTTGATAGAGAGAGAGACAGAGAGAATGAGGGAGGGAAAGTGAATGAAAATTGCAAGCAGTAGAGTAGAGCATATGGTCATTGAGTCCAAATGAAACCAGCAGTGCCCCAGTGGACTGAAGGGATGTGCTTTATCATTGAACCCATCAAGTTTCGTGACAATGTCATCAGCAAGATGTGTGAGGCAAGTCTGTGATTACAGTATTCTATGTCTCATAATGTTTGAGCATCTGTGATCATATATTAAGAGATTAATAAGTTGTAAAGACTGTGTGCTGCAAGCTTCTAATTAGACTAAATATGACTAAATATGATTTTTATTAACTGCACATTCAATTTACAAAAATTTCCTAAAATGTTTCAGGTCAAGTAACCACATTCTGATTGTCAGTGCTCCATATTCAGGTGGGTGTTTGTTAGCGCAGTTTTCATCAATCAGGTTGTTATCTGATTTGGCACCTGGCTTGATCAGTTGGTACAACATACTGCCGACATCCCTGATAAATAAACCTGGAAGAGCTATCCATCCCATCTGCCCCTACATATGTCATCTGATGTAACTCACTGGGATGGAAGCTTACACCTTACTGAGACAGAATCAGCACATGCTTGGCTGCCAGGTGGTTGTAATACATTCACTCAGAGGCTAATGTATGAATCCTTTTATTAAAAGAGAATGCCAATTAATTTGACGTTTTAAAGCTCCAATGCACTCCTCAATAGCAGAACTGCATGGACCTGCTTGTTTGGTAGAATAGAACTTTGCTGGCTAAGAAGATATTTAATTTGTAAACTGAACTGCCTTTTCTCTTTACTTATATAAATACAAAAAATGCACATTTCTTCTGTCACACAGCTTCTGCATTTTCAGTTTTACTCTGGGGATGGTGCTGTCTGTATTTTAGTGTGGCTTCAGTGATTAAAATTGAGGAAGTCCGCTCATTGGTGACGGAAATTGGACAATAGTAGATCTTTTCTGGAGCCCTGTTTGAATAGCGTAGCTTTTACTGACTTAGTGTGGGTAATATAGTCTTGTCTATTCAGTGCCAGTAGCCCAATAAAACATTTTAGAGCCGTTTGTAAAACATGCAGTTAAAATAAATCTAGTGCTGTCTGAAGTGATTTCCCTGAGATTGTTCAGGTTGCTATCATGTTACACAGTTCAATGGGGGCTCAAATGCAGCACACCAGGCAGATTTGAAAGGCAAGGCAGCTTTATTTGTATAGTACATTTCATACAACAGGGCAATTCAAAATGCTTTACAGAGCAATAAAATATAAACACATGATAAAAGATAGAGATTTACAATGAAAGAGATAGATATAAAAGGTAAAATCATTTACTAAATGATTAGGAAAAAAATCACTAAAAATAGTAAAAGTGCAGACAAGAGGTGCAAAAATAAAAAAAAAAAAGTAAATATTGAAAATCAAGTTTAAGATAAGTTTGTAGTCATGAGCGGGTGGAGTAGGCAGTGTAAAAAGAGGAATGTTTTTAGCTTTGAATTAAAAGTGGTCAGACAGGTCTTGTCGAACATCATCTGGGAGGTTATTCCAGGTCTGTGCTGCATGATAACAAAATGCTGCTTCACCGTGTTTAGCTCTAACTCTTGGGACAGTCAGTAGGCTGGCCCTTGATGTCCTGAAGGTCCTTGAAGATTCATATGTCACAAGCATGTTGTGTATATATAGTTTGGCATTGAGCCAGAGTGATTTATAGACAAGCAGCGAGATTTTAAAATCGATTCTCTGAGTGACAGGTAGCCAGTGTAAGGGTTTTAGAACTGGAGTAATGTGGTCATATTTTCTAGTTTTTGTCAGGACATTAACAGTGGCATTCTGAATAAGCTGGAGTTGTTGAACAGCTTGTTTCAAAAAGCCTACCAACAAACCGTTGCAGCAATCTAACCTACTGGAAATAAAGGCGTGGGTGAGCCTTTCAAGGTCTTGCTGTGACATTATTTCTCTGACTCAAGCAATTTTTTTTTTTAATGATATAGGCAGATGAAGTTTTTGATTTGATGTGGATGTGGAAATTAAAGTTTGAGTTCAGCATAATCCTGAGATTTCTTGCTTGGCTCTTGGTTATAAGAGAGAGGGATTCAACTAGAACTAGCACTCTTTCTTTCTGTGGCCCAAAAACAATGATATTAGTGTTTTCTCTGTTAAGCTGGAGAAAATTTTGATGCATCCAGTCATTTATTTGCTCAATATGGTGACACAGACGTTCTACAGGTTCATAATCACCTGGTGAAAGTGATATATTTGCATGTCATCTGCATAATTGTGGTAGCCTACTATGTTATTTTGCATGGTTTAGCCTTGTGGAAGAAAAAGTAGATAATCCTCATCCAGAAATTGTCAAAGATTATCCTCCCAATGATTTAGTTGTTGTAGTAAACCTCCTTAAATGTGTTGGAGTTTGTGAGAAGAAGAAAAAAAAAAGAAAAACTAGAAATATAAAAGCTAAGCAGAGAGCAAGCAAGCAGAGCATCTGCACTGTAGCGAAGCACGAAGTAGTAACAACAAAAAGCAAGCTTTTTTGACATGAAGTTAATTTCAAAAGACCAAAACAAACATGCACAAAACTGACGGAGCAGGCTGGAACAAAGTACAAATGAAAAACACAAACTTAACTGGGAACAAAGCGGTAATCGAGGAAGGCACGGAGGGAATTCTGGAGGGAGCACAGAAGACCAATGCAGGTGAACTGACAAAAGACAAGGGGAGCACAAAGACTAAATACACAACAAAAGAAGGGTGATAATGAGACACAAGTGACAGCAGGGTACATGACAAAAAGGTGACAAATAAAGGCGGTGCAGACAGTCACAAAGGTGGGAAAAACACACAAAGACAAAGTAAAACCAGACATTACGCATGAGGAGTGAACCTTTTAAGTAAAATAGGAAGCAGATTAATGATTAACATGAAACAAGGAAAAACACACCAAATAGAAAAGCCCAAACCCAGAAAACAAAGTTGGCAAGATAACTATTGATCTGCAACACAGTCCAGACAAAAAGTCAGAGGGCATTAGAGAGCCGTAATGTGATACTTGCCTTGAATTTGTTGTCAAACAACCAGTCCAATCTAGACTCTGCCCTCTCGGATCCTGTTGTGATTATTCTCTGCACTTGCAGTCATTCTGTATTTATTGGTGAAGTATATTAAAATAATGTGTTACTTGTGGTTAGTGGGCAGTATGGTTTGGCGATCAGTGCAAAATTATCAACAGGAGAGATGCAGCTGAATGAAAATGATGAGCTGTTTGGATTGTCCTCATTACTAGCCAAATCAACTACTATGCACATCTTGATAAATGAACAGAACTCTATCCTTCAGAGTTTTTAGATTTTTGTTCACCACTGAAATCCCTCAGCCTGAAGCCAAACATACAGTATAATCATAAAAAAATATAAATAAATAAATCAGAGAATGCCTCACCTACACCATAATTTCCATGTGGGTAGACAAATAACTTGTAAACTGTATAAAAATATATTAGTTGTTATACCTATCATATTTCTGTCTCATGAAATCTGACAGAGATGTATTATTCACCAAGACTGCATGAAAAATGTAAGCAGTTGGGGAACTGCTATCAATAAGTATTGAACCATGAAAACAATGTAGCACTTGTTCACTAATTTCAGCCCGATATAATATTGATTAAAATCTCTATAAGGACTATGAACATATCTGACAGGGTTTAGTGACTACAGTGAACTTAACATACAATATGTAATATCAATCAAATGTATTTCTCTACGGCAACTTATGATATTTCTCGCTCATACATTATATAGCAGCTGCTCAACAGTGGCTTTATATGTTTCTTTGATATAATCAAAAATATAGGGATGGACTGCTGTGACCCTGTCTGCTGTTATGCTAGGTTATCGTGTGACAAAAACCATCGACACTTGGGAGTCTGCGGTTTGAAGATCCTATGGCTGATAAGGATAGTTACAACCTTTAAAGTTTAATTATCACTGAATTATGCAACTGATAATGTGGTGATTAATGATTACTTTGAAGTAAGAATTTAATAACATATGTTTTATCATACCTTAACTTGCTGTCATTTTGAAAAGTACAATAAAAGCACATTGCAAGATGCAAACAGTTCACAGTGAGACTCAGAAGTACGTGTTGCTAACAGCTTATACAAATAGCTGACTGTATCGTATAAAATGTTCTATGTTTAATATTTCTGATTCAGTTTAGTTTACATATCTCCTCCCAACTTCGATTCTATTTAATGCCAGCTGACATGACTTTCCTTATAGGTAAATTCAGATATTCCTTTTTTTTTATCTTCGTGCAGTGATTTTCAATTATATCCTCATTTTCCACTTCACCTCAGGGGATGGGGAGGACTCCATTATGTGTCCCCTCACACAAAGAAAGTTCCATTTTCCACCAGACTTTCAATACGTCTTAAGCTATGATGGCCTACACATCCTTATTTCTTTTCTGTATGGAAAATAGGGATGATAAAAGTGCAGAGGAAATCCTTTCCTTTTTCATTATTTATTTTCACAATATGTGCTCATTACTTATTATCTACCGTGCTGGCAGTTATTATTATATATATTTTTGAATAAACAAGAGATAACTGAAATCCCCCATCTCTTTCCGCAACCTTGGCCCAGACCTGGAGCTTTAGATAATGAATGCAATTAAGGGCTTGCTGTATTAAACCTGCTGGTAAACAGTGGGTTTAGAGCTGCACAATGTTAGACTTATTGTCTGTTTTTAGGGCAGAAAAAGGGGAGATAGGAGACTGTATCCATAAAGGAGAAGACATTCTGACAGAATAGAAATTGCTGCCACATGAAGCAGTAAAAGCAAGTTTTAGAAAGAGGAACTGATTGTTACTGTAAAAGACTAAGTACATTAGCTGTATTTGTATGATTATATTAATTATACAAAACAGGGAACTTCTAAAGAGTTTCATTAATTAATATTATTAATTGGGGATGCATAGTAGTGAATTGGTCACTGATATCCAACAACTAATAATTCATCAGATTCTTGCACATTTTTGTTATTTTTTAAATTTGAAAACCACTCTTTCCATTTGAAAACCGATAAAACTAGTCAGTACACTTTTGCCATGGTACTGTGCTGTAACTGATGCTTTTGCCAAATGTATATATAAAAAAAGACACAGTTTTATTGGTATTTGTCCTGATTATTCTAATTACTACAAAAGTGCCTGCTTTGTTTTGTGCAAGGACATTGTTCCCCAAATGATTTGAAAACAAATGCAAAATGCAGTGCAGCATTTATTTTTCCTCAGCATGTTTAAACAACTTTACTGTTGAACTTAGCCCCTTTAACACTGCTTGTACAAGATGCGAATATTGTGCTGTAATGCTGACTTGCAGTTTGGTCTAAAAGGTATGATCGCAGAATGGAGGGGGCAAAGTTGTCTCGCCTTAAAGCTGGCAAGGGAGGTAGAAATAGTGCTGATTCGGCATCTGTGTAAAAGACACAGCCGGCAGGTGGTGACCATAGCAAGGACGGGTGTGATGTATTGACGACGTGTTATGCGTGCGACCCACTGCCAGAGATTTAAAAAGTAGCTGGCAGCAGTTAACTAATAGCAGCAGAAAAAATGCCTGCAAAGTGGGAAAACAATGAGATTCAGGAGTTCCTTACCCTCTAAGCAGTGGGCGAGATTAGCCGGCATATAACAGGGATGGTAAATAATTGTTTCTGCAATGTTATGCCATTGTTATTGTTTATAAACCAGATGCTTATTTTCTGTCCCACCACAGGCTGAATATGTTGTGGTAAATGTCACACCTGTCAGGCATCTTTTGTGTCCAGGATGCCGGCATGCTGTCAGAAATGCCACACTGGAGCAGCATGATCCCGCTGTTGGTTGGTTCTTTGTAAAAATGCAGACTGTGTACAGATTGAATTCGTAGGGACTTTTCTACAGCGATCTCTGTGTAAAAAGGGCTTTTGTCTACAGCAAGTGGATCTATAAACCTTCCCTGTGATACACTGATGGCCGTAGTTAAGAACACAAAAATATTTGGATATTGAAAATGGGGACAACAGTCTTTAAAAATGTCACAGAAAATATGATGTTAACTATCCATGAAGTTTTTGTTAATCAAAATGGACTGTGTCCTTGAAGTTGTACACAAACCACCTTATGCAGGTGAGGTCAGGTACAGTTCATTGGTTTGCACCCATGTTTGAAAAGGTCTCATGTCAGAGTTTGATGTGGACTGCACTGAACTGTCAGTGTGAAAGCCCCCTAAGGTATCTATTTTGTCTCCAAAACTGTGCAGCCACTGAAGGTGCTCCACAAATCTTTACTTTATGACATGCCTTCTGCCTTTTTGACAGCAAATAACTTAACTTGTATGTGAACATTTTCAGAAGACGACAAATAACACACCAGTTTAAGCCTCGGGCTAGACAGACCTGAGCTAAACCATCATAGCTGGAGAGCAGCAGGAAAGCAAAGTTTGTGTTTTTGAGATTGCAGTGCAGCTTTAGAAAGGTGCGTGAAGTCGATATGGTTGACATGTGACTGTAGTGGCACACTGCGAGGCCATTTTATCTGCCATGGATAGAAGCAGTCCTGTGGCATTTTTCTAATCTGTTTTCATTTTCTAATTTCCTGAGTGTACCAACAAGGTCTCCAGAGAGTGAGAACTTGTCAATCACAGAGTGTGCAGATATTGTGCTCTACTAGAGTCCAGCAGTTATGCCATAATGCACTGCCATGCACAATAGATATATTCTTAGTTGCTAGTTGGATTGATGTTTTGACTCATTTTTTTAAATGGACTGTGTCCTTTTTCTGAATCCGCATTTCATATTTGCTATCAGTTCTACTCTCTACTTCAGGTCACTTACACCATAACATACCTTGAGTAATGACATTTTTTTAAGTGCATCTTGAAACAAACCACCAAGAGGTTATTCACACTAATAGAAGCTACGATCTTGTGCTGAAAAATGGCCAGCCGTTTCCTGGAATGTGTGCACACAAACACATGCACGCTGTCTCATTTACACCCATTTGTGTAAAAATGTAAGTTAAAAGAACTGCTCCGTGACCCACGACACATCAGGAAGTGATAATTGGCCAACACTATAATGACATTAGATCACAACACGACTTGGAAACCTCCCCCCAACAAGAAGTATAGTGCAGGCTGGGAGCAGTCAGACCTTATTAAAATAAGAGGTTGTAGCTATGAATTATGTGTTTATTATCAGAAGGCAGTGCTGACAGTTGTAAGCGCTAAGCTGTCCTAAATCTTGGCACAGTTTGCTACTGTAACTTACTACCTGCTACAAGCCATTTGATGGACAGAAGAAAAGGACAGAAGGGAATGTTTTTACAGTAACTATGATAGTTGTTTATGATAGTTTTCACATGTCCACTTGGGTGGACAGCATGTGGAAAAATTTAAATATATTATGTAAAGCTGTAAAAGATATATAATTAATGTCCGTAAACTAGTTTAACATATTTAAACGTATTTCTCCCTCACTTTTTCTACTCCTCCCTCCTGTACCCCCCTTCCTCCCTCATTCAGCTCCTTCCTCCTGACTCCTCAGCCCCTACACATACCTCCCGCTATGGAACTATATAATTTTTTTTTTTCTTCTCAATGAACATTTTTCTACAAAAATATTGTAAAAATATTGTTTTTGTTTTTTTTTTTTTTTAACAAAAACTGCAAGTAACATTTTAATAACATATCAATTGTTCAGAAACCCCAAAAGTCACTGCAGATATTATATTATAAAGTATTTTTAAGAGCTACAAAGTTTCAGTAATACTATTTGTAGTAGTGAAAATATAGCCAGGGATTCCTGATATCCAGTTTAGTGGAAAGATGATTTATCAGTTTCCTCCCAACATTACATCAATACTTTCCTCCCAACTTAAAATCAATTACTCATGTTACCTTTTTTTTCCTGGAAGAGCTCTTTACCATGGTAGGATTGGCAAGATATAACTGAACAGCACAACATCTTTTGCATTCCAACTGCCATCTTGGTTTTGATAAATTTGTGATGAACTTAGATAACCCTGGGTGACAGTGTGTGGGATGATGCTCCCGGATCCTTTGCAGTTGCTTATATGCAACTAAAGCTTCAAAACCCATGCATATACAAGAAAATTGCTTTTTAATAGCTGTCCACTGTAGTAAACACACTACTTGGTATGATAATTGTCAACTTTCATATCACAGTATAACTTAATACTAGTGTGTTACTGCAACCCTACTGAATTACCGACCAAAACTGAGGGGATTAGGAATTTGTATTTGTCAATTGCAAACTGTTGTAAAGTTACCTTAAAATTGTAAAGTAGAGTGTACATAGTAGGTGTATGGAATAAAAAATAAAAAGTTAACTAAAAGGTATCTCTGCTCAATATCCATATTCAGATTCTTCTCTGTATAGAAGCTTATGCTGGAGATGATCATTATAGTTGTGAAAACGTTGCATATAAATACAGTGCTCTCAAATATCTCTGAATAGTAAACAGTCTAAAAGGATCTGCATGCAGGTACATATAAGCCTATTTGCCGAAGGGCAGACTGAGGAAGATCCGCAGGTGGGCCAAATAAAAGCCATATTATTGGCCACCAAAAAACAATCAAATTAAAGCAAATGACACCTTTTCAGAAAGCCGGCGAGGGGTCTGTCAGCCTGATGGAATCCTCATTTCTCTGGACCATTTGGCAGCGAGTTGCACCCCTCTCTCCCTCGTTCTGCCTTAATGGCCATGCTGACAGTGACATGATATTCCACATAAAAGGAGCCAAGAGGAGCGAGACGGGGTGCAAAACTTCCATTAACGTGATCAGAAGTTGTGTTGCTTCAAGGCCTTGTCAGGGTTGCCCATTATCGCCTTGTCTGTTTTCGCCAGTTTAAATTGTGCTAATGCTGTTACTGAGGTCTGGTGTTGAAGTGCTCAGTGCATGTTGCTGTGAGGTGTGCCTCTTTTTGTTTTTTTGTTTTTTGTTTTTTTGTATCAAAAAAGTTTTTGTTGTCTGGAAAATCTCCACTAATAATTGCAACACTAAAGAGCATGTGTTTACTAATGACACCCTATCATGGACCACTTGTTTGTATTCATATTAAAATCTTTTCTTTTTCAATCAATTTTGATTCTATACAAGCAGAGAAAAATTAGGAAAACTCTTTGCCCCCCCAAAAAGTGTGCGGGTTTACAAACCCATGCATTATGTTGTATATTGAAATGCATGGCAGCAGTGCATATTTCTATGCCCATACATCGTGACACTTGTTTGCATAAAAACGTGTGAGTTTGTGTGTAACCAAGTGTACTAGATGCTCTCCGAACACCCCAGCTCCTCCCCTCGGCCTCGTTCCGTCGGCACAACTTCAGCAGGCTAATTATAGCCGTCAATCACTGCTGTCTCCCCACAGTTTTTACCCAGCAGCCCCTTTGTGCCCTTGCCCGCTGCCGCCCACACTGCTTAGAGCCAGATTAGCTACAGCCAGGCGCAACGAGTTGAGCTGCATATGAGAGACAGAGTGAAAAGAAGAGAAGGGGATTCAAGGGCTGTTGATGGGCTCACTGCTTGCTTTGATGGAGATGGTTGTCTAGCTCCAATTTGGAGCACTGATGATATTCTGTTGAGCTTGACTAAATTAATGAAAGGTACAGAGTGCCTTACCTATAAAGATACAGACTCAGAGGAAGCTCTGGAAATGTAAGAATTTTTTTTTAAGTCGCTCCATCTGGTTATAGCACCTTTTTTCTGTCTGTCTCCTATTTCCTTCTATTAGTTTCACTTGCACACATACAGCTGTTTTTCTGTAGTTATGTCTTACAAGATTTATTTTTATTTTTAATTCCTCCCCCTTGTGTTAAGCTGCCAAAATGAAATATTTGCAGTTATTTAAATGTGAGATCAAGTTAGGAAAAGACCTCAAGAACATTAATCAACATTAATGAAACACTTTGATTGCAAAACCAAGGCAACAGAAGCAGCTTATTATGGGCTTCTGCAGGTATGGGACTATACTTGCTGATGAAATGGCATCCCCTTCTTTTTTACCCCTTACGTTGCCTTTCTGGATATTGTTACACTTTCTGTACCTAGGGGGCAGTATTGTCTTTCCTTGTCTCAAGTCTCAACTACTGTTGCAGTAATATTCAAGGATGTGGCTGGACTTGATGTCCCTCTTACCATTTTAGTTGCCGCTTTGGGTTGGGGTGAGTTTACCGTCAGCCCAACAGCCTTTGGTAGATGTGGGAAGAGAGGCGTGAGGTATGAAAACAGACAGAGGGAGTGGAGGGCAAAATACGTGCATATTGAGAACGTATACTCACTCTTTACTGCTGTCACACAGTGCAGGTATAAGCAATTGTTAAAGGCTGAGATTACTCTCTGATATCTATTATTTTAGATATGCTTGCATTTTTAAATTGTTTTAGGGATCCAAAAAAACACCACACATGAGAACTTAGCAAAACATATTTTCCAACCTCCAAAGGACATCTGGAACTTACAAGGTTAGGGAATAAGGGATGAACATAATTGTGTAGAATTTTCTGAAAAGTCTAAAAACACAATCCCATTTGTGTTCATGTCTTTTGAGCGATGAATTGCTTCAGTCCTAAGTTGCCCTAGAAGAGAGCAAGATGAAGGTCCAAAAAATGTCTCTCCATCTTTAATCATAGCAACAACCATTATGACTGCTGGAACAGAACTGATCTGAAAACAGCAGCTTGCTATCTGCGCCCTGCAGTGGCTCCACTGTGGATACCATTACATGATAAACACCTTTCACTATCAGAGCCGAGTGCAGTGCAGCACTTGGAGTCCAAGAAAGTTGGATTTAGAAATGGCAACAGTAAACTTGTTGGCCTGATTCTCTAACTAACTCAAATGTACTCGCTTTTTTTGTGATCATAAAAAAGACAAATTGAAGACCAAACTCTACTTCATTTAAGACTCTGACTGTGAATGTATTATACTTTTTTTCCCTGCCTGTCCCACAGTTTATAAATTTACTCTTGCAGCCAAATATCAGTCAAGCGTTTTACTGATAGAGGGGCTCTTAATGATCGAATCACGCCAATTTGGTGCGGCAACATATAAAAGTCCCCAGATTATTCGCCTGAAATATACACCAGGCCATTTCCAAATACAGCTTTTACATGACATGCATATCTCATTACTCCCTGAGAGAGGCCAGCACTTTAGTGTGATTGGTTCTTCAACTTTGCCCAACAAGGAGACCATTTTACTATTCCGACTGGCTAGCTCACAGCAGGCCCAAGACCTTGTGTGAATGAATAGAGGCACATGTCAGTGATGTGCTGCTTACCTGCTGGGCAAACAACTTCCACCATCAGCAATTCTACTTGGCTCTACTTGTACCTGCTGTGAAATTAACTATGCATTCAATTTCTATCAGACAAGAAAATGATCCCTGCTGTCCACGTGTTTTGAGTGCAGAAAACCTACAAAGGTGTGCAAAGCAGGAAATGATTCAGTTGGAGGTAATATTGGCTTTTCTGTGAAGTATAATATGCATTCTGAGGTTGATGAACACAATATATCAGAGTCGACACTGTAAGCGAGAGGGAGGATAGCAGCTAATCATGTTGATTTTGTGTGTTATCAAATCCTTGTATGAAAATTTGGATTCACATCCACCCTCTGCTTTACCTGCCCAAGGTAGCATCGAGCTTTTTAATCTAAGCCCGCGTTGCCTGCAGTCATATGAATCACACTCTCTTGCCCTCTTTGTGGCTCAGCCTTTTTACGTATTGATGATGTCACCATACTGCAGATATTTTACACTGTGACTGTGGTGTGTGCATATGCATTTCCAAGATTGTGTCAGAAACCTGTTACATGGACCACACCACACAGAAGGGCAGGATTTCCTTTAAGTTATACTCAAAGCTCAGTCTTTCATCATCAGTACCCAGGTGTGGGCCAAAAACAACAAGAAAAAAAGTCATTCTACTACATAATGATCCTATTAAATCTGTTTACATTAAAAGCAAATATTAACCCTTTGAAACCTGAACAAAATGCAATGAGAAACCTAACAAGAAATGGCTCCAAAATGAGCAAGAAAATTACCTTATGTAATATGTAAAAATAGCATAAATTCAATTCAATTCCAATATCAAAGGGTTAAAGGTTTATTATGCAGGATTATAATGTAAAATAATGTATAGACTCATCCTTGTCCTATTAAGTATCACTTATGACCCACAAGAAGTGTATTTATGTATTTATTAGAGTCTCTACTCTCTGCCTGTATTTTCTTGTTTTCTAGTTGCTTTGCTGTGTTTGGGGTGTTTCTGGGTGTGTATTCCAACAGCAAGCAGGTGAGGTTGGGGTTTATGGAAAAGGTAGTGACCAGAAGCCAGCCTGTAGGCAGCATGCATCTAAATTCTAATTTGTGGATTTTATTGACTTTATTTTGCAGCAGTTGTGTGCATAGTAAGAGTCTGCAAATGCATCCAGAGTGCCTCATAATGCCTAAAACTGATGCCCCTGTTGGTGTGGCCTGTTGGGCAGGCAGGTGGGCAGACAAGCTGACATTCAGGAACGACACCACAGTGTAGTCTTGTTGTCAGGTTTGTGTGATGCTTTTATGGATCTACAGGCTAATGGAGGAGCCAGGGTTGAGCTCCTGAAGGTAAAATGGTGGTTTTATCCAGATGAACCCCGAAGAAGCTCAGCCACAAGATGTGTACTGTTGCAAAAAGTGACATTTTTGTATGGAGGGTTTGTTCTTCAGCTTTCCTTACATCTCTCTCTCTCTCTCTCCTTTCTGTCTTTGTCTCAGTGTTTTTTTTTCTGTCTGTCCCTCTTGCAGGCTCTAGTGAACACAAACAGCTTTTGCCAAGGGATTTGTGGATGTGTATGAATCGAGACTGAGACTTGGGAGCACTGGGCGTGCCTTTTGTTAATAGAAAACGCATGGTTGGGTCTCCCTGGGGCTGTTAGCGATGAGAGGAGAATGAAAATGTTAATGTTTGTGGAGCTGTCGTGGATTCTCAAAGACCTCTTCAGTTTACTCATGTACCCAACAACAGTCCATAGGAGGAAGAACATATTGCTTCAGGGGTAGAATACCTGCATTTCACCCCACATTTCACTCTACAACTGTAAAACTAAGTTACCTTATCTCCAGAAGTTATACTTTGAAATAGAAGTTATCTGAAATGTTTTTAACGTCTAGTTACTTCCACTAAGGAGGTCATGTATTCAGCTCAATTTGTGCGTTTGTCTGTTTGTCAGCAAGATGACGGAAAAACTACCTGCCCGATTTTCATCTGACTTTAAAGAGGGGGTTTAGCACATGCCAAGAAGAATATTTTGGAGTGCATTGGTGTCACAGAGAAGATACAGAAATAATTATTTCACTTTGCAAACTACAACAGTCTTAGTCTGTGTCAGGATTGCACAAGGCTTTCACTTCGGACATCACAAGCAGACATGGAGGTGACTGAATGGAAATGATGGCTGCTAGCACTTTAATGCTAACAACAGTAACAGTGCTGACAGAGCTAATATCTGAGTGGTGCTATGAGCACTGTTCTCCTCTACACGCCCAGCCTGTGTAGTGAGCAGTGCAGAGCAGTGGCATGTAGCTAACCAGTAGGGCCATGAATGATAGTAGTTGGCTGCTTAATTAGTGTTCTGAATGCCATATATTGCAGGGCTGTACCAGACACCGAATTATGTCACTTGAATCAGATTCGGCCATCAAATACAAAGATATTACACCCAGTTTATTGCACCTTAGAGATTGTGAGACAGCGCATTGGGCCTTGGCGGATGTCAGGGCTCTCCTTGCGCACTTCTATTAATGATTGAAATAGTGGTGTAATAGAATAGTAATTATGCATACATATGCTTCATTTCCCCTGTACAGATGTAGGATAACAACTTTTTTTTATTCCAGAGAGTGTTTGGTGAGTGCAGATACTCCTTTTCAGCAATGCCATTTCACACTCAGTTACCCACAACTTGGACCTGACCAGCTTCACTGGAGCAGCTGAGACATGAGGACATTTCAGAGGGGCAGTAGTCTCAGAGTAAGAGAAGCACGTTGCCAGGTCAATCTCTTTCCCCAAGTTTTCCATGGTGGTCAGTTGTCGTTGCTATGCCTTCAGCTCAATAATAAGCTTGCACAGACACACAGTGGACTCTTGCCCTCATAGTTTTACCTTTTGTTTATGGTGTAATAAACTTTATCAGAAGTGGCCTGGGCAGATAAGCAAGCGGTGTTGGGTTCCTCCAATATTTAGTGCTTGCTGTAAATAAACATGTCACATCAGGAAGATATTATTACCTTTGACCATCATGGTGGGGTAGTGTGGTAAACATTGGCCACTGTTTAATGACCATGTCAGGCTGCCAGAAACCACAAATCAGCACAAGGCCAAAACTGACAGTTGTATTCACTGGGGTTTACTGGCACGGCATCGTTATATTTCTTTTCTGGCCGAGTTGGTTGTGCACAAACCCTCTTTTATTAAGTCGGGGGACTGACAAGGGGAGACACTGTGATGCGCTTTAGTTTGAAGAAACTAGAGGTCCATATTTGATTCTAGAGGAAGATGCCAACCATTAGATTATCTCTGTTTTGCTGACTGGAACAAATAGAAAAACAAAGTGAGAGACTTGTTGAAAAATGTACTCTGAGGTCACCCACATGTGTCCTTTCCAAAGGGCAAGCTCCCTTCACCGGATCCTGCCTGTGAATAATCCCAGGCCTAAATTGGAGTCAAAATGTCAAGGTTTTTAACCACAATGCTGTTGGGTCAACCTTCAGTATGAATCATTTCTCCCAATACAAAATCCCAGAAACAACAAAACTTGTATTTGGAAACACACCACCCAATGTCGTCACTGACATCCGGCTGATATCTTTCCCATACTTCTGTTTTCTAGTTAAGCATACTCACCAAGGCTTTAATTTATACACATGGGGAAAAACAAGAGGTGTTCCGTGGTTTCTCTAAACTCTCCCTTTCCTTCAGCTAGTGTCAGAGGCAGTTCATATTGGTGCGGCTGAAATGGGATAAAGTATTTCAGCAAATATCCATCTTGACAGTCCATAGATCAGGGAGGGAGGGAGCATTTCAATGCGTGTTCACCAGAGTGAGCGGCAGTGTCACAAAGGACGTTTTCCATGCTCCCTCCTGTTTTCACCTCAATTTATTATTGTTGGACAGGTTTTTCTATCAGCAAGTGTCCTGAAATGTAGCAGTGGTGGGTCTTTTAAACATTATTTGAAGTTGAATTGTTTTTTTCCCCAAACAATCTTCTTTTACTTCTTTTTGTGTATACAGTATGCTTATTCTGTTCATGATCTCGCATGTGAAATCATGATGATCATGATGTATGTTAGAGTAGAAACATGATTTATGCTCACTCATGTTCACTTTGGCTAAAATCAATTTATGGGGAAAATAACTTCTTACATACATAGCTAATTTTTCTGTGGCAAAGTCAGTGCATGATTAAGAATATGATCTAACATTCGAGTTGGAACCTCTAAATACCACTTTTCCTTTTTCATTCACAGTCTGGCCTCCAGTTGCCAACTTGACAATTTTGTTGCAATTTAACAGCTGAATAGACACCTTGGCAGCCTTAATTCACAGTAGCTATAGTGACAAATCGACTTTTTTATTGCCCACCATCAGTATGAAGCTGTTTTTATTCTCAAGGCAATTGCTGAAGTTTTTTTATTATTGCCGATGCATGTACATTAATTCTACTTTCTTCTGGTCAGTGTTAAGGCTGCACAGCAAAAGGAAATGTCCATGATTCCTAATTCCTCTGAGATAGTTCCTAAATGAATTAAACTATAGCATCATTTAGTGGTAATGAACATGTGCAAGCAGCATCTGAAATATTTATTTTAACTTCTGTTTAGTCTGTGTTTTCCTAATAAACTGAGGTCAGTTCATTAAGGTGATCTGATTTTCTGTTAACCTTTTACACATTTATCAGCAAATTTTAGTTTTGTAGTTAACAATCACACGCACCACACACTTTTTTACCAAACTTTTTACCTAACTTTTCTGTTTTTGTAAGGCATTTAAGACTAAACTTTGATTTTTAAATGATGATGAGTAGTAGTGATTCAGAGGAGATACTTTAACAAGTTAATCTAAAAACCTCGAAATTCACAGTATGAAGAACCTTGCACACTCTGCACTTCCTTGTCTAGTTTAATGTACAGTATTAGTTGAAGAGCGGCTTTACACACAAATAAGTAGAGCACAGACAGCAGACAAAATACTTAACTCAAGGTAATGTATGAATTTATAATTGATTACCTTTTCTGGACTTGGATTTGAATAAATACAGCACATCAGTGTTATACGCATATGTTGTATGTCCACATTTAGAATACTGTGCCTACATAAATTACAAACCAAATGGGTTGGTAAAGCTGGTTGTTTTCCATTGTCCCAGAGATGAGCAGCTGCTGTCTGCACAAAATCCTGTCAGTTAAGATTGAACTCAGCAGTAATTTTTGCTACATTTTCAAGGCTGTCTTGTAAAAGTGTTGTTTTTGTTTAAAGAACACACTTAGAGTCTTCGGGCAGTGGAGCAGTCGAACTGTGAGCTGCCAGATATATCTGACCTGCTGACCACATACACCACGGCAGCTTCCAAACCTCAGGTCGTACTTGCCAAGCAACCCACACAAACTCTTGACTGCTCTCTAATGACCGAACAGACCTGTTATTTATCATGCATGCAAGCAGTTCCCACGATCATGATCAAACATCCATAATTACATTTACCATGTGTGGGGTACATGTGAGAGGTTGGATTTCAGTTCTCTGGGTCGATGTGTGCTTTTGTCTATACTGGACTTTGTCAAGTGGTAAAACGTGTCAGTCATTGTAGTCAAAACAGGGCACTGTGTTTGGCGTGAAAGGCAGACATGTGATGCATGTATTATTTTATTTTTTTGTTTTTGTCCTGTTGATATGGACAGGATGGTGAAACTCTCCATAGTTGATGGCTAAGAGAGGGTGGTATCAGCCTGACCACTCCAAGTGATCAATATATGATGGTGCTGTTTGATAACTAATGACTGTCATGCAGCACTCAATAAAAAAGAAAAGAAAAACCCTTCCAACTCTGACACAACAGAATTCAATCATGTTTCTGCCCTGGGCAAACATTCAAACTGTTTTAAAGAGTAGAAATATTAGAGAGATTTACACCAAGTTCCAAGCAGTACGCCTCTCTACCTAAATGCTCCTTGATAGAGGCACATAAAAGTTCATGTGTAGATAGACTTGGGTCAAGGCAAAGAGTGATACTTCTTACAAAATGTATCTTCTGTATCAAAAACACTGTCCTCTAGACTTGTGACTGTGAAAAGATGAATTTGTGCCTTTCACAGTACTTGCAGAGTTTCAATAGGGCAAAGAACTAGACCTGAAATCTTTCATGCCTCTGCACTGGCAAAAGTCGTGGCCTTAAGCATTCTTATCTTTGGTTGTCTGTCTGTCTGTCTGTGCATCTGTCTGTCCGTCCATTTGTCCATCTGTCCATCTGTCTGTCCCATTCTCATGAATCTAATATTTCAAAAATGCCTTTAAGGAATTTCTTTACATTTGGCTCAAATATCCACTTAGACTCAGCAATAATCTGGTTAGATTTTAGTAGTCACAGGTGAAAAGTTAAGGTCACTGTGACCTTGCATCTGTCTCCTTTTAACAACTGCGATATCTCAAGGAGGCCATAAGGGGATATACTTAAAAACTTAGAAATGATATACTTGGACTTAAAAATGAACTGATTAGAATTTGGTTGAAGGTTAAGTCAAGATCACTGTGACCTCACAAAATACATTTTGTCTAAAAGGATAAAACCATGAGGTGATGATGTCACATATATAAAATGTCAAAGGTCAGCTTTAGTGTGACATCAAGTTGTTCTGCAAAAACTCTTTTCTAGCAAATTTAGCAAAATTATAACTCGGGAACAGAAGGGTAGATATTTGCTCAGATACTGAGCTGGTGACTTTAAACTTGAAATTGTGCTAATTGTATAAATCTCCTGTGCTTTGGAATATGTAGCTTCTTTGCAGTGACATCCATATTTGAAACATTGTCAGCTGTCATGGCTGCTTATGAGTCTGTACAGACATGGATGTAAACTGTAACTGCAACTTGACCTGTTCACAGAGGCACTTAAATACTAGGTGGTAATTCTTGTTTAGTTTAGAAGTTTCTGTCAATGTTTTGGACCTTTTTCCTGCCATGAAGATTTGTAGCAAGCCTACAGTGGTCTTCATCACTTTTAGGTGATGAGGTAAATCATCGTGTTCCCTTGTCCTTTAGCTAACTCACCAAAGTAAATGTTTTCCTTGTGTAGTCCCACAAACAATAAATCAGTAGGGGTGGGCTGATGTTCCTTGGCCTCTCTTTTCTCCCACTCACGCTCTCATATATTCAAACACGCACAGGACAGACACATGCAGCAACTGCTTTTTAAGCAACCATTTGTCATCCAGCTGTTGCAACGTGGGAAAATTGCAGCCCTACAGGAGGAGGAGATGTGGAGAATGATTGAGTGATAACAAACACGGTCTCGTTGCCACTTTTTGTAAATGGCCCCTTTAAGAGTCTTTAAAAAGAATCCAGTAGTCCAGGACTCATAATGGCAGCAAACGCCTTTCTACGCATCTTTGTTTCTAATGTCACTGTTTTTGCAATGGAATCTCTTTAGGCCATTGATATCTGGAGGGCTAAGGTGTACCTAACCCAGAATATAATTATCTTCACCATCATTATTCTTCGATTAAAAGACATTCCTCAAGAAATATTGAGTGTAAAATCTTAAGTTATTGTCTGTTATTCCGTCTGTAGTTGTTTTGACCTTGTGCACTGCTTGTTCAGTTGGGTTTTGCTGCTACAGTATAAAATGTATCTCTCGGATTTCTGTAGCCACAATTAGTTCGAGAATTTCCGACTTTGCTATCTTATTATACTACAAACACAAACTGATGCTTTCACAATTACTTGAAAGACACAAGCAGAAAATATTACCAAGTCCTGAGAGAATATTACAATATTACATTTAAGTATATTTGTAAATACACTTGAAGTACAGCTCTAGTAATGGCAATGTTAGTTAGTGACTCCTTCAGTCAGACTTTGATGAGTTTGGCAACCTCTTGAGTTTTCGTCTAGCATCATCATCAGGACAAAATTTTAATGGGTTTATGACCAAATATCTGCATTCCCCCCAGCTACAACTGTACTTTGTGTTTAGTGAAAGTTAGCATGATAAAATGCTAAACTATGATTTTGATGTTAGCTTTGTAATTGTAAGCATGAGTGACATTAACCTTTAGCTCAAAGCACTAATGTGCCAAACCACAGCCTCCCAGAGCAGAGCTAGCATGGCTGGAGACTCTGTCTTGTTCAGTTGAGTTTGGCAAAATGAAAGACATTTTGCAGCCTGTTGGATGCGGACTTACGTTTTATGGTGTTTCATTTTGTTAATTTTTTAAAAACAATTGACAAAGTAAAGTTGCAAGCTTTGATTGCCCCACAGGAACATTTGTAATTGCTGAAGTGTTTTTTTATAGTTTAGATTTAACCTTTTTGGAATGGAAAAATGTACATGTCTACATGTACCTTCATGAATACTCAGAAAGCATTTTGTTGCCTAGTAACTTCAATTAAAGGACATTCACCCTACTCACTTGGTTAGTATTACTGTTGATGCTCTCCACAGAAGGAAAAGCACTTTTGTCCTTGTTTTAATGCAGTGTCAACAATGTTTTTTTTTTTTAATCACCCAACTTCTTTCCTGATAAGACTGAATAATCTTAAGAAACAGCGGCGTGAGTTGTGACTTAACTCAATTTATATGTAAATGCAATATTTCCTGTGTAATGAGCTTATTGTATTATGTCAGCATCGGCTGTTTTTTTTTTGTGTCATTCAGAATGGCACTATCATTACATTGTCTTCATTTTCTTTATGAGAAACATAGATTTGTATTGTGCACAGTGTTGGCCTTAAGTCTGTGTCAAACTATACATTTCCTAACAATAGTACAATGTGGGCATGAAGGGGGATGTCTTTTTGCTAACGTTGACTTTACATAACAAGCCACTTCAGTGGATGTAAAATGCAGTCGTTTGTGCGTACATGGGTACTTTGAATAGCCTATTACTTTGAAATGTTCTGTCACACAGCTTATTGTACCTTCAGCAAAAGTCTATGACAAATTTAAAATTAGATATTTATGTGTATGTTTGTACATGTGCTACCATTACACAATGCTTGAAAGGTCCATGATGTGTGCTGAAGCCTTGTGTTAGCGCTTATCAGTATATCAGGCCCTTAGGGTATAGTCGAGCATATTCTGCTTAATAAGTCCCAGTATGTGTCTGTACATGTTTGTGTGTGGTCTCTAGTTATTTAGTCCATAATTAAAGATTGCTATGTTCTCACCATTAGTTCTCTGATACAGTACATTGCTGCTCATACTGTATCCCCTGGTATTTAAATAAGCATTTTGGTGTGTTAACTAGCCTGATCTTGGTACGTTGTCATTTATGAGAGGAGCCTCACTCAGGCAATACCGTAAATGTTTTTAATCCAGCAGCCTGGCAACGCAGCTTCATGTTAACTCTGAAGCAAAGCAATTAAGCTCATTACTGTGTCTGCATTCTGCTTGCCAACAGAGAAAGCACAGAAAATGCCACAGAGCTGTGTCATTTTATGTGGTAATTTTCTCACTTCGTAGCAAAGTTAAAATGGAGATTGGCAGTGTCAGCAAAATGCTTGGACACAATGACCATTCAACAGCTTTGCCAGTATCAGAAATTCTACTAAACTCTTCAGATACAGTTTTACTACCTGGGGTCCAGCGAGCATTGTGTTCAGATTTTGTTTTGATTTTTTTTTTTTTTTTTTTTTGCATAGCAGTGTGGGCCTGGGTCAGGTTTGCTATGGTTATTTTTTAAATCTAATTTGGTTTTCTCTCTGAATGCATGATAGGTTTGTGTTTGTGTCTGTTGCATGTAAAAAGAAGTAAGAAAAAAAATCACTGAACGCAGAGTATGCATTAGATTAGTGTAGAAAACAAGCCAGAAATTAAAGAAATAATTCCAAAAGTTGGCAAATGGGCCTTGTCCCAGACTATTAAACTGTGGTAGCATTACAATACCGTGTGACCTGCAGTTAAGCTTTGACAGTTTAGTTTTTTGTTTTTCAGCAGGGAAAGGCTTCATGTGCTGGTGCTTTGTGTCATGTTATTGCTATTTAACAGAGCAATGGTTTATTGGCCATTAAAAGCTTCATGGGCTTTGTGCTAGTGACTGTCCCTTGTTCAGTTTAGACTAGGAGTTTCCAAAGTCTGATACTGTGGGTCCTCCCAAAGGCAAAATCTGGATAACCAATCAGCAGTAATTGTTTGGAATTGGTTACAGTTATAGATGCATAGAAACCCAATAAATAGATAACTCTAATACTGAAAAATATATTTACAATATAATGATTTTCAAGCAAGTTCTTTTTATTCTATCTGTTCCAACAGATTCCGACAGACCATGACATCGCAGATGATATCCTCGCAAAAATGTAAGTCACACTGGATCTACAGATGAGTTATCATGTGTGTGTTCTGATTTGACTGAGTAATGACTCAGTTGATAGAGGGAATTCATGTACTTAAGGTATTTCTCTGTGTCATAGCCACTGTTGTTGCACTACTGACTGTGTTAATAGGCCACATCAGTACTTTGTTTTTAGGACATTGATATCTGCCTGTCCCTTCCACCTTAAGCAGTATCTTTGCCTTATGCACCTTTCACGTAGCCCTTTAACTTTAAACTCTCCCACACCCCACTGGTGCCGGGCTCAGGTCTTATTCAGACAGTGGTACATATTGTAAGCAACTTTGTCATTTGAGCTGGTAAATGTGAAGGTTTGGTGATGTGGACAAGAAGTGCCCAGATGGCACCGCTTACAGTGGTATAGATGTGTCCACATGTACTCGGGGACTTTTGTAAGTTTACATAAGGACCCTTGCCAGTCCTTCCAGTGACATATTTCAAGAAACAAAGTATTTTGCCATCCACTTTGTGAGAGATTTTTGAGTGCAGTGCAGAGCTTGTGCGAGTGAACCAGAGCATTATGTCATAGCATAGCTCCATTTCACCCCCAAACCACTTTGTGAATCTTTGAACCCAACCGCTCTGGAAGCTGTGATTCACTCCTTCCTTGAGCTGTTGCTTTTGTAACTCCAGTCACGAAACAATAAACATCCCTGACAAAAAACTGGCATTTTGGGTTACAAAATGCAAACAAGATCAGTTTACAGAGACTCATTTAGTTGTTTTCAACAGCAGTGACACATTAGAGGTTTGGTTCTATTTCTGCCGACAACACTATAAACAATTGGTACTGATTTAAGGACATTTGAAGATTTATTTTGGGGAAACTTTACTGTGGCATTTAAGGAAGCATTGCTGAAAGAGATAGAAGACAGAGAGAGGCTAAAATAGTACAGGTGAAGGAGAATGAGTCAGGAAGAGAGGTGGACAGACAGACCTGGTCAACAAACCCTTAGTTGCCTCTTCACCTGACACCGTGTCAAGATACAGACAGCATGGAGGAGGCAGTGGATGGAGGGGTGGAGGGATAGCAGTCAGAGGAAAGGAAAGGAAGCCCAGGCCAGGCCCTGATAACGGAGAGCTGTCGGGGCTCAGTAGAGGAGTGGGAGACATTAGCCAAATCCGGACGGATCACAAGCCTCTGGATGCAATCCAGTTTTGCGGGGCTGCGATAAGGAGGCTGATTATGTGTCACCCATCAATTCGCCCGCCTCCCGCCGCTGTCTCCCTAGCCATAAATCCACTCATGACAAGCTCTGCTCTTCGGCAATCACCCCACTCTGTTTCCTCCCTCTTGCCTTCCCTCTGCTCACTTCTGTCTGCACCATCCTCTTACTGGTTTGCTGCAGAGAGAAAGTGAAGAAGGGGGATTAAGCAAGTCTGGAAGTGACTGCAAGGATTTGGTCCAGAGTAATAGAGATTTTATTGATAGATCCTTTGTGAGAGAGTCAGTCTATTTGATAGGCTGAAGTGCAGTGTGATGTGTCGATAATCATTTATTCAAGGCAACTTAAAAGTAGAGCAATTATTAAAAAATAAAAAAAAGAAGTTACATTTTAAAAATCTAATTATTGACAGATTATGGATTATCAGGTCAAAATTAGATACATAGATATCTTTTTGTTTATAAACTTTATCTTTCTGTCTGTATGTGTAAATCTTAGAATCTAATCCAATATCATGGGGAAATCATCTGTCACCAGTATTTGGCCTACTGAAAAATATGTGTGCCTTTTTGCATCTGAACTAAAATGGATTACAAATGCTCTATCACATGATCTGTTATTCCCTAACACTGATAGAACAAATGTTGATTGATCTTGGTAAAGTCAAACAGTTTTTCAATTGTCAGTGGAAGTTTGCAGTTATAAACTATAGATAAGTTTGTGGGTTATACTGGCATTGCATGCTATTGGATACAACTTCTTGCAAAAATATCAGTGCCAACATAATGTTTTCTTACACGCACACACAAAGTTTTCCTTAAATAGTCACTTCAAAGTGGCATCCACAAATTATGGCCAGTTAAATGCTTTTAGCACTTATTAATTACATTAGGAAACCAAATTGGGCAGCCGAGGTTTGATTTATTACTCAGCTAACTAGTTTTGTCACTCTGGGAATATGCAGATGGGGGCGGATGTTAGGATGTTCACAGAGAGAAAGATGGAGAGAGACAGCATGGCCAAACTTGGCCTGACCCTTTTCACACATCTCCTTTCTAACCTGCATCTAAAGCAACAGAATCCTCCTGACCCCCTCAGGGTGATGATGAACACATTCTGGAGATGAATAAGCACAGAGCGATGAATAACACACACTTTGGCGCTCATGGGTCAGTCACTTAATCGCTCCTCTCTTCGTTTAAAAGGTCCAGCAGTGCCACATTCTTGACAGTTTGAAACCTGAAATGGTAGTAATTATTTGCAGTAAATTAGCACAAGGGCTTTGGGCTATAGTTTCCTTTTGTTGTACCTTTGATTCAGAGCAAACTACTTTTCATCGAAAGCCAGTTAAAGGGGCATACAGGGCATAACAAAGCAATGGTAGCACTGTAAAAAATATTAATATGGACATTTGTTAAAGGAGTACTTTACTGATATTTAACCAGCTTTGTATCCTAACTATGTGGGTAGTCTGTGTAAATGAACTGTGGTAAACTTCCCCCCAGCAAAATCCTGTTAGGTGATGTAAAACTTGTCACTCAGTGGAGTTACGCTGGATCTTTGGCTGTAGCTTGAACTACAGGTTGTACTTATGCATTTTCGTATTGCCTGCCACCCATACCGCCACCACAGACACAAAGAGTATAGACCTGTACCAAGTGACAGGCCATCTCATCTCTTTCTCTCTGAAACTCAGACCAAACTGCAAACCTAAGCACCTCAAATCAAACATAAACCAAGATTCTGTAACTGTGATTCCAATTTCTCGCCTCAAATGTTATGGCTTGACATTTAACTGTTATACAGGATTGTTTGTTGCCAGCCAGCTGCCATTTTGTCACACTGAGGATTTGCATTTTTTAACCCAGTGAAATTGTGACAGTAATGATGAAATCCTTCCACTTCCTTAATTTGGTCCTTTATTATCACTTCAATTTTTGTATATAATAAGGAAATGGCAATTCTACATTATGTTACTTGAATGAAAAACTTGTAATGATACATGTTTTGCAGTTCATTAAGGAAAACTATGAGGTAAAACTCCCCAAACTCCGCCATGTTTTCTATCACAAGCTGTGGCTTTCAGACTAACAGATGAGCCTGTCCTTTAAGCAAGAAAGTTATTCATGTGTCCTTGAAGTCACAGTATTGTCAGAAGAGCCATTTGTTCATTTTCTCAGGCAAAGTAGTGCCCCAGGGATTGCTTATTTTTAACCATTTGATATCAACAGATGTGGTTCACAAAGAACAAAGTGCATTTTGCTCAGTCACTCTCTGTATAACGGATAACTTGACAAACATTGCAGACATTTTGTGATAATATATCAGAAGAGCCGGAATACTCATTAACGTTGTTTGTGTTATCAAATGTCCAAAAGTCCAAGTATTAAGCAATGTCAATGTTTTAGAGCAAAAACAAATAAACTTTGGAGTGAAGACAGTTTGAATTATCTGACTAGACTAACGGATAATGTACTGTATGTATTCTCAGCAAAATGTCATATTATATGCCAAAAATTATTATTCCTGGAACCAAGTTTATAGGACAAACAGGGAGTTTGTCTCACCAAAATATAGCTATTGACAACACTATGATAATGTTCGTCAGAGCTCACCCAAAAAGCACTCTTTTACAGCTAATTAAAGCATAAGGTTGATATAAAGGAGTTTTAAAAAGGGCAAGGGGCTATGAGCATGCACAGTGGCATATGATTTTTTTCTCAAAGAATAGAGAGCATTTTACTAACTTCTATCAGCAGCTGCAGGAATGATATGTGAAAAATCAATCATCAAAGTAGAATGTGACAGCATGATGTGGTTTTAAACTGATTTCTTTTAGCTGCATGCAAAAACATTGATTTATTTATTCAATTTAGTTCAGGTAAATTGTATTTGAATCATAAAGTACTTATACTTTATGATTTGTTTCTCAGGAAATGTCCCCAGCATGTTAGGGCACCCTTATGTTTCACCTATGAAAGTCAATTTGTCAAGTTTTCACTGGACCTTCTTTGCCAGTGATGCTCAGCAATTCATTCATGTGAAGACCAAGAAAATCCAATGAAGTCAAACTGATGTGATTACTGTAAGTGCTGTGCCCATTCAATGACTGTCCGACTGCTGACCCATTCATCCTGTGATGCGGTTGGTGGTTCACTGCAGATTCAGCCTCAGACAGGACTGTACTAAAAATCTGAAATAAAATTACAATTTATAGACATAAAATAGTCTAAAACCGACACTTTTTTAATTAATTCATTTAAAAATGTTCTATATAATACTATATGCAGACTCATTAACAAGAGCGCCAACTACCAATTGTTTATTCATTTGTTGTTTTTTTAAGTAATCCATTAATTCCCTTTAAAATGGTAAAAAATTATATATAAATATAAAAAAAAAGCTGATCAGATTTCAGAGCCAAGGGTTATGTTTTCGTATTCCTGGTTTTCTTCCAACATCAGCCCAAAGACATGATGTAAGATGGGCCTTTAAATTTGTCATACTATCTCTTACTGACGATTCTAACATCCTTTTTCCAGATATGCTTTGATAAATTGCTGTCAAGCTCTGCCCACACACGTTTCTCTCTTGAAATGCAGCCTTTTGCGCAGCCCCCAGTCATTGCTGCCCCGTCTAATAACTCTTCCCATGTTTAAGCAAAGTGTGTGCCTAATAGACTGCTTTCAAATCACACATCGGGGGACGCTGGAGTGAGCTGAATGTCACAGTGCATTTATCTCCTTCTTGCCCCCCGACCAACCCATCTACGCTGGGACCATTATTTAACCTAAGAGAGGTCAAATCCTCCCTGTAAGGCTTGAACAGAGCATGAATTAAGTGAAATAGTGTATCCATCCATTAAAGTAGCCATTGGCCGCTTTAAAAGCTCTTGGAGCACTACCATCCTGCATTGCTTTATGGGTGTCACACACCAAATGGGCTGACGGCGGGTGTGCCTGACGGCATGTGACTCCCTCACCTGCTGGAGGAGGGGGTTGAAGGGCAAGAGGAGGATAGGGGGCTGGGATGCTGCTAGGTCAGCATTTGGCATGCTATGAGGGGAGTAATGAGCCTTAGAGAGAGATCTTCCCCTCTTTGCCTCTGCAGTCTGTGCTTCATTTTAGATTTGGGAGTGTTCAAGCGCTTGTGCCGAATCTCTTGATTTCTCTTTCTCTGTATTGCATTTGCTGTCAGTTTGAAATTCCTGATGACAAATTTTCTCAGGGTTTCTCTGTCTGTTTGCAAGAATCATAGAACAACAAAAAAGGGGGTCTCATAACATTTGGCACTTAGCTGATGATATTGTACATGGGGCAACCTAAAATGAGTTGAACAGTAGAACAAACACAGCTCAGAGAATTGAAATCCATCAATAGCAGTCTCTTGACAAAATATGTATAAAGCCTCACTTTGACAAGAAGCTTGAATCTGCAAGAGTGAATTTAAAAGCATCTATTTTTTTTATGAAGACATTTCAGCAATTTGAGCTTTGAGGAAAACAGGAAAAAATAATTAACTTTTGCATTCTCATTGGATTGTTCAGTCAACCAGCAGTTGACTGAATAGTTGATGTCACATGGAGCAATGCAGCAGCCTGGGAAACCAAAGGGTTGCATCTCATTGTTCCTTTATTAACGTTAAACTGGATTTCATTGTTAAAAATTCAACAGGCTTCTAAGATAATCTATGCAGAACATTCTTCTGCATTTTGGCTTCCCAGTGAAAGAATTATGCTGCAGGCTAGCTGTTTGCAGCCAACTGGACAGCTAAATTTGGATTTACCCAACAATGGAACCAAGATCCACAGCTGTGTGACCATATTGCATAGAAGACATTGCAAGACAGGGCTTATTTCATATTCCCCCAACCATCTGTGATGTACAAATAAAGCTTCAGTTTGCTGACATTCAAACAACCAAGAACTTAGTTTGTCAAAACAAATTGATAAAATGTTCTGCATTCACTATGGAGTGACCTTGAAAACTGTAGTAGTGTGATCCGGTGCCTTGAATTAAAATTGATTCACAGTTCCCTTTTTTATTTGCTATTTGCGTCATCTTTGTCAGAGTTGAGGAAGTGCAGCATATTGCAAGTCATGAGTTTATCTTGGTCTTTGTAGTGTAGCAATATTGTACTGTTTGATAATCAAATAAACTATGGTTTGTATCAGTAAGGGCTCATCAGTAAGAATTGCCTGATTGCCTCAGGCAAGTACAATGCTACACCCGACTTGTAAATCAAAAACACACTTGTTCAATTGGGCAAGTAGTTAAAAAGCATTAAACGCAATCTTTTTTATGGAGCTCATGAAAGAAGAAGCCAAGGAGTAAGGCTGGGTATCGCCACTAATTTCCTGATTTGATTTAATTTCCAATTCAGTATCGATTCAATGAGGCAATACCAGATTTGCTTGGATGTGAACCAGATCCTTGGACAAAATAGCCTGTCAATTGTAAAAGGAATCCTTTAAAAAAAAGGATGAATTCAGAACAGGATAAGTAATTAATATTTTATAACTCAGTGTTGTTTCTAGAGCAGCAACAGTAATATTGAAAAAAGCAATGTCACTGTATAAGCTCAGTATCTCACTGGAAACATATCTAAATTGTCAATGATATGCATCATATTCCCAACATCAAAATACTAAGAGGTTTAGAAAGAACAAAAAGCACAGACAGCAGTTAGTATCATTCCTCCTGTCCTCTGTCCTCTGCTGCTGGTGGAGCAGGTAATGTTACTGCCGGTAATTTTGGCAGCTAAACCGTTGGACATAAAATGGAAGACAGACTGTGGACAGAGCAGAATGAAATGTCACTTTTCTATGTTTTTATGTTTATGCTTGTTGAACAGGTGTATTGATAAAGTATTGGCTTTTTTCTGGGAGGTTTTATTGCAGTTACAGTAACAAGTGTAGTTGCTGTCAACTTAAGTTAATTTCGCTTCTCTGACTGCAATGCTGCCTGTCAGCAATGGTGTCTATTTCATGTTTGTGTCTGTATGTGTGCGTATTTGGAGGAGCAGTCCTGACGCACAGTCAGCAGTAGGAGGAGAGGCTGCAGCATGATATGAAATTACACCAAAATGTTAAGAAGTAAGCAAAGAGGTACAGATAAAAAACTGCTAACGTCAAAGCTTGTAGATCTGCCAGAGTAAACCATCACAATGGATGTTACCTCTGTCAACCAAAAGCCCATCAAATATCTGTTGGTAAAATAAAGCACCAAATAACACAACAACACAACAATACTTAAACCAGATCACCCATCCAATCAGCACCTTCAACACTATCAGTTGTAAAGCAGATCATGGCCGGCAAGATGTTTTCAAACCTGACACCTGAGGCTGTTAACAGTGGTTCAAGGGGATCTTCTTGTTCCCTTTGGTGTGATGGATTTTTATGAGACTTCTTTGCAGGGATATTATTTAATATATATCTCCGTCAGTGACCTATGAAGGTCCAGCTTGACTTTACAATGATCTACGCATGATTTAATTCACATGCAATTTCAGAAAGGTGTGGGTATAGAGGTGTATGTGAATCAATAACATCACAAGGGAAATCAATCATAAACGCTGGCTGAACAGAGGGGAATGTATAGATTTTATTGATTACTTTGCGACAACACTACCCTTTGAATGCACTGTAAAAGAACCTGGTTAGATGTTTTTGCTTTGTGTCAACACTGGAAGCCAGAATGGAAAAAAAAGAATAAAAAATGGAGTAAATGCCATACTGGCATATGTACGTCAGCTTTCCCAAATGCATTTTTGGCTTTGCATCTGCTTAACAACAGAGTAAGATCTGGCAAGCTTCCATCCCGCAAATGGCCCTATTATTTTTGCTTTGCACCCTCCGGTTACTCTGAATAAGCAGAATTTATCTATGTCAAACAGCCTTGTCTGTGTTGTTCCCTATTTTTCCTCTTTTCTTGTTGTAGCTATATGACCATTGCCACCCACATAAACACACATCCTGACCCCACCATATCCAATCAGCAGCAGCTCTTTAAAAGTTTCCTCTTGTCAAATGTCTTCCTTGACTCTGCAGTTTACATTTTTGTTGTCTTTAACCTCTACCCTAAGTTTTGGACAGATTTATCTTGTTTGAGCCTTGCCTAGAAATACTGGGATATTTATCTAAATCCGAGGCTGCTGGTTTGGTCTGGCTTTATTTTTGAGGAGTTATCTCTAAGGCAAGGCACTGCATGGTGTAGTACTTCAGCAAATAGGCTTGCTTTACTTGTGTTGTAAAATTATAATGTGCCTGCAATCTATTACCCTTCTGTGCAACTTTCTTTGTTCTGCCGTTAGTCTAATAGTAGTTACTGGAGGTAACCACAGTTGTTTATGTAAAGTGCAATGAGAGAATGGGGTAGTGAGACATTGCCTGGACGCAGGTGATAGATGTGATGAGATGATCATAGTTTATAAATTGTAAACGTAGACTTATCCTAGTATTGTAACCATGTTGACTTTTTGGAGGAAATGTGTTTGGCAAAAGACATGTGTTAGATTTTTACTTGAATCAATCAAGCTTTAATGCACATCACAGAAACTCAACTTTTTGATGGTGTAATTGCAGAGACTATAACGCATACCAACACCAGGGTGGGCAGGTTGCAATACATGCAGTGAAGGGAGAAGCAATGGCTCTCTTTCTTCAGAGATAATCCTGAGTAGTTCTTTTTGCAACATTTAATTAGACACAGGAAGCTTGAAGGTAAAATACAAAATGATGTGCTGCAGTTGCTGTTTTTTACTGCAAATGTATATCATTTGCAATTACTTGTTATCAGTCTCCTTGATTATAAAGTTACATGAAGCAAACCCACAAGATTAGTCCTCCAGATTAATTTTTTGCAGTGTTTGCGAATGTCTTCATAACATAGCAGTAAGGGTGAGTATAAATAGCATATCACCTGTAGTAGTAGATATCCAGGATGGTAACTAATCACTTGTTTTTAGAAACCAGCATGGGAAATTCCAAAGTGGTCCGTGTTAGTGTGTCAGTTGAAAGTCAGGAACTACAATATAAAATAAGAGCTAATATAATTGCTCATATTTAATGATTTGATTTCTTTGTGGCCAACGGGCATCTGTATTAAGTGGTGAGACAACACTATATGTGTTTTGCAGGAGTGAGTGTGCAAATTTCAGCATCAAGTTCTTCCACTTAAACCTGTTAATTTCACAGATATATTAAGTGAAATTGGGCAATACTTTAAAGAAAACAAACAAAATAATAATCAAAAAAACAAACTCTGCAGCAATGTAAATGTGTGCACATACTCTAATGGTAGCTATTTTTAAATAACCTACCCGACCATTACTTCGACATATTTTCCCTTTATGGCTCAAAAATCTGTGTCCACAAATCTAACAAATTAATTTTACTTAAAAAAACAACAACAAAACAACAAAACGATGAAACCGATTGCCTTGAAAAGTGTAAGAAAGTATAACTATTAATCTTAATTTGTGTGTACATTATATCTAAATGTGAAGTTTAGCTTAGCTTAAAATATAGTTTTATTAACTTAATTTTGTAAAGTTGTTTCAAATTAAATATGACAAGTTTAATTAAATCAATCTTTCAAAGTTTTAGCAATGTTAGTAAACCAAGTTTAGTGTACTATATATCTGTGTTTTGCTGGTCAATCATATTTATATCTTTTAAACACGACAACAAAACAGAACTTGCATATCTCCTAACTTTATCATTGGCAAAATCCTTTTTTTGATGATCAAGTTAAGCAAGACTACCTTGGTTTACTGAACTTGGTTTCATTCTTAATGTTTAATAGTTTAATTTACTTTCCTTTTTCAAGGAAATCGTTTTCCAAGATTATTTTAAATAAGATCAGCTTGTCAGATTTTAGAGTGCAGGCTGACCACAAACAAGTGATTCAGCATGTGATTACTTAGTAATCATACTTTGTTGGTGTATGCACACATTGAGTTTAGATTCTTCATTTCAGGCTTTGCCAAAGCAGTGCCTGTGAGGGGACAGATGGATTGAAGCTAATGTCTCTTCCATAAACACTATCTGAGTGATGTTCCACTTGAAATTTTCATATTTTCAGACAAGAAAAGTATTTTCCTTACACTTGGTTGAGTTGATGTATAACCATTATGAAGACGAGCAAAACCACCCACTGTAGCCAACCACCAATCAAAGCTATCATGCACGTATGACTCATTCATTTTTCCTCCTGCACAGTTCAGATGAGGTAAAGACAAATAAGGTCAAATGGCTGACTCAGGTCATGTACACAGAAAACCTCAACATTAAACACAGAATCATTCTCTTTGTTTTCCTCTCTTTCAACCCGGTTCAAATGTGCAAACAAACACTCAACAGGAGCTGTGCAGGAATTAACTCAAGCAGTATTTCTCACTCACATCACTGAAACACAAGTGAAACCACACATACTTGACTGAAAATTGAGATCACAGGATCAAAGAATTTGACTGAGGGATGGATTGTTTATTTTTTTGCATATCAGGATGAATGCTGATAATAACTAATTAGTGAGCTTTTAGTGAGATGTAAGATGAGGTGGTCTTGGTAAGCTTAAAAAGTGTTAAGTTAAATTTTAAAAGTCAGTGAAGAGACTTTATTACTTCATGAACCTTGGCATACATGTCTTTGGTATCTTTCCAAAGCCTCATTAAATCTTGTGAGAGTAGAAGTGAACGTTAATCCTTCACACATACATTTTTTATTGCAATATTGATATGATCAAAACTGACAAGAATGTCTGATTTTGGATCAGCCAGCCAATTAAATGCCTGTTGAATCGACGTACGTCATTACATCAATGCAAAAATCGAATAAAAAATGTTCATTTCGACACAGCAGTTGTACTAATTGACAGTCAACATTGCCAGCAATATTCCAATACACCTACAGATTGTAAAAGGGTAGTCACCAGAGCAAAAACAGTATGGCGAACTCACTGATGATTGACCTATATAGTTTTACAATAATTTTGAAATACTTCTTTAACAGCCGCTATGTCCATAGCATTTGGAAACCACGTGTAGAAAAAGTTAATGTTGATGTTACAGTGCTGTACATCACCTTGTAATCCCTATGAACAAAAAGAGAAGCAAAACAATGAAAAGGACCCACATGGCAATTTAAACCCAGGTCCTTCTCTTTCACAGGTCACAGTGCTAAGTGCTGGGGGATTACTTGGGCTGTAATTTGAATCCATGAACTGGATGAGACTGTAAGGAAAGACTTCTAATGAATATTCACTTTTCTGCCTCACAACTAGTTTATTTCCTTAACAGCTAAGATACTGGTTTTGATTTTCAAGAAGTTTACAATTTTACATTTTGCTAAGCATTTGATCATTTACACAATATGCATAAACACTTAAAATTCAAATTCACAAATTCATTAATTTTCAATAATTACTAGAAAAATTCAGTTTTAGTCAGTGTTTGAGAAAAAATATGCTTGTGATGCCAGAATAGTACTTAAAACCAAAACCATGGAATTGCTTTCCTGTACTATAAAAATAAGTACAGGACATCTGAACCTAACCAGAGTTTGTGTGAAGATCTAAACAAAAGCTTAACACCACCAAAAAGTACTATTTTTTTTTTTTAGGATTTTCATATATATATTTCATAATTTCATTGCAGTGGTAAAATTAAATTGCTTTTATCAGAGCTGAATGAGAGATGATTTTGGGGGCCTTTTTGGGTTGTTCATTCTTTTTGGTAGCTGTGTTCCTTCAAGGGTAGCACAGGCGTCTACATTTTTCATGGGTGGTGAGAAAAGGAACTTTGATGAGAACTGAGGGTTCTCAGTCTCACATGGGTGTTTCTTTAGAAGCAGAGGTCCCTTGGGTGTCAGGGGTACTGATGTCTGCTGCTGGAAAAGCAACAAAAGCTGCATGATCTGGATAAAGAAGTACTGAGCTGAGATGGTTAGATGGTCTGAGCTGAGATTAAACACCCTGGAACATAGTAAGCCATTGGCCTTCATGTTGTAAACTCGGGAGGATTTTTTTCAGCAACTTTCCAGTCAGAGCTAGTAGTTTGTATTTCTTACTTGTTCCAGTTTCATCTGCCCATTCAAATCCACATCCTGCTAAAGTTGTTCGCAAACAAATAACAGAAAACTCCTGTAATGGCATCAGCTTCTCTGTTCACTCTTCCTTGTGATTGTGAATCTTATCTGCAAAGTGAGGAATCTGCGGGTCAATGTCAGGACGAAGAATGACTTCTTAATATCCCAACAATGGCACTGGCCTTCATGGTGACTTATTGTAGTGTTACACTAGGCTCAACCTCTTGATGACCCTTATCTTCACAGATTTTTTGGCATTCTTTAAATTCAGTCTAATGATTAAATAAAATAATTCTGCACCAAAGTTTTCATGGTTATCTTGTGGTTTCAAATAATGTTAAATTAGCTGTTACTCCAGGAGATGTCTGCGTTGCGTTTCTCCTCATGATTGTATTAATAACTTGAATCGTAAGTTTTGTGCATGTCTCAAACCTTTAAGTGACATCCACAGATCCACAGCAATGTTATGTGACCCTTTGTTGTTTATCACTTGTGTACACCACAGCTGAATTGGAGTCTGCAGCCTTTTGTGGAGATGCCATTATTATTATTCCTTTAGTTAGTGAGCTCAGTGGTAGCACTAGATTCTCAGCATGTGCTGTAAATATAATGAAGTCAAAATACAGTCAATGAAATCAGTCTAGTCTGGTGAATCAAAATTAGAGTGTGAAGGTAAAAGGGCCAGTGAAGCAGAACTGCTTATAATTTTTAAATGCACGTACTTAAAATTTACAATAATATTCCAGAGGAAATTGACTTTTTTAAAAATTACTTGCATGTAAATACACAGCTGTTTGTAAGCCAGATATGCTCCAGTGAAGTGACAGGATACTAGAGCCTGTGGTATCATATTGTATCATATAGTCAGTGTTTCCCTACAGTCTTACAGGCCTGGTGTGCTGGCAGACCAAAAAGACCCCCCGCCAGGCCTAAACATTTGTGAAGTTTGGTTAGGATGGTGAAGTACACAATTTTTCCCCGAAAGTCGTGACCTGCTCTACTCTGCCTCTGACTGGCTAGTACTCTGTGCTTTTGTTGGTTAGACTGTGTTATAAGAGTGGCGTGGCTCCTTTAACAGACAGGGCAATGTGTGTATGTGAGCATAAAGAGTGAGTGGTTGAGCGAAAGTGGTCAGCTTAGCAGTAAATGTGCAGTGTAAGTTACAGTTTTCAGTTAATAAATGTTGCTGCTTCTCAGGACCAAATGGAATTCCTGTGTGTTGTGTTGGAGGAAACACTGGTGCTGAAATCAGTCAAAGTGATAGTAAAAATAATTAACTAGGCTAATTTAACTATCCTGTAGAAGTTAGTCAGACAAGTCATTTCTGACCATGACACTGAAACTTTATCACACATCTGTCCTTATGCTTGGTAAGCTATCATAATAATTGTACATTTTGGAAAAATGTAACACGTCTTAAAACATATTTAAATTAGCATTTTTTTTTAACAGATACTTGTACCTGACACCTCTCATGTGAGTATGTTAAATACCATTCTTGTTGCTCCTCATCATTACATTAGTCTTCACAATTGGGGATGTTTGCCATCAAGTCATGTCCTAGCAAAAGGTATTATCTGATATAACGTTAGCATTACTGCTAACTGGGGATGTTTTGGTCCCCAGATTTTGCTGCAGAATGAGTGCTCTTGATGTTCATGCTGCTATTTGGGAGAGGCTGAAGGATGCAATGCAGCGGCACAGAGGAAGAAAGACTGAACTGTAAAGATCATCATCTCTCTTCTGCTTAGAAGTGGTGAATTTGCAGCTCACAGCACCTTAATATGACAGTCTCTTGCTTTTGTTTGATATCTAGTGTCAGCAAAAAATGTTGTTACACATTTGCATTCTATTGTTAACACTGTTAACGTGTTTACTATATCACATGAATGCTGCTGTCACACTGAACGTCCTGCTGACCCCCATTCAAACTCTAAAATTTGTATGGAAGAAAGCCTGAATTGTGGAAATATTTGTATTGCTCAGCCAAATCTAATTTGACTGGCAAGATTCTGAGTCGGGTACAGCCCTAGCTTTTGTGTCATAGTTGGGATGTGTAAAATATTTTACAAAAATCTGACAAGCCAGTTCTGATGACTCAATTTGTAGCTTGACACTGAAATCACACATCCTAGATACACATAAGACTCACTAGCGTACTATGGAGGTTACTGTGTGTGAAACACATTTAGTCGCCATGACGTGTACCTTTCTGTCCTCCAAACCACCTTTCCCTCGGCTCAATCCTCTTTCAAAAAAAGTTCTTCTGTGGGATTGATGACCCATACCACACTCTCTGACCACTTTCCCAGGACTCCACTCTCTTTGTATGGTTGCCCAGCTTTCAGTGTTTGAGTTGAGAGAGTTTGCAATTATTTTAGGAAAACTGACAATTTGTGACCCTTGTAGTAGACCATAAATAATGTGAGCGTACCTTACTTTCTTTTCTACAACTCTAGCCTCAAATAGTATTACTTTAACCAAGTGGCCACCGGATAGGGAGTTTCATATGGCTGTGTTTGCCATAATGAATAGGTCTTGTTTACATTGGATTTCTTTTTCATTGTTGAAACCAGCTTTCATTGGTTTCTAAACACGCTCATTGCACACTTTGGGTTGTGGCCTATTCTAAAACTGCAAACAATTCTTAAGCATATTTGTCTCTGGCTTTTTGGTTTGGATGAAGTAGAGGATGCAGAAATATGATTCCTTAGGGGATATTATACATGCCTCAATAAAGCAGGGTAATAAAAAGATGATGAATTCCTGGCCTTAGGTGTAGCCCAGGATTGTGATCCTTTCACATTACATCACTTAGCACAATCTCTGTCTGAAATATCTGATAGCGTTTTTATAAAACCTTCAGTTCTGCAAGACAGGAAAGGACAACATTGAAGAAAAGTGGATGTGCATTTAGGAAATGCAGTGTGAAGATTCTCTATAGTCATGTCAATAGTGCCTCATGCTGAGGGGTAAAATTTCAGATGATTTGAGATGGCAGTTGTGAAGGACAGGAGTTACAATTTTTTTCTTAAAATTTGACCCTCCTACTGTGAGAGGAGACTGGTTACAGCAGTAAACGAGGTTCTATTGTGGTGAAAAAGGGACTCATAAATCCTTCTGCTAACAGAAGATAAACAAAAGCAAAGAAAAAGTACCAATCTATTCCCTTTTTTCTCATCTTGATGGAAATTCCTAGTTTTATTGTAAAAAAACGTGACATAACATCACTTAAAGAATGGTGTGATAGAGGTCTACAGATCTATATAAATTAAACAATTACTGGCTTGATTGTACATTCCCACACAAACTCAGCTAAATTCTCACGTTTCAGTATCATATTATTTTGGAAGAGATTCTGTTGAAATAGCAAATATTGTGTAATTGTATACCTGTACTGAATGTGGTAAATACTGTGTGGATTATTATTTTGAGAAGCCTGCTGTGGCAACCACCTACGTAGGGTGGATTTGAGGCCTATCTTTGGATGTCACCCTGGAGATTACATTGTTTCTATTTTCCAGAGAGTTAATGATATGCTTATGCTATGCAAATTTTCCTCACTGTTTTTAATTGTAGTGTTTGCAAGAGCCCACCTGATGTTTCTCCCCCACTAAACTATAAAAAGCTGAAAATTCAATACCATAAACATGTCTACTTCCGTATGAGTAAACTACCACAACAAAACTTGAGAGAACATTGAACGTGGGGAACTTTTAAAGCCTTTTTTGTCTGGACTGTGGGCTCACTTTGTTTTATGCTTTTGTAATAGTAAGTTGTTGGTTTGTCTAGCTGTTCCTACTGTTATATGTTGATATGTCATTTAGTCCTCCTGTCCAGTATTGAACAGCCAAATGTGATTCAACTGACATAATTCAGGTACAGCCCTAATTGAAGGTGAGAGAAATTAGTATAAAAGATAAAGTTCGGCAACATTTCGGCTATATGTCCACAGAGCCTCTAAGGTTCTGCTTTTGTGGTCAAAAACTCTATTTGAATGTCAGTAGTTTGCTCATGATAAGGTGGAAGAGAGGTGGTCAAGAACTGTCAAAAGCTTGTCTCCAGACACTGGCACTCCCCTCCACATAAAAACTACTAAAACAAATTATTCAGAATATTATAGGGCACTATTAAAACAAAGTTGTGATCCAGGCTATATACTTTTATGATGACATATTCAGGTTTATATCTTCGTTCATTTTGAACACACATTTGAGCTGAGCTTGAGGTTTGACTCCAATCCTTTTTGGTGACAGCAAATTCCTTAAACATTTACCATATGACCAAACTGTTTGAATGCAATTCACATAATATTTCCACTGGTGCTTTGTTTCCTTTTATGGTCACACAACCAGAAAACCATTCCCACTCTCTGACATAAACAGGCCCTTTTCATTCATCGTTGTCACGGATGCCAGTGATTTTTTTTTTTATCTGTATCCTATAATTACTGTTTCTATGGAGAAAACGTTTGAACTTTATATAAGTAATTTAAGTGACTTTGTTGAATGGTTTGAAGCATGTTATTGTGGTGCATCATTGTTACCACAAGAGCCACAACAGTCTTTATGAGGTGATTCATGGTGAAGTTTATAAGAATCATAACAACTGTGTGACCAATGGTCATAATGTTAATGAATCATCGGTGACACGGCTGTGAGATGCATACTGAGGTGCAGTATGTACAGTAACACACACATGCAAAGCCAACCAACCTTCCAGAAACCTCAAGACTGTACAGCTCAGCTTAAATTTGAATTTTCTCGACTCAAAACAGATCATTCATTGGTTGATTACACACCATTTGTAACAGCATGCTACTTTGAAATGACCTTCTCTCCAGTCCTCTGAACTGATGTTTTAATGATGCATGAAATGTGCAGATTAGCAGTGTTAGTTTTATTTCAGTGCTCTGTGCCAGCCTCAAAATTGGTCATAGGTGCTTTTATGTCATATTTATGAGACTCAAGCTGTCTATTCAAAGAGAGAGGACCTTTTATACTCTTCACATGGGAACAGGTCAGCAAATGTCAATTCCAGTGATTCATATTTCATGTCAGAATTGAAATGTCTCACCCATCCATCATCCCAGCTCATACCAATGTATTTTAGATATTCTCTCTGTAAGAAATATGAAATTTGGTTGCATTAGTTTAAATTGTCCCCCACTTTTTATGTAGCATCAATTGTCAAAGGAAATAAGTGTCTCCACACCTGACTTCCAAGGGGTGGGGACAAAAGTGAAAATAATTTTCACTCATTTACGTAAATTAGAAATCCAACAAAGAGAAGTGCCTTTAGGCAATATCAACAATTAGAAAGAAAAAATGAGTTCTGAGTTAAGTCATAAATTACATTTTCCTTAGAATTCAAATGAGGTGAGCTGTTACTTGGAAGTCGTCGGTGATCGTATCTTTAATATTTCATTGGGGCCAAGAGGGTTCATATTGTTATGGTCTCTTGCTCATCAAGAAAAAAAAATTGCAAATTAACTTTACATGTTATGCTATTGCTGTGTTTTGATTAGACTTTTTAATGAGCTTTAACTAGAGCCCTGAGCAAGAGCTTTGAAAGGGATTTAAAGTCTGTGATCTTTCTTGCGTCCTCCATAGAAAACAGTGTGTGAGGCAATCCTGAAAGGCTTCCCTGGGCACTTTGACAGAAACCAAACAACGTGTGGCCTGTTGGTTTGATCTGTGTTTAACGTAGGAGGCAAACACCGAAGGTACTGTGATGTGAGTCATTTTAGGATGAACCATTGTCATTTTAATTTTGGTTAAGTGATTGATCAAAGGATAGATCGATAAAATTGAACTACACGACTGTCTTTTTTTTGGAAGATAAAATGCATGTTATAGTTACTTCGCTATCAATACTCGTGACTGTGCAAATTCAGCATAATTCAACAACTGTAAGATTTCTTGTTGGGCAGCTGGATGCAAACGTGACCCCATGAGTGAGAGACGTCTCTGCTGCTGGTGGAGTATTGGCACCTGCTTAATGGATGAGTAGTAAATGACCCTCGTTCTCCAGTGTTTGTCAGCATTAACGGCGTTGCTCTCCGCTGAGAGTAATGCCACCAAACTGCCTGTGTGACAGCCTGCAGTGATTTGTCGCATTCCAAACACACAGCGTCATGACACTCCAATAATGGACCTGTGTGTTTTACTCAACAAATGGCACAATGACTGCCATGATGGAAGAAATTGGCTTCATTTTTATTCAAGCAGAGCAACAGGGCAAGGAAGGTGCAAGTGTGCCACCATCAACAAAAGATGGATCCATATTGACGATGAATTAATGGTGAGGAATGGAACATGATTGGAGTGTATGCACCTGAAGGGCCTTACTCCTCTGAACAGCTGCCAATTCCTGCTCAATAAGACGCGGAGAGGACACGCGCCTGGAAGTAGAGTTATCGCTCAGAGTTTAAGAAGTTCTGTTTTAGCCTTAGGGCTGACATCTAAGCTGTTTCGAGGACAACCACAATGGCAGAAAATGATAAAGCAATTATACAGTTGGGGCTGCCACCGTGTATTTTGTGTTGTGATTTAAAAAAAAACAAAAATGCACACAGCTATATGCATTAAAGTAAAGGTAATGTTTCTTGAGCTTTATCCCTTACATCCTTATAACTTTGTAAGTGCACTGATGCGTACAGTTTTAATCCCACGTTCCAAAGAGAAACATCCTTACAGTTCAACCAACAGAACACATGATGGGGTTAATAAAATTATTAACCTGATCATGTGTTTATTTTGATGAGACCAAACTAATGGTGAGCTCTGACAATGATGTCCACTCATTTATAGACCTGCTAATCGTCTTGCAGATGGACTCATAATATATGGCAGGGTGGTGTGTCTTCCTCATGGTGAGCTTAATCAATGAAATGGAGTGGAAACTGTCGACATCAGCAAATCTCTGTTCTGTGAATCCAACGGTGGGCTAGTCAGAAGGACACACAAGCCGTCCCCGGTGCCACTCCTACAGACGTTTTTCCTGACATCATGTCACACATCCTCCTTCGCACATACACCGTTGCTCATGGCAACTGCACAGCCTTTGTAGACCCGGGGCCACAGAAAAAGCAAAGTTATTTAATTAAATAATCACAGTAATGATTAACAGCCTGTGAAATGAACAAGTAAGAGCGTGAATAGCAGAAAGGAAAGGTGCCTTTCACATGTCTCTCTGCTCGGCTCTGACCAATTTAGATGATGTGTGAGCAGTTTAACATACAGGAAACCAAGGGTCGTCGCAAACATACTTTTGGGTCTTGAATTGAGAATGATATACTGTCTATCATAGCTGTTTTTACACTAAACCAAACTAAAGTGACACATGCAACTTTTACTCAATATTATTTTGAAGTAACTCCTTCGAATGCATCCACTTACTTATCTCTCCAAAATTAAGATAACTGAATTTAGCACAAAACGTTCAGTTTTTCCATAAGGTAAAACGTCTGTAGACTGTTTGAATTGTGCCAATATAAGCCTTATGTACTGTGAGATATTCCTCACATGATCTAGAACAATGGTTCACAACTGGTCCATCCTCAGGTTCCAGATTTCTCCTTAGTCATTAGTTCAGAGTCCACTCATAAGATAAAATACCACAAATACCATAATTTTATGTCACAAGATATAAACATGTTGCTTACACACACACACACACACACACACACACACACACAAATAAAACTTTGTGCAAGAATAAAAAGAAAAGACTTCAAAATAAAAGCTCAGTGCTGAAAATTCACTGCAGTATTACGATGTTTTGCCACAGTTGATTTTTGATATTTTCTTCTTTTATTTGGAATTGGCATACAAACAAACAATAACAACAGAAAACAACAACGCTTGAGGGGAAAAACTTAAGATTCCACACACTAAAACTAAAATATAAATGCAAGCTAGAAGAGCAAAAATTGTATGTGCGCCATGTGTCTGTGTTTAGGACTTTACTGCCTTCTTCTATGTCTGACCAAATCCTGTTACGTTGCGAGGCAGCTGGATTCACAAGATCACATGAAAATTCATCCCTGATTTGCTACTTAACCCACCCTAAGTACCTGCTGCAACAGAAATGGAAGCGCCAAATCTCTAAGGGTGAATACGTTTCTACTTTTGCATTGTACATCACATTGTATTGGCTAACCTTAATACCAATCCTAGTTTCAATTCCCATGTCTTTTAAACCACTAATGGTCGTTACACACGACAGTAAATTCATCACAGTCTTTCAATGCTCATTGTCTAATGCAGAAGAGATGATACAATTTGCATTTTGTTGTTCTGCTCGAGGGTAGGCTCATCTGCTAGAGTAGAGTAGCTTCTGTTGCTAGTTCACTAGGTCACAAATTGAATATATTTTTGACAGGTTTCACAAAGTATTTCGCATAGTTTGTTATCAGGCAAACTTTGTGTTGTTTTTGACACCGGAACCATTGCTTTTGGCTGCCATTACAATACTGTAATACAATAATGTTAAGTTGTGCATTCCTAAAAATGTACTGAGAAAAAGTGCCATGAGCAAGCAGAAGATGCCAAGTTTACCCCTTTTAAATCTCTACCTCTTTCCATGCTGTCAGCTCAAACTATTTAACAGGTTGTATTCTTTTCTTCTTCAACTATGTCTTGTAAACAAAATAAAGCCACGGAAATGAGGTTTTTAGAACTACAGAGAAGTTCACACTCCCTCTAGCCAGTAATTTGTATTTGACAACTCAAGCAAGCAGTCACAAGTGTACTTTGTGTACAGACATTGTAGGAGCAAACATATTGGCCGACTGGATGTATGGGGCTCGGAAGCCAGATGCTTTGCAAGCACCCAGAACATTGTGCTTGTGTGCCCTCTGTGGAGGCAAGATAGTGAAAGTGCAAAGAAAAGAGGAACAGGAGGGAAGGGTAAGACACAGGAAAAGGAGTGAATTAAATGAGGTCGAGGAGCAACATATGAACTGTGGCTGAGGGATAAAAGAGGGATCAGTCAGGAGAACAAAAGTCAAGTTAACAAGGTAGGAGTAGAGAAAAATGATAAAAAACTAAGGACCAATGGCACATCACCTTTGTAAAAATCCATAGTATTCATTTCTACTTAAAAGCAAAAGTTCTCTTCTGCAACTCTGCAATAAGTTTTCTAAGTTTATTGTGTAAGGTAAATTACTTAATTGATTATTATACATTGAAGTCCCACAAGTACATACTCAGTCTAATTTAAATGGCCTGATGAGGCGTGAAAACCCTTACACTTATACACAAAACACTATTTTGTTGCATAGTTTAGGCATAGGGTGTTTCAAAGTACTAAAAGTTTGTCTGAAATGTTTCCGTGTATTTATTAAGCATATGTTAAAGTGGAGTGGTAGTGGGTGGTGGATAGACAATCGTGACATGTGACATGTGTGCCAGGCCATCTTATTGTCAGCGCTGGAAACTATGAATTATGCAGAGGACTATGCCATGAGGTCTAACCTCCTACCTAAAGACAAAACACTTTGAGTTTTCATAGGTCTCAGAAGTTAATTGAATACAGAAGAAAACAGTGCTTTTTCTGTACTATAACACAGTTTATTTTTAATATATACAGATGTACATGTTTCTTTCAGTAAACATGTACATATACAATGTTGATAACCTTTACTGGTTAACTGAAAAAAACCAAAAATGCATTACTGGTAAAGCAGAAACTGTCAAACTTTAGAGGTGGTTGATTTTAAGTAGTTCTGTGAATCTTACATGTACCAGCCATAGCCTTTAAGCTACTTAAATCATGAATATTTATATAAGCTATAGCATTTCATTACTAAATCTTGTCAGTGAGTAATTAGGCCAAAGTCTAATAAGGTTTGTAAATTGGGAATTAGTTTATATGTCTGTTTTGTAATGGAAACAGAAGAGAATGGCTTTATACAGTATGTCATAGTGGGCTTGCTTAAATATGTAAACTAATGGCTTAAAAGCAAACCTGATGTTATGATTTCATACAAGCAACAAGCACAGAGGCTGTCATAGTGCTTCAGTTTGTAATTCAGGACCCCAAATTATGCTGAGGACAATGAATATACCACAGAATATTAAGTATGAGAAACCTTTCATTTTCAAGCTCTACTGTAAATTTATAAACCTTTTCAGTTGCTAAAGAATATATCTATTTGTGTGATGACAGTCACATTGACGTCAGTGTTCCTTAATGTGTTTTGTTGTGATGTTTCTATCTGGTGACATTGTAACATTTACCATTCACATGCTAATTTTTCACGTTTTTTTTTTGTTACACCTTGTTATGTTACTTAATTTATTTTGCTTTTGCATTCAGTTTACCTCACTGTGTCTATTATCCAGTGGTTCCCCATGTAAGAGGGAAGATATTTGTTATAGTATTCAAAACACATCTGCTGGAAAACTGAAGAGAGTGAAGGTACAAACGGGGTATTGTAAGCACTACATATGGTAGTTATCAGCCCAAAATTCCAGTGTATCATCCTAAAGTCTTTAAGAAGCTTTATTTATATTTTTAGCCACTAGAACGCAGTGCTAACATTTTACTGGGATAATGCTTTTATTAGTTTATCAGGGTAGGAGTGGAAAAAAGTCTCTTGGACATAAATCTGATCTATAAATAAATTACTTGGCGTGCAAGCAATTAGACTTGTTTCTCTTTACTTGCCCAAAGATACAGATGTTAATTTCACATTTCAGAGGGCATCGACAATGTCTCCAAGCAAGTCAGTTCACTTTAACAAGCTGTGAGATAGGAAGACAGCATCTGATGTTCTTTAGTGCCTTAAATTAGATTTTTTTTTTAATATAAAGCTTTATGAATAAACTGTTCTCCTCTTTCTTTCACAGTCTTAATTCACTTGACATTTTTTGGGCTTCTTTTTTTCAAAGATGGCATTATCCCTCAAATTAACTACATTAAGAAATTTAATGTGGTTGAGGTGCGGCCACCACGGTGAGTAATGGATGTCGATGGTCCTTGCTCCTCTATGGAATCGACCATTCACTAAGTCCTACCCCTAAATTTAGGCCTTACAATCTAAGCATAGCATCTACCAGCTCCAACCCGGGGCCCGACAGCTATATGACTGTGCTTTATTGACTTTTATGCAATTGTATGCGATTTTCTTAATTTTCAGGCTGTTTTTTAACCAGTCTTGGTTAAAAATTGTGCTTGGGGCATGTGTAATAGTGATACTTAGATTATTACTTTGAAAGTTTTGAAGGAGAGATTCATTTCTTCCCCATTCCAAAATCGCAATCAAACCCTTTAAAGTGTAGGCTTAGCCAGCATGCCACTGAAGGTATATTGAAAGTATACACATATTGCTTTTTCTTTTAATCATTATAACAGTGAATGAAGACCCATCCTGCTTTACAGGAACAGTGGAAGGAAACAGGGACACTTTCAACCATGGAGCACTTAAATGATAATTTAAACATATAAAAATTGCCTATTGTGAATACTATTTATTCATAGACTTAGGCTCCCATTCCTAAAAGTAGTCCAATACTATCCATTCTTTATGCACGCAGTCAGATCTCATGTCCTTCCACTCAAATCCTAATGATTCACAGACTGATTATTCTTCATTAGACTCTCATACCTGGCTGGAGCTTGTCCCATCATCTGCTTTTTTCTTCAGTGACAAATCACATGATTAATTGGATCTATTTTTGTTTTACATCGCGGGTGACATGGTATGGCCGCTTATCAGTTTCCCGTCATTAGGTGGTGGGGCTTGACAATGGGTTCGCTGGCTTGGGTCGACACGACTTATCGGGATAATATATGGCCTCCCGGTTTTAGGTTCAGAATCCTTCCCCAAAGGTAATATTTCTTCATTTCAGCAGCCATGGTCGGTCCGTCAGTCTGTCAGGTCTCCACTCTTAACTGTAACGCTAACCCAGCGGGCCACAAGGCTGCTAAAGACCTAATCAGTTAATTCTTTGACCATATAAATCACAGTTTTATTCACAGATATCATCAAAAAGACTGACTCGAATAAAATATAAGAATTTTGTTTTTTGAGGAACTTACTGTGATTGAAAATATAGGCCTAGTTCACTCCTGTATTGAGAAACAAATCTGTAAATACCACATTTAACAGCATTTCAGACATTTCAACAGCATTAAGATGTTGAAATGTTAATGTGTGTTTAAAGACATTTTAATCAATTTGAATGTGACAGCATGTGCTAATGTTTTAATTTAGTTTATGATTGAATTGTTGATTGTAACAGCAAGCAAATGATTCTTAGTGCTGTGAAAATGATAAACGGTATGCAGCCTGTTTTAAAGCGCAGATACTTGTGCTGTGCACTTTTTACCTGGAATGAATAAACCTGACAGCAGGATCAGACTTAACATCCCCTTTGTACTCCCTCTGATGGCATAGAAGTTGTCCTCGCACTAGCTCAAAGACCTCATGACGGGCCTCATCCAAGCCAAGATACAAACTGACTGTGAGATTAGCCTGACATGACATGCCAGGGAAGGTGGGGAAGCTGGTGATAATGCCGTCGGCAGCAGTCTGGGTCAGCTCAGTGCCAGCATAGAGGCTGGCAGCATTGGATTCGCTTATATTCTGCATAGCAATGCTGGGTATCCATGGGACTAGTGATGTGCAACCAATGTCACTTCCAGTGTTAAAATTTGCATTTAGGAAGGGCTGTCTAATGTAATGCAACATAACAAAGTAATACATGGCACGAGGCAGCCTTATGTTGGCATTGATTATTGCTTGGCGTAAGTCAGAGGCAGTAATTGGTTAAAAGAAAGAGGTAATTTCTTGTCATCCCACCTGTTTTGATTTAATTTTACCCCGTGCGTGTGAGAAGAGAGATGCACCTTGAGTCATAGCATGCACTCTACCTTTAAACTGGGGTTGAGAGCTCCTACTCAGTGTTACACATCTTTACATTCAACTGCAAGATCTACCAAGTGCTAGTCATATATTTTCCAAGAATCCCTCCAAACAAAGCCTGCACATGTGACACTTCTAGTCATGTAACAGGTGAAAAATGACAGTGTGTGCACCTCACACTTGCCAGCTCTCATAATGCACTGAGGTTTTTGAGAGCTTTCACATGAACAGTACATGCCACATAAGGTGTGTTTACCAGACCGCAAATAATTCAAATAGATGGTGCACTGCATGGCAAAGCTTAAGTGAGCAGGACTTAATTTCGTGAGCCATTTCACCACATCACTCACCATTATTGTCTACATAGCCTGCATGTGTAGTCAAGTGACAGGTACCTTTCTGATGTCTCGCTGTGAGATAAATACAAGTATTGGTGGTGAGATGGACAATACAAAGAACAGTTTTTTTCCGTTTGCTGACCAGCCACATTTACTTCTCTCCCCCTCCCGACAGAAACAATTACATATATACCCCATTTTGTAGCCTCATGATGATAATTATATAGTATGCCATTTTTGGGGCATTCTTAAAATATATGCATTTCTTTTTCTGTAGAACTTTTAACGCTGTGCTGTCTAATTCTCAAAGACACTGTACAGATGCCATCAGTTAAATCCGAGTACATATGGGGCAAATTATCTGTGTTTACATGGCATATTACCAGATCAGTTGAAGTTATGAAATGTAATATACATAACTTGAAGTGAAATTTTGCTTTTCATAAAAGAATATGCAAAGTGAATACTCCATAACTTAACTATTTATGCGTTTTATTCAGCACCACTTTTGTGTTTTCTTACCATTTTTTTTCATCTCCTTCTACTGCCGCAATTGGCGTTAGTGAATCCAACATCAGAAGTTAACTTTGCTTGCTAGGGTTCGGTATTGAACTCTGAGCTTTTAAGGGTGACCAACTGAATTACGTCAGAACTATCAAGTACCAATTCAAATTAAATCAATAGGTGTCAAATATCAGTAGCTACGAATGCACCTGGGTGAGAGTGCTCGGTTCAGACAGGAGGTGGAAGCACTGTGATGCTCCCCAAAGCTCAGAAGCCAATCGTGGAAGACCTTGGCTGGTTTCCTGGCTTTGGGGTGCTTTGCTCTTTTTGTCCACCTGAGCTATTTTCTTTCAGAAAAAAGCCCTGTCTAAGTGCTGCTTGTGGTCATGTTTTTTAAATAGCGCAGTCATTCCACATATTTGATTTGTTTCGAAATAGAGAGTGAGGGTCGAGCAGACACATGCACACATTCACATTCACACACACACACACACACACACACACACACACACACACACACACACACACACACACACACACACACACACACACACACACACACACACACACACAAGCAAGCAGACAGACATGCAGAAACTTGGTTATAAGTGTGATTGGATAGAGCACAGGAGCAGAATTACTTGGAAACTGCAGCTGAGACAGCAAAAGTTTGAAAATAACATTTTGGTTTTTAGCCTCCAGAAAGAGTAAAGTACTAAAAGAAAGTATTGTTGTGTACAAGGAAAAGAATTAGATGAGGGTAACTGCACCGGTACCCATTCAAATGTGTGTAAACTGTGTTAAACCATGTCTTCTTGTAGCAGAAAATATGAGTTTTGCATGTTTGAAGATATGGAGTTTTTTTTAAATTGATTTTTCTTTTTTTCTTTTGTTTTTTTTTAATTTTAAGAAATTATGACATAATGATACTGGAGTTACAAATCATAAAAAGAGATAGCAGGAAGATAAAATGATGCAGAAATCTAAAAATATTTATAAAAAGAAAACAGAAATATAGAATTCAGGTGTGAATTATTTTTGAACTCCCCAGGTGCATAACCTACACCTTTTCTTACTCTCTCTCACTCTCTCTCTCTCTCTTTCTCTCTCTCCCCCTCACACACGTACACATGTTCCCCTTTGTAGTCAGTAAGCCATGACAGTACATACAATTTAAAGTAAGCAGTTCCATCTTTTCCTTTTCCTTCTTTCTTCACTGCTTCAAACAGTTTAACTTTATCTGCTTTTGAGTTAAGGGGTCATATGATACATAATGTTCTGTGCTTTCCAGCTACAGCACACCCTCCTCTGTCCCATGTAAAGGTTTAACCACAAACAAGATACAAGCTCCAGGGTCAGTGTTTCGGGAAGCGAGGGCAGAAAACCACACAGACCATACATTATGCATTAAGACCTTACAGGCTTCCTGGAGTGAAACAGCCAAAAACACAGTAGAAATGCCTTCACAGCTGCATTTGTACAGAAAGCAGATCTGCTTTTCTCTGTGTGTAGAGTGCGTTAGGTGGTTGGTTGGGTAATGAGACAGATGGACAACACAGATTGCTGACATTAGCCTGCTCTTGATCTAGATCATGATTCCTCATCAAGCTAATCATTTATCAGAGGACTCCATCTTGTTTTTTGGAGGGGGGAGAGGACAAGCTGTGCAGCCCTGGCTGCTGCAACACTTGACCGCATGAAAAAATGGCGCCATGGAGTGTGTTGAAATGACAAAACATTAGGGGTCTGTTGCAAATGCTGTGTTGACCGAACACATTCTAACATAGGTTGTAACTCCTGAAATGTGGCTTCTTATGAAATGTTGCCATACCTTTTCCACGGATAAGTGCACTGATGCCCTTGTGTCAGGCCCACACACACAGCTTGAACCATACAGAGAAATCTTGACAGACATGCTGTGCCGACAAAAACACACGCAAAAAAACTATTCAGATTTTCAGAGACAGTCTTGCTCCTGTGAAAACTGTTGCTATGTTTTTTGAAGAGACCTAAAAATACTCCAGATGCAATGGCATTGAAACAATCAACTTTGACTGTTTTGGTTCACTGTCATGATGGGATAGCTTTTGTTAATTTTATAACTCTCTGTAGCATACTCTCAGGAACAGTTGTCCCATCAAGTATTAAGCAGTCTCTTAAGTCAAAATGGGTTATGTATCGCCATCACCTACAAGAGCTCTTGTTCCTATTAGGAAAAAGCAATATGATGCAAAGCACAACCCATTTTCATCAAAAACAATGAGATGATTTTTAAGACTGACAAAGTTATAAGATCAGTATGCAATATTTTGTATTAATGATGACTACGTTACATTACTTAGTGGTTTGAATGGACCACATCCTCTGGATACTCGCATTATAACTTGAACATATCTGATGTCTTCACTTCATTTACTGAATCTGAAGTGAGTATGCCACAGAGCAAATCTTCATATTTCTTGCAATACACCATCAGGCCTGACATATTGGCCTGCTCTGTGCCACCCATCTGTTCACAGCTGGGCATAGTGGCAGCAGCCAGCGCAGGCCATAGTCAGTGCCACAGGGGTAGAGGCTGGAAAGGAGGGGGACTGCTCTAATGAGAGGCATCCACACAGCCTCCTCATCTACGGAAATATAACGGAAAGCAGGAGCAGTGTTTCCCCTCTGAGTTTCCCATCTCTTTTCATGACCTAGTGGGAGATGAATGGCTTCATTTTCTTTTGCCCTCGGTTAAAGTGGCATCTTGTCCACTCATTGCCCCTCTCGCCAACTGATGTTGAGAGAATAAAGAGAAACATGCTGGTCACATGCCAGGGATGGAAAGAGATAGCTTTTTATATGTCAACAGAAAGACACATGAGCAAAGCAGGCAACATAAAGGCTTGCAGGCAAATTGGATTTGAGTAATGACTCATCCTGTCACAGCAGACAGAGACGTGAAATGAGCACCCGGGACTTTACCAGACTGTGGCAAACTAAAGCAGAACAGAGTAGTCAAAACAAAGCTGGGTTATTTAGTTTGGTATTTGTCTGAGTTTTTGGAGCCCCAGGCTTGTGGGTAAATGTCTATATGGTATTGTGTGTTGCACACTGCAGTGATTAAGTAGGTGCTTAAATGATGCAATAGCTCTTTGACTTTATAAACATCCACAGCAAATACATTTTGAGGTAAGGTGGTCAATATATGTAAGGTGGTCAATATATGTGTCTTTGCACCAACCTCTTAATATATCATCATGAGCATAAAAAATAAACTATTTTGGTTGTAATCTTTCTTACATGAAGCATTTAAGTCTTCTTTTAAAATGTCACAAGATGCAACACCACCACAGCCTAAATGCAGTAAACTATGGATCTTGCCAGCGATAGAAAATGAACAAACAGAATTTAGGATTAAAGAGACTCACTAGACTATCACTGTGAACAAACTGACTTGTATATCATTAAAGAAAAACAAACTCACTACTTCAGTTAAAGCTTTAATTTCAAAACTTAGTCTTCCTTAAAGGTATAATGTGCAGGATATTTCTAAAATAAAAACAGAATATGAGCTAGTAAGTTAAATAAACAAGGTTCCATAAAATTTCATTGTAATGTGTTCAAGGTAAAATGACTATTAGGCAAAGGTAAATAAGACATCATCATGATGTGTTCAAATGTAACATCAAGAAAAAGAAAATATAGTTTTTGGCGAGCAGCTTGAATTATACAGTTTGGTGAGAAATTTGTTTTCCAAGCAATATGAAATGCATAGTAGAGATGGAAATACAACCTGTTTAACATCCTATCATGAGCTCTAATTATCTTAAAACACACAGTTTAAACCACTGATGCCAAGATTTTTCAAAGTGAAGATTTATATAAAAATATGAAAAGTTGCCTATTCTTTCCACCAAATAATATAAAAGTATCGGTAGTTGTATCGATAAAGACTCTAATCGTTATGCAGTCTTGTACTTGTATCAGTATCAATAAAAATGATTGATCCCAATCCCTATATGTGACAGTGTTTGCAGAGATCCTGCCCTCTGCCTGTATTTTTTTAGTCTTCTTATTTTGCTGTGTTCAAGACATTGGTCACAATGGAGCCCCCAGCTAAAAACAACATGAAGGTGAGGTATTTGAATAGTTTGGACATTATGTTTACAAATGACAATTCCTTCATGGTATACCTGTAAGTAACTGTGCAGTATGTGACAACATTTTTTTTCTAGCATATATCTGACCTTTCTCGATGGTTTTGCCAAATGGCACTTATCCCAGACAACTGAACCATCGACAGCTTTTTTTGTAATAGTATCTGTGTATAAATACAGTTATGTGTGTATTGTTGATTTTCTCTGAAAGTCTGCCAAAGTAATTATGAAGAATTAGGAAGTCACGAAAAAAGTATCAGGGTGCAACTCTTTTAATGATATACAGTTTCTGGCAGGGCCTTCATGAAACTTGGACAATATAGGTTTTCTTAGCTGAAGGTATATTATTGATTGTAATTGAACGATTTAATGTTACAATGTGCAATTTATAATAATTCCCAACATTGTACCAATGGGAGCATTCCGTAAACATTGCATTCTTTACATAGGTCAAAAGACTGCTCATATCCCATTTGCATGATCTCATATTATACACTCAAATCAAGGACCGTAACCTCATCCCCACCCCAGCCTCTCTCACTCAAGTAGAGCTGACTGAGAGATGATGAAGTGGTGGCCACGTTCATGTAACAGAGAGAAAATTGGGAACCTCCTCAGATGCTATCATGGACCGGGTTATGAAGCACGTTGACACTCTTGAGAAAGAGTCATTTTCACATTGAGGGTGGTGTAACTCAGGTAGTTGTATAGATAATAGGCCAACTATGCACTGGCATGATGTTTTGCACTTAAACTATATACGATTCCAACCTCTATCCCCAACCAAATATTGTACATTCACATGGCATTATCAGCATCTTCTATTTGATTTTAATATACTTGCGGACTTACCTTTAAAGAAGTCTGAAAAAGACATTTGATAAGTCAAGTCTGATCATGAGTCACATTGTGCTGGAACACTTTAGACTGAGTAGATACATTTTCATTGGCAGCTCCCTGAAGCTGGCCAGCATTGATTAGTCATAATCACCTCCAACCACACAAAAGAGAAAAAATGGCACAAGCTTCTTCATCTCTCCAACCAGCCTTCTTATCCAATAATAGTCACGCTGACTGTTCAAGGAATCTTGTCTGAAATCAGCCTTTGTTTATTCATCCTTATGGGGGCTGTATTTACTCAATCTATGGTAGAATGATAATTCTAGCGTCCACAAAACTTGGTTGGATTAATCATTTTGTTAGATTTTACCATAATTTTGTTGCAGATAATATGCTACAGGCTGCCAGCCAGACAAAATCCAGTTTCCAGCTTTTATTTAGCCGCTAAGAGTCCCCCACCACCCCTGTTGTTGCCTGACAAGGCGTGTCTAGATCCCAGAGTAAATACGCCCTTTCAAGTGCCATTCATTTAATTGCAGGGTGTCACCATGAGATGGTACATCACAAAAACACATTCACATTTAAACCAATCTCTGCCGGCCCACAGTAAACTGACATTTCTCTTTGTGAAGGCTGTGGTTTGTACAGTATTTACAGGTTTTTTGATTTTTAATATTGTTTGCCCTCCATCTAGTTGTCAATAGCTATTATTCACAAATTTGTAACAGCACAATCCCTGATTTTACTCTCTTGTTGTATCTGAATGATGAAACATTTTTTCCAGTCATTGTAGCCATGTATCTGAGTGTTGTCAAAAACTGTCTCTTTGGCACTATGTTTGCGATCAAAGCAAATCTGTTTTAAGGTAGACACAACAAGTTGACTTTGAGGCAGGCACTGATTTCACTCACTCAAGATTTGTTTTTCTCATTTTTTTTTCAGTGTAGTAGGTATCAATCAATAGAAGATGACAAGGAATTTTGTGTGTTATTTTCATTTTTGTCTTAAAGTATGGCAAATGTTGTGAGACCATTGTTATCAAAACTGGTAGTTTAAATGATTGCTTAATATGACGTTTAAATAATGAGAGAAAATTACAGAGTGAATTTTACTCTTAGGTATGCAATCAAAGACATGTTAACCTTGTAGACATGTCATTTTTCTTTCTTTAAGGGATGTGTAATACATGGCAGTGTATGAGGGCCATTGAAAGGAAAACAACATTTTGGCCTGGGTAAGGGGATAATATTCTAATAAAAAAACTCAGAAATTCTGATATTAAAGTCATAAATTCATGAGATAGAATCTATATTCTCTGAGATTAAACTGGTAATTCATGAGAAAAACAGTCATAAAACTGTGTTTTTTTCCCCCCTGAGATTTGAGTTTTTCTTGCAAATTTCTGACTTAGTAATGTCCGAGTGGCCAGGTTTTATTTTGGAAATTTATGACTCGAAGGTCTTTTTTTTAATCTGAGGGTTTGGGGGTATCACCATCTTCCCCCACCTCATGATAATCATTACTGTTATTATGTTCATCGTTGTTTATGTTATTTTTTTTAATTTTTTTTATTTTTACTTACAAAGGCCCTGATATTCTGTAGAAATAATTACATGTTTTGGAATTATTTCAAAGTGGAATTACTGTGAGATATATTTGGCCCTCAGCCAATATCATTATTAAGTGCACTGAAAAACATTGGACATTACACTTAATCATATACAACTGCCATTAGTGACAAAGTAAATCTGACTAAGACGTCTGAATTATGTTGTATATTAATAAGGCCTGTTGGGATCCCATATGCTACTTTCTCTTTGGTGCTAAATAGAGAAAGATAAGACATTTCCTTTGTGGGACACTGTCCGTCTCAATTCCTCTCGCTGCTTGTGCTTTATCTTCACTGTCTCTGCTTACAGTGTGCTCACAGAAGAAAATATCAGTGTTCAGCTCATCGCTAGGGAAGAAGTTTGACTCAAGGGAAGAAAGTAAATCATCAGATTCATATTTCACTTTGAGGTATAGTTGAGAGAAAAAAACATTTCTGTCAAGTGCAATAAGAAGTTGTCTTTTTGACTAGGGGTGGTCTAATAATGAAGACAACATGGACAAATAAAAAGTTGCATAGATCAAATAAATAGCTGATTAGCTATTGGCCCTTGTTCAGTTCAGTGTTTTTTTTTTGAGAAGTGCCAATCTAGTATAAGCTTTGGATAACAGGATCTTAAAGCCACAACATATTGAAGCATACACTTTGAAGGCTTGACAAAATTTGATGGCATCCTACATTAAAATTCTCTGGTGCTATCTTCCAACCTTTATCTATTATATATATTTACTGTAATTAAACCCTGGAATAGCCTTTTGTGACATCCCATATACCACATTTATCCAATTCTCAAAAAACTATTGGAAAAATGCTGCACCAAATACACAATGGACCCCATAATACAGTTTTTAAGTAGTTTAGGTGTTTTATGAGGTCTTAGTGAGATGGCACAGTAAATTAGTAAATAAAAAAGTGTTGACATTAATCTCATCCATCACTCAAGTTTAAATATAATCTACAAGGTACAATTCTAAATATCATCTAAAGGGTAAAACAGTCCAGAAATCCCAGCTGACGCTCCATCCAGTTTTAGATCACAGAAGATTGACTTCAGTTGAACAGCAAGGTGCAAGTGCAGATTTTCAGTATTTGCTTATCTCAAAGTGATTGCCTGCACTTGCCGATGGGAAATAATGTCATTTTGACAAACACATACAGGAAAAAAACAGGAACATTTAATGTAAGAATAAACTGTGAGTAAAACTGCAGCTCGTCCTCCTATCTTCCTCCTCCAATGCATTTTTTCCTCTTATAGTATGAAATTTCTGTCTGCTTAAAGCTGAATGTTAGTTAATTATTTTTGTATCTTTCGCTATGGCTAGAGGCCCTATCAGACTTATATGCATGCAGTACAGATAAGGGCTTATTGGCAGAGAGAAGCGGACGATTTTTAATCATAAATACGGGCAGCTCTGCTCATCAAAGTACCACTGTCTGTAGTTTGTCTAATCTGGTCTTCCCAAACTCACCCCACTTCTTATGTTTTACCAACATGATTTTATTTCCCTACACCCACCATCCCCCTGTCACTTTTTTTTCTTCTCATTTCCCCAGTAATTGTGTATTTGTGTGTTGCTACCAGCACTTTTTCTCGTAAAGGACCTACCTCGCATAGATGGTGGCTGCCCAGAAATGATGGTGTAATCTAGTGCCAATTTAGGGCTATTCACCCCGCCCTATAAAATTGTTTGTGTAGCTGGCATTTAATCACAGCATGGGCAGAAAACCTATCCTCATACATTGTGGACAGTGAATAAAATATAATGTTTCATCATTTCTCAATTTGAACCTGAAGCTTAAATATAAAATTTGTCAAAGTTTTCTAAAGGATTTCTTGTTTCGTTGGAGGTCAGATAAGGGCGGTTTTTGTTTTTGTGTATCTTTGATGTATGTCAAAGCATGTTTGGGAGAGATTGCAAAAGGCAGTCTAAGAGCATGCTTAAGGAAAAACAAAAAGCTGCTCAACTTTCATTGAACTTTCAGCCTCCATTGCTTGCTGTAAATAATACAAAGAGAATCACACTAAAAGGAACGGTTGTTTGTTACCAGCTGGCATCCTGCAGGCCTTGTTTGACTGCTTGTGAAAACCACCTTTGCCTCTGTGCATAGAGCCACACACCCTTTAAGAAGGTAGAAGGCAGATTTATTAGTCATTTTTTAAACAAACCTGTGGCAGGTAAAATATCATGATCCCTGTGTTGTGTCTAGCCCACAATTGAGGTATTGTTGAACCCATTTTGTCCATTTGGACTCAAGGATGAACTGATTACATTTTGGTAGTCAACGGTCAAGGTTACTGTAACCTTGTCCATCTCATTCTCGTGAATGTCATATCTCGATAACCCCATTGAGGGAATTCTCTCTAGTTTTGCACAAATGTTGGAGTGGGCTTAAGGCTGAACTGATTAGATTTTGGTTGTTAATTGTCAAGCTTTGTGACCTTGCATAAGAGTTACAAATTGTAAGCACTAACCCTAATCAATTATTGGCAAAATCAATGACTGATTAATGGATTGATGCCACTTGAAAAAAAACCCCATAAAAACTGTGCTTATTTCAAACGTGTCTTTTCTCAGTCAAAGCTCCCAACAACATATTGCATGTACTCTGACAGCATTGCATAACTTATCGAATTAATCGATTAAATTTCCCGTTTCACATTCTTTATAATGTATGAATTGATCTTAAATTAATTGTTATCCTCTCTACCTCACAGTCATCCCATTCTTTTGAATGCAGTATCTTAAGAACTCCTTCAGGGAATTTCTTCAAATTTGGCAAAAAACGGCCCCTTCCACTTAACAATGAACTATTAGATTTTAGTGGTCAAGGATCAAAGCCACTGTGAACTCGTCCGTCTCATTCTTGTGAATGCAATTCTTAAAAATGCCTTGAGAGAATTTCCCCATATTTGTCATTAACATCCCTTCGGACCAAACAATGAATTCATTAGATTTTGGTGGTCAAACATCAAGGTCACTGTCAGCTCATATCTGTCTTATTCTCGTGAACGTGTCATCTCACCAATACCCTCATAGTGACACTAATCTTGGGTGCCCATCTTGAAACTAGGGTAACTGTATAGATCTTAAGTTCTGGTGGGGTGAAGATGTGTGTGAAGCATCCATGCTTTAGAATATAGCGTCTGATGCATCTGAGTCTGGTCAGACATGGATAGAAACTGGAACTGGAACATGGCAGGTTTGCGGAAGCATAAAACTATAAAGCGGAAAATCTAGATTTCCCTGACCTAAATGTAACCAACTGGACAAAAGGCTTCCTTTTCCTCATTAGAAATATAGGTATCATGGCTCAAATTTAGATTCTCGACTGGATATTGACTTTAGGTAAAAGAAATTATTTCTCAGTTAAGTCTTTAAAATTATTACACTGTTTATTTAATTCATCGTCTTTTCTTTCTCCTCTTTAAAGCTTTTTTCCTTGTCTCTGGAGGGTGTAGACATCAAACTCAATTTCGGTTCTGTTGAAATATCGGCTTGATTTTGCAGATACACCTACATTGTTCAAAATGTAATCTGTTGTGTAACTTACATACAATAATTGGTATGGCAGTTTGTTTGTGTGTTTGTTCTCACTGCAACATAAATATTTTGGTTTACTGCTCATCCAGTAAATTAACGAAGGCAAGATACAGGATTAATGATTTAAAGAAAGAATGGGGCATTATTTATGGTCTGTTATCACGTATTATAGGCCTAATTATTTCACAAATTTGAAACAAATATTAATGAATTTTTAATTAATTGCACCACAGGCAGTTTGGAGACACGCAGGGTTAGAAATCTGAGCTTTGGAAATACACGCACATTCAAAAACACACTATATTGAACATAAATATGTTGTGGACTAAAATTCAAGTCAAGTCAACAAGTCAAATCTTCCATAAATAGACACCTGCTAGATAGTATGGATTATATAGAAGAATGAAGGCTAAAAGGACACTCCTGTAGCAACTAAGAATTGGTATATGATTTGAAACATTTCTTTTATTTGATTTTATTTGTTATTTTTGCAGGGAAAGCACACAATTAGTTATTGCACCGGGGTTGTCAAATTTGCATTTGTTGTCCCTGGGCAGGTAGATGAAACAAACACAAAAACAGCAAAAACACTACATGAAACAGCACAATACATAAAAGCCCATCAGTGAGAGATAAAAAAAAATAAATAAAATTGGAATAATAATCATGATTAAAAAAATAAATAAATAAAAAATATGATAGTGCTCCCTCAGTCTCTGTTTGCATGTTTGGAATTTCACTTCCCCACCACTTTAATGGAAAAAGCAGACTGACCCAAGGCTGTCTTTCTGAATTGCAGGACAGAGTCACCCCTAGCAGATGCTCTAGTCCTTCTGGCACAGCCATGGCACGGATAGGCCAGGATTCCTCTAAAAGGAGGGCGGGGGGTGCAAGTTTATGAATAATTTTGAAAGTCAGGCATTCATCAGAGTAAAATAACAAGTTATCATAATTGAGTAATTTATATTTGTTCAGGATTTATTCACAGTGGTGATGATGCCTCAGCTTTTTGTCTAGTTCTTTTAGGATTTGTTTACAGAGTGAGTACACATACTTGGGTGTAGTCATGCCTGCCTGTGACCAGGTTGTTAGGCAGGACCACAGACTTTGGAAATCATAGCGTGTACAAAAAGCGCTGGAGTGGCTGGAAACGATGCTCTTAAAATTATTCAGATCAAGCTTACCATTTCTGATGACCCCACTAACTTGTCTTTTGAAAGATTGGTTTATCAGTCATAATCCCTGGATATATCATGAGTAATGTTCAGTAATTGATGTTGCCAAGGGTGAGTTGGTATAATTTATTTTGAGGGCCTGGCACTGCATTGTTTTTTAGGGAGCAAAGGAAATTTGAAAGGTGCTGTGATTTGTTGAAGCATTTCTAATTTGAAATTTGGTCATTGGGTAGCATCCAACTCAGGCAGGTAGGATCAAGAGCATACTGTGGCCCTATACATCTTTTTGTGAAAGATGAACAGATGGATAGTGCTGAGAATGCAGACACTCTTTCTTGGCTTGTGTGTGGACAATGTAGTTGTTGCCTTGCCAGCTGTCATCACTGTTGTTGACTGTAGTTCTCCAGCATGCTGGCTTTTACATAGCGGGACAGCTACTGTCTCATTTTGCTCATGGTTCTGAGCAGACTTGTCTTTTTGGCAATTAGCTTGTTGGCCAGGGAGAGTGATGTAAAGAAATTGTCCATGACGACATCCCTCCCTTTGCCTGTGGAACAGGATGTATGAGATGCATCAGCAAACAGTCTTTCAGCAGTAGAGCAGGGTCTCTCCACGTCAAGGAAATGTGTTCAGCGTGTATTTGGTGTCCAAAGTTTTGTGCCAAATTGGTTTTTGCTTGCAGTGTGCTGGGTGACTTGGCATCAACATGTCATTTGGCAGAATTGTTCATCAACTGTTATGTTTCTTCCTGGCCTGGAACAGCCAATGTACTTCTGCACAATTTGTTCCAAGTGATTCTCCTGTCATTTGTCTGTCACAATACGCAAACTACATGATTTAACTGTAATCATTGTGTGGCACTGCCCCTTTTACATAAGGCAAAAAAAGACAAAGTCTTCTGTCTAGTAGCTTTCTATTTCCATATTATTATCAAGTTCACAGTCGAGTTTTGAGGTTGAAGTGTAGTGGGCAATAGCAAAAAGTATAACAGTGTGACTACTTATAGACTACCTGTAGAGCATTGGCATGCCCATGTCACACAAGGAAAGAAGACTGCTGGGTCAGATGCATAACCCATAAACAGTAAAAACATTATTTTGTTTTTGCAAGACTTTTGTTTCCACTCTTGATCTATGCTCTGGATCACCAAAAATGTATAACTGCATAATTTTTGTGTACATTTGACTCATTGCAAATTTTCAAGTTTAGTTAAATGTTTCAAATTTTACATATCATTGTAGTTTGTCCCTTAACTCACTTGGGTGAATGAAATTCTGTCTACGTAGTAGCATGCTGTACTGTCAGAAATTTGATGGTATTTCCTGCTTGTTTGATTTAAATATTGTTGATCTTGTTTGATGAATTTGAAAATAAATGCAGTGTTAAAGTGAAATTAGTAAATCACACAAAATTACTCAGATGCATTTAATCTGCATGTTAAGTTTTTGATAGTAATTCATCAGATCATATCCTCAATTTTGTCCCTTTTTTATGAGTTTCGCACAAATGGCAACTTCTGAGGCTCTAAAATGAAGCTGATGTGGAAGTGCTGAAAACAAACCATCGAATGGCCACTTGAGGCTGACTCCAAAACTCAGTAAATCCCTATAAACCACCATCCTAAAATGCCCAACCTTACTGCAGAAATAAACATATTTATAGCCTGGTACAAAAATGTTTTGGTCTCTGTAGCTAATTTCAACATTCATGACAACTGTATGAGGGTGAACTTTTATATAATTCAACCGTTTAGAATTTATTGAGGCCCAAAGTTATGCATATTTAAGGCTGGGGCTGCCTAAATGACAGGATGTCTGCAGATCATGTCCTCAGCTTCGAGTCAGATCAGTACCCCCAATATCTGCCCAGGGTGAGTTGGTATAACCTGTTATATATATATTTTTTAAATTATTAGGTTCTTATATGTGACACGTCTATTCAGTTGAACATCCGTGGGCGGTCATGTAAAATATTTGGCAAAGGGGGATTATGGAGGTACAGCGAGCTTGAATATGGAAGATAAAGACATTAAAGAAAGAGTAAGCAGACAGCCTTTTTCAGTGCCTATATTTTTGAGGGCTTAAATGCTTTGTTAGTTTTTGTGAAGGTCAAATAAGGTATTGGAGTGGGTAATTATTCACTTGTCATGACAGCTGTATGGAGCTAAAAGGCAGGCACAATGAATATATAAAACAGAAGAATGACCACGTATTAGAGTTCTAGTGTTCACAAATTCTGAACCATCTGTGGTTTAACTAGCTGACATTTTAATAATAATTATCCTGGACTGAAAGTATTTTGACCGTCAAAAAGTGATTATAAGCATGCTGTAGTTTACACTCAAAACAAGACAATGTCAGAACTTGTTTAGTTTGGGAACCTTCGATGGCTCTGTATCTTGAGGCAAGCATATTAACAACTATGATGGTAGTGATAGCACATGAACTCCTGCTCACCTTCCTGCTTGTCACTAAAAACCTATTCATTGGCAGCGGGTGCAGATAGCACCCACGCACACACACACATTCTCTCTCACACACTCATCTATGGCTCCTGTGGATCCGCTGGAATTGGTAATGACACGATCCATCTCTAACCCATTTCCAATTCAGCTGTGGGAAATGAGAGAGGATGGTAATGGAATCTCATTGATCTGAGTTTGCTCTCATGTTTATGGTCCATAAGTGTGGAAGTCATTTCTAATGTTCTCTCCCACATTGGATCTTTTTGCATGCTACCATATTTGTGGTGGGCTCCATTTAGCTGTAGAGGTTATGGCAAACTGGATTTGGGGCACATTTTCTTTTGAAATAGTAGTGTAAAGTCTCAAGTGTAAATTTTGGCTGACACATTTCATTGTATAATTGTATGTGCTGTGTTTAAAAGCTGCTTTGATACATGTTTTACGATGTATGATCTGATTTAAGTCTGTACAAATTTGATTTGTTGTTGGAAGAAGAAATGAAACAATTTATATTAATCAAAGAATAATATAGAAGAATATTTCCTCCCATTAAATGAGAAATTCAACACAGTGGCCAGTTGGTGCTGTCCAAAAGTAAAAACTTATCATTTTCATATTAAATACTACATATCAAAACGTAGCATTTTTATACCTCCCCGCCGGCATTGGCTGTGGCTGAAGGTGGTATGTGTTGGGGTTTTCCGTGAACGTCATGTTTCTTGAGCAAATTTCTTCAGATTTGGCCCCATCATTCACTTGGACTGAATGATGAATGTATTAGCTTTTGATGGTCAACGGTCAAGGTAACTGTGACCTTGCTTCCATTGCATTCTTATTAATGCAATATCTTAAGAATAGCTTTAGGGAATTTATTTTATTTGGCACCAACGTCAACGTGTTTAATGATAATTCCAGTCTGGCTATGTAATAGCAACATTTACGCTGTCAAGCATACAAGGTGTAGCATACAGTTTGATCATACTATTGTGGCAGCATATTTTGTGCTACAAAATGAAGTGATCTACAGCATAGAGCTAAAGCGTTGCTATTTCAGTTTATTCCTATTAATTGGCTATGTGAGCAATGCATAAAGAGAGGAGAGCACTGCAGTGGAGATTTTTGAAAGTTTGTATTCTCTCTCAGTTCAAGATAATGAGGCAGCTGCATTTAGACACAAAGCGAAGTGAACTTTTGGCTCCCTTTGATCACTGAAGTGGTTTTTCAGTCTGTGTCCTTTGGCCACAAGCAGTCAATGGATGAGTTTTACCACTGATGTTTGCTGTGACAACAAGCAGCAGCTCTGTGTGTGTAAACCTTTGAAGAACTTTAGTCTCTCTTATTTTCCTCCAAATCCTCTTGTTTTTTTTTTTTTGTCTCTGTATATTTGTAGTCGTACAACTACGAATATGCAGGAAATTTTGCCCAAGTCGAAACATTTTGAACTGGAGCAGATGTGACTTTATTTCAGTTTGTAGCACCAACACCAGGTCTGCTTCTGCTCTCCACTCACAGACTTTGTCTGTAGTTACATGTGGCTAAATGTGGCATTTTAAAATGCACCAGAACGACAGCATTCACCACGGTTTGACCTTAAATCTATCCGAAAGCTATCACAAAACTAAGTACTCAACACTGCCAACACACTATTGCAGTTATCTGTAATGCATGTGGTTTTTGGCATGATTTCCATACACTGACTTTAAAATTAACTAGACCTTTAAAGATGTGAAATGCCAAATTCATAAATGTATATAAGGTAAAACAGGTGTGGAATAGAGCTGAAAAATTGCAAACTCCCCATGACCTGCTTCAAAGTCAGTGCCACCAGAAGATGAGCTGGCCTTGCAGTCATAAAATCATGTGACTGTACGATAAGAAAAGCCCTATTACTCTGGATGTTTGGGCCTCTCTCCACATCATTCCAACCACTGTCTTCAGAGACTTTCTCCCACATACGCACAGAGAGTGCCCTTACCTTATCTACCTTACCCTCCACTTGCCGCAGTCCAAAATTATAACACAATGAAATCCTACAGCGCATTCAGTAATTCCAGCAACTCCTTTTACATACTCACCCACTTCATATTCTTGGTGAATATGATTGGGCTGACTGTGCAGGACCCCAGCAATATGGCCTCCCATTACATCACAAAGTATCAAGTGAAGTGTGAAATTAACTGATGCGATGAGGTGTCAAGATTGCTCCTTGTACATGAGGAGTGAAGAGGATGGTCTGCGTTGGTATATAGATAGTATATATAGTCTATTGTTTACATCCATTGAAGAAAAATAAAATATGGCATAAAACCATGAAAACAATGTGCCCTCTTACATTAGTAGAAATATGTGACTGCTTTCTGGCAGTGCCCATGCATTTGTCTTTTATGCAATTAATGAAAAATGCCAGTTGGAAGTCTGTTCCATCTTCTATTGTGGTACAGGGAGTTGGAGTCAGTGTGTTTGTACACAGATTTCATTGTTTACTCCACTGTGGCCACCTTTTGGCTGTTTAGTTTGGCGATGTTTGGCTGACTACATTATATATTTATTCCAACCCAATACTGCAATAACAGCACAACACTTTGCAAACCTACATCGAAACAGCATTGCTCCAGAGAGCTGCATTAAACATGACAAAAACTGAACATGTTGACAATTGTTTTGTTGTGACAAATCAGTTTCACATTCTGCAGTGCAGTGTAATTTAAAATAGGCTAAATCTGCTGGCAGTGTGCGCCTGCCACTCAAATACACACACACACACACACACACACACACACACAGGCACAGCATCCCTAGATAAGTACAATCTGTTGTCCTTTCGTGGTTCAAACCAATTTGTATACAAAGAGATAAGTGTGTTCAAATGGTCTCTATTGGCAGATTTGTAGGGGGAAAATGCTGAGACATACCCGAGAGATTCAAGGGCAGATGAATATTCTCAGTCTGCCTCAAAACCTTTTGGAAATGTTCATTTAGCAAGAGCATAGAAAGAATTTAAAGTTGATGCAGAACACTGTCATTATCACACTGCTCACTTAAAGCATTGTTTCAGTGTCAGGTTACCTTGCTTTCAGGTCAAGGGATCCTGGCCCTCTTTAGTGTGTTCAACCAAAACATCACGACCGCTGCTGCTTTGGTTCTGCCTCACTGCACAGTTTTTCTCTCCTCCACTTGGTCTTCATCTCTGAGCCTGCAGTGTTTCCTTGCCTTAATCTGTTCTTTATATGAAAACAACCAACTTTAGTTCAGATTCATGCAGTCATAGACCCGGCTCTTGTATTACCAAAAACATAAAGGCTGCTGTATGCGCATGCAACCTGTGCTGTGCAGCAGTGACTTGTGCCCAGTGGTTATAAAGTGACTCACATCATTGCATACTCAGTGGGATTAATCTAAACACCAGGCAACAATGACACTTTGAAATCATGACGCCTGCATGACCCCCATCATTTACTTAGTCCTAGTTTAATAAAATGCTAAGACATCCAGATTGTTCACAACTAAGCAACATTGCCACAGTCTTGTGGAGTGAGTTAACTGTGTGAGTGTATTGATCTGCTGTGTTGAAGAGCTAAAGGTTAATGTGTTGTCTATCGATCTAAATAAAGCCTTTTACTTAACTCTGCAGACACTATGTTCAGTAAAGCCTCACGGGTGCTGTTCGCACCTTTGGCTCATTTTAGCTTTTTGAATCAGGCACATGGCCCAAGGGGAAGCTACTGCTGACTTCATACATTACATCACATTACTAGAATATATTAAGTACTCCAGAAATTAAGTGATGCTACTGTTTTGGTATTTCTCACAGAAGGTTTGAGAAATTGTGTGACGAGTTCAGATTTTAATTTAGTACAAATTTCGAAAGATAGCAACCACGCTGTAATCTTTTATTAGGTGTCTTCCTTCCGTCATCCTGAGTTAATTTCAGTGATGAAGACCTTGACATTAAAAGTAGCCACTGAAGAAGGGCACAACAAGGCCTGTCAAAGAGAGGTGTTCAAAGGAAGATTATCTTAGATGGCATGTTTGGATATTGACGTGTTTCGCAGCCTTTCTTGTGTAAAGCATTCATAAATGCAATTGTATTCATTTTTCCTTTCCCAAGGCAAGTCTTTGCTACTTATCTTGAGGTCATGGCAAGAGCACACGGCTTCTACCTTCAGTTAATAATACTCATACTGTAAATATACAACTTGTTCAAGGACTGGACAGCTACAGGGCTGACCTGTGACAATAACTCTGATCCTTGACTCACCAAAGCTGCATATTACGTCTTTAATATCTCTTGCAGTATTGCGTTGGAGAGTGTGTAATACTGGCACTGATTCCTTGGCTGTTGTAAAATATGGAATTGACCAAACCAAAACATCAAGCTTCAAGAAACTCTATAAAATCAGTAAATCCACTTAATATATGATGGTGCAGGATGTTAAAATTGTTATCACAGAAAACTGTCAAGAATACAGGATTCAGATTGTGTTCTCTGTGGGCCCCTTTTCCCTATTACAGAAATGAATGGTTTCAATATCTGTGCAATGGTGTGTTAAGAACGAACGGAATATCATTAACAGGAAAAGAGGCTATTAAAACATTTTATTTCTCTGAAGGCTTGGAAGTGAATCCTGCCACTGAGCAGAACTACTTTTGTTTACAGAAGTCATGGCATATTCACACCCCAACAATTGATCGTAATTGAGATTATCATATTAAGTACTTGCAGATATGATTTCATTAAGAAATGTCTTGGATGAAAGAACAATCTAAGTTTTGTTGAATAAGGTAGCTGAAATGCAGGTTTGATGTCAGTCCCCTTAGTCCAAATAAGCAAGAAATAAAGACACACACACCAGAAGTGACAATTTGTAAACGGTATACACTAAATATCCAGAGGCAGTTTGGAAGTTTCATCAGGTTACATCAGTTTCTGTTGTAGCTGAGCACTTAGACTCAAGTGCTACCTAATTCCTCCAGTTAACACTATTCATTTGGTTACATTACATGTAAAAACAACCACAGCATTTTAGAAACAGTACTAAAAAACATTAAAACAGTAGTAGTGGGGCAAGGTGATGCTGGACTGAAGACAATCTGTAAAAGTGCTACCTGTCTTTTTGATAGGATACCACTTTAATGCAAACTTCATTTCACAAGGTCACCATTTCAACTATTTACAAGGAATCAGTCTGTGGGTTTGGATGGGAAAACAAAACTGACTACTAACACTCAAACAACAAACCAAACAAAGAACTCCTAGTGGATTGGGGAAGTAAATCCAGCAGTTGCTTTTATGCTATTTAGAGAAATTGACCACTCTATGAACAAAACAAATCATACCCAGTCTGTTCCATATTTACATTGTATTTGTGGATTAGCATTGTTTTTCTTAACCACTTGTGAAAAGTCCTGGATATAATAAATTGGCTTTTTGTTTAGTCGTTTGAATTTGTAATCCTAAAGTTGACTGGCGACACACTGGGTTGCTATTGTAACAGCAAATACTACATCAGCTTATCATTATATGTCCCGGAGTTCTGGGAGCAGCAAACACTCATTAAGTCATAGTCAGAAATGCAATAAAAGAGCAGGTAGTGTATCTGTTTACACTACAGCCAGACAATTTTTAATAAAGACGCGGATCAATAATCAGCCTTTTTTAATCAAGCCACGAGCAATCTGCTTTCATTTTCTACATATTACTTGGTCAAAGTAAAGTTGGTGTCTATGCTGTGGAGTTGAAGGTGTGCTACTTGTCGTCTGCTGGTCTGCATCTAACAGCGCTGCTCCGTCTCGTTCCATTACTCCCTGGAGTATTTAAAATGGATCTGCTGACATAATATGCTGAAAATGTATTGCTCTCTAACAGTCACAGTAAGCACTAAGTCGGTAACAGATTCGTAGTGTTTGTTGTTAGGCTTCCTCATAAAACGGGCAAACCCATCTTTGTCTAGCTGAACATTTCGAATTTGAAGCAGCAGCTCGACGATGTTCTGTTTGCATTAGCAGTAACTTAGAGGAATACTACACCCACAAAATGACCATTTGTACATCAACAAGTCATGCTGTCTTGATATGAATTTGTGAAAAAACATCTGTTGGTGTAGTGGTTAGCGCTGTTGCCTCAGAGCAAGAGGGTCCAAGGTCTGAACCTGGGTTGGGGCGGCGTGGTCCGTAATCAATTTGTCGTTTTCTATGGAGGTATCCAAGAAAAATGTTTTATTTGCAAATTTAAGGTAACATGGTATGACTAATAGATTTATTTTGTGCGTAAGTTATTCCTGAAATACGGCTCTGATGCTCAGGCTGTTAATGATGAATCATGCAGTCTTGGTTTACTGTAAATCTCTTATGGATGTGAAGGCAACTTGAATCCCGCGTGGGAATGGCAGACTGTGCCACTAACAATGAAAAACCTGAAATTGTATCAAAAGTGGGATGGTTTCATACAAATCTAAAGGATTATAGCTTTAACAATGGGGGAAAGTGAGGAATATCTAATCTTTGATAGAGAATTGCACGTATTTAATTTTGTATTCAGCCTGTAAAGATCTTCTTTTAACATGAGAAGAATATCAACTCCCATAATGAACTTCCATGAAGCATAATTGGTTAAATCATTTTCCTCTTTTCGTTGCATGTGGGAGGGGATTGGTAAACCAAGAGAATCGGTAAACCAGAATACATTATCATCCTGAGTAGGTGGTGAAAACCCCTGTCTCTCATGTTATTATGAGACAGAGAAAAACACCTGTTGCTGAAATCAGCGAGGCTTGCAATTTAATTTTATCAGCCCACAAACAATCACTCATTAGGTAGCTGGAATGATGATGGAACCCAGTCAGCTGTGAAGTTCTGCATTCTAGGGCAGAACACATAACAAGAGAGCCCTTTTTACATGGGGGAGGAACCTGCTCAGCTGAATCCCCTTTGGCAGGGGGGCCCTTGTGGCAGCAACTCTGGTTATTCAAAGCTAATGTCATAGTCTTTAATCTTTTTAATACCTACTGCAGAAATGAAGCAAATATATGTCCAACATCAGAATTTCCAAATTAATTAAGTCAGCACTTACCATTTAATCAAACAAACAAGCATTTGAAATTAACTCAGCAGGCCAACTGTTTTGCAGACAGATAGTGTATAAATGCTCGCCTCTCTATTATATTGCACCTCCCTCACCCAGATGGGGATTTGCCTTTGGCTGATTGGCAGATGTTTAACAACTGGGGACCCAAGTTCAAATCTAATATAATGGAAACCAACACTGTGTGAATAATAAAGAGTTGGTGTGTTTTGCCGAGTAGCCCAATGAGAAAGCTTGTTTGTCTACTTTATGTATACAATCGTCCAGCAGCACAATTTATAAGTGCTCACTCTGCAGCAGATGAGGTTGTGGGGTCTCTGTTTGACTTACAGTGTTGCATGTTGACTCGGACAAACTCGGAAGCACAGGGCCTCTGTCTTGATAGAACAGAAAGACTAATGAGCCAAATAGAAGTAGGCATTTGGGGCTGTTAACAATACTATGCTGAAGAACAAAACAAGTCTTTCAGGTGCTGTCAAAATCACTGATCACTGCATGCAATATTAAAATCAACTAACCTCAGGTATGGCCTGTTTCTGTGTAAAATGTTCCTGCACTAGTCTTATTCGACACTCACAAAAAGACATCTGCACAACCTTTGGTTCCCCTGAAAAACATGAGTCCACACAAACACCAAAGCAGAGACTGTCATTTCCCCTTTAGTTACTTGTGGCAGCAAAATAAATACATGAGCTCTCTGTAATCTTAGCAAGTTGACTTGCCTGATTTTTCCCTCAGATACACAAACACACACAGCCCTTCCTGGAATGAGCCTGTGCTGCTTTTTCAGCAAAATGTGGAGCCAGACAGCAAACTGTCTGGAACATTTAAACTGTTGATGTGGTTTCCTTAAATGCTCGGGATGCATCATTTCAAGTTATTTATAAATGTATTCAAAACATATTAGAGTATTGTTTAACTGAGAGAGGAGTGATCAGTCATACATTTGATGAATATGATGAATGTGTGATGCATATGGCAATTGATGTACTGTGGAAAAGAGTCCAGCACCATAAGTGAAAGAGTATATACCGCAACAGTTTGTCACATAAGGCCTCCAGAGACGACTTTTTTGTTTGAACATTTAATTCTGAATTTAATGTTAATGTTGTTAATGTTAATTTTATATAATGGCTAGAGAACGATGGAAAAAAATGTGTATATTGTTGCATTTCCTTCCACATGAAACATTTATAGAATTTTTGGAAAATACATTTTAAATCATTTATTGCTTTCATCCATTTTTTAGCAGCTTGCAATTATTCTGCACTGGTTTTGCTGGTGCAATGCAAATACAATGGGGATCCACTCACAACAACATTGCTACCAGTGGTCAAAAACTCTACATTAGCTGCAACATTAGCTGTAATACTGGCAACACTGCTAGTATTGGACCTGGGTGGTGCACAGAGCAGTAAATTGAAGGGTAGCAAAATTATCCTATAGACCAACATTAGTAACCAATGAAAACATATTTGGTTAAATTCCAACATCATCAATTCATTGCATTAAAGACGCCAATAGCTACCCACTAGAATTTATATCCATCCTTGAAGCTGATAACTGGCTTCATTTTGGTACCTTTCATTAATTGCATCAAAATCTGAAGGGATTTTTGTGTAAATGAGAGTGGAATTTAGAAATGGATAACCAAAATACTTTTCTTGCCACTATGGACAACAATAATTTGACAACATAAAGCAAGACTTAGAGCGGCTCCACAAATGTTTTATTTTTTTAATGTTACAATTGACTCATATATTTTGCCAAGATGAGCAAATGCATTTCTCATATTCATACATTTATTTACTGTTAATCTGTGTTTCCCCCATGAAGCAAGATGATATAAATACTTTTATTTGAGCAAAGAAATTAGTTGTTTTACTGCCCCATTTTCCCCACATGAACCTCTGTAGTCAAATCTTCCATCAAATTCCGTCTATGATGCCAATCACAACAGTCACACTCTGTCCTCCAAAATCCATTGTATTTTCAATTGTACCCGCTGATCATCACAAAAGAGGCAAGCTACAGTGTGGCTGTGTGGTGGTAAATTGAAAGCGTAATTTCTAACAATATGGGGGCCCAGCGGTAGAGATGCGATTGCCTTGTCTAGATTTCTGAGCAAATGTGAAATAAGAATGGATGTTCCATTCCAAATAAATAAGATGGGAATAATAGTGGGCAAATAACCTTCGCCTGAGGTTAGGAAGGCCTCATTGGGCACACCATTTGGAAAAGGACACTTGAACCATTTGCTTTTTATTGCCTCTCCATACTTTTGACAGCATGTGCTATCTCATCTAGAAATTAATCGGAAAATAATGTGCATTTGTGTCAGTGACTTAGTTTTACTGTCAGTGCAAGTTAATATTACACTGACAGTAGAACTTAATTTTATGTTTAAAGGAATAATGAAGTTAAGTTGGAAACAAAGTTATATATGCATGGCTCAATATTGCATAGACTTTAATATTTTATATACACAATCTGTCTTTAGGTAAAGAGCACATTCAGCTGAACAACAACACAGCATTCGTGTGTGGTTATAAATAAATGTGAATGCTATTTTCGCAGTTTGTCCACCCAAGAATAGGATTTTTGGAGTTTTTAGTTGCAAGATTAATCTGAACAACTTAATTTATGCTCCCAAGTGCCCTCTGAAACCCAAAAATGTGGTTCTTGCTGATTTCTTCACAAATAGCTGTTTTCAAAATAATAGCATTCAGATTAAGACTTTCCATTTGTTTCCACAAGTGAGGCTATGGCTCAGCTAATAAATAACATTCATTCAGACAATACTTTATTTTAGCACAAACACTCACACACTACTTTTTTTTATAATGCTGCATATGTTGGTGTCATTGCCACAGTAGCGGTCTTTGTAGTACCATCATTTATCCATAGTATTAATTTAGAATTTTAAAAAAAATGTCATGAAACTCCTGGCCTCATCGACCTGACATTTAACTCGAGCAGCTCTTCCAGATGCATTTTCTCAAACAGACCAAACATGGACAATGCCACAGTAACATCCATTCTTACAATACCCCTTTTAATTTGTGTGGTAATTTATTTAACAGATAGAACATAAATCTCCCCCCTAAACTGAAATGCTTTCTTCAGCTGGCTCCATGCAAACTACAGTTACTCAGGAACTGTATTTCACCGTATGAAAGAGTAATTGATAGCAAATGAAGGGGTCATCTCATTTGAGTGATACAATTAGTTGAGGCTGTGGTGTCCACAGTGGTGGACATCAAGACCAAAGCAATTAGCTCTAGTGGTCAGCAGGAGGCAAAGGGGGAAACTATTAATGTGATTATGTAATGGCTATAATAAAATTAGAAAATCAATGCTGTTGAGCAGAAACATTAAATGGATATTTTAAAACAAAAACAGCTGCTGTATTGTATTGTATAAGTATATAAGTATTGTTTACTGGCATTCATTGTGTCTAATAAGGTTTAATATGAGGTTAACATCTTTCAAATTAACATTCCCATACTATGCACATTACAGCAACAGGTTATCTCTGTGTGCACAGCCATGTAAGCATTTACAGGTTGCAGACCACAGTGTTTTGCACATTTTAGTCATTTTATAAAGTACACTTACTTTAATACCAACTGCTATCAAAGGCATGCTTTAGTTCACTGGATTGGTTTTAAAGGCACACAAGCCATACAGTATCACTCTTTAATAGTCTGTTGCTTGTTTTTATGCCCCCATGCCAGAGATAGCTGCAGCTGTAGATGTTATGTTTTCAGGTTGTATGGACCTACCTACGTACTTCCCATTCATGTTACCATGATATCTAAAGAACGCCTTGAGGGAATTTCTTCAAATTTTGCACAAACATCGACTTGGACTCAAGAATGAACTGATTAGAATTTGGTGGTCAAAGGTCAAGGTCACTGTGACCTCACAAAACATGTTTTTGGCCATAACATTTTTTTATTCAAAAGATCAAAGGTCCGCCTCACTGTGACATCATATCCTGCAAAAATACTCATCTGGCCAGTACTCAATATCATATCACAGGAACATTAAGGGAGACATGTGGTTATACACCGAGTTGGTAAAAGATATCTTAGGTGCCAACCTTGAAACTGTGCTGATTCTGTAGAAAGATGTATGTGAAGCATCCATGTTTTCTCAGACATGGATGTAAGCTGTAACTGCAAATTGACGGGTTCATGCAGGCATTCAACCACAAGGCAGTAATGCTAGTGTCTGATATGATCTTCAGCTACACTGAATAGTCCAAATACATCTTTCTACTTTATTCTTTTTTCTCTTCTATATGATTTTGATGTCACTTTAAGACACTGTGAGAGAGTAACACACAATACTAATTAAATCCCCAGCTTAGTCTCAAGTCACCCGGGGCAGTTACATTGCATTACTGTAGGAATGTGAACTCCTTTTCTCATCATAATGTCTTTACTTAATGACAAACCTCTGAAAATCTAATATAACCCTGTGCTTATTTTCAAGGCACCTACAGGCAAGACATTACATGTGATGTCTGGGAAACGGGAAGTGACCTACTACAATGTCCTGACTTCATAATCTTGGATTTATCCTGGAAATTAAAGACAGGTCAGTTTCTTTTAAATTTAAGTGACAGTTTTTGTCACTGGGTATTTCTGTCTGCAGGTTGGATGTTTATTACATTGCTGATTTTTATTTGAAGTTCTACCAGCCAATTAGGATAAATTTATTAATAAGAAAGAGCAAGAAAGAACTAAAAGGACATGAAATCTCATATCCTGTTGTAAAGGCATGCAGGAAATGTGAGGAATGTGCCTAGAAAGCATGGTGTTTTGTTGTGATCTCCTTAAAATTCAAAGATACTGTAGATCTAAGTACAGCCCAGTTAAAGAAAAGGAGAATATGATTGCAGCAGGTATGTTTCAATTGCTTCATAGAGTCTCGCCTCAGAAAATCGGTAATATGTTTTATTTCATGATACTGTTTTTTATAAGCTACCAGCTGGGATTGTAGAGCTGTAGATTGAAAAACATTTTGAAGATTGATAAAGTGCAGTTATTTCCCAGCGCAATGACCCCTTTCAAAAGAACATCTCAGGGTGTCACTCTCAATTAACATTTGTCCCCCTGACGCCAGTGACAAGTTGTCACCCAAGGGAGAAAAAGTTGGTAAAGGAAGAAAATGGTTCTGTAGCATTTTTGATCCTTGAGGGCAAGTCAGGACAGACCGTTTTTTTTTTCTGTTTTTTTTCTGAGCAAACATGCAATGTTTCCCTCTCCCTGTCCTCTGCCAGATAGCCCTAAGGCTGCCAGAAGGGAAACCATTGATTATTTAGCTCACAAGATGGACTTTGTGATGTTCAGAGTGAACATATAGCATGGGAAAAGACTATCTGACTAGAAAGATACATGTTTACCTCTTGGGTGTGATCCATTAAATATGGCGCTTTGATGGTGTCAGCTCAACAGCCAACACTCCATTCGTCTTGAAGTCAATCACAGCCATCCAGACGAAACAGCAGGGGACATGCATTTCTTTGTTGGGGTACTGGAGTTGAGATTCAATTCAAGCTGAATAAAATTAGCAAGCTTTACAATTAGCTTATTTATACTCCAACACGCGTAGGGACACATTTGTTTTTTCTGTACAATGCTGTGGACACTTGTATTATGGGCCACAAGTCTGACTAGTCGAAACCCTGTTATTACGCTGGAGAAAGTATATATTTTTGAGCCTTTTCTGCTCTCAGCTATTACACAAGGAAGACTAATTGATCCCTGCAGATGGCAGACAAGGCAATAGGTCATAAAGCCCAGCCACTTTGCTTTCTCACAACTTGCTATCACTTTCCTCCCAAAGTGCCATCAGCAACTGCTAGGGAAAAACTCGGGACATAATTTGAGGCCATACGTCTTGGCAGACGGCTACTTTTGTCATCTTAAGTGGACTTCCAAGAAGAAAACACCAAGAGTCTATTGTGAGGTTCTGACTGAAAACGGCCCTTTTACAGCCAGGGTGAAAATTTGTGGCGGAGAATAAGATGTAATACATGGAAATTGAACCCTTTCACTATTATAAAAAGATCATATTCATCTTTTTGAGAGTTCTGAGATTGTGACGGTGTTATGTCAACATCATCATGAGAAATGCCTTAGATTGCATTGTCTTATATAATTATTTTGCCAAGCAGTCTATCCATTGGTTGGAATTAACTCCATCATCCTTTTTGTGAGAAATGTGCCACACACCCAAGACAAAACACAATGTATTTGTGGCATGAAGAAGTGTGAGCAGAGGGTAAAAGAGGACAAAGTTAGAATTTGTTTAATTAGTACTTTCCTGACTCTAGCAGATAAAATCAGTAGCTTGTTGCCAGTCAGCTGACGTGTTATCAACATTTCTTGTGATAACTCCATTTCATACTTTTACAGGGACCTGCTGATAAGGGTCTGAGTTTCAAAGATGACTTAATGGCTTAATGGGATGAGATGATGGGGGAGGAGAGAGAAGGGAAGGATGTATGAAGTATATATAATATAAAGAAAGAGAGAGAGAGAGAGAAAGAGAGATGGATAGATGGATTCGGTAGATAGGTGGGGTCATGGTAACAACACTGACAAATGCATGTTGTTCATTGCTGCCATGCAAATGTTAACTCAGTGTAGATGTCAAGTTCACATCATGTTACCTTTGCCTCATCATTTTCATGTGAAGGCATGTCCGTCTGAGTATTTTTTTTTTTTTTACCTCAGAATAGTGAAAGGATGCCCGAGCTTTTTTTTTTTATTTTTAATCATGTTTATAGCCTACTTTATACATGATTTAAGCTTGTGTTGTTAGTAGAGGATCAATGAGTGGCGTCTATTTTACATTTTCTTAGCAGTGTTTGAATTGTGTGGAAATGTAGAAATCATAAGGAACTAATATCTCAAATTCAGCGCTCTGTTCAACCTTGCAATACCAGCATACATTTGCAATTGCTTTATATAAAAGCATATCCATAGAAACAGAATTCCTTCCATAAAGACTAGGACAATATGACTTAAGGCCAGGCGTAATTGCAGATTGTGGTTGCTAAACTGCTCTGGCACACTGCGTGTTGTTTTTGAAAGGAAATTCTACCTCTGTGTGGTGTCTGAGGTATAGACTTGACTTTTTAACAGTTGGAAAAAGATGGTACATGTCTTATGGATCTATTAGCTCGGAGCATCTATACACTCTTGCAGATGCATAGTTATATAAAGACACATCAGGAGGGATCCTGTTTAGCATATTCTTTTACAGATTGTAGAGTTTTAACAAGGGCAGCTGTTTTCTCATCTGAACATTGCATACATCTCATTCCCAAACCAGGGGCATGAATAGGGTTGCAATGGCATGAGAATTTTACGGTATGATCATTGTCTCAGAAAAAAAAGCGGTTTCACAGTGTTACAGAATTATTATTATCATCATTCAGAAAGGCCCTTAAAGGAGAAGGGTTAGTTTTGGGGTAAACAAATGTTTTATCACTATAACTGAGACTTGAACACATTTTTTTTTTTTAAATGGAAGCATGTGAAGTCTCCACTTTGAAAATAAATAAAATACAGGTGAGATTCTCCAGTTGGATTTTTTTTTCAATATTATAGATAAGCATATCTACATGGTATGATATTCATCAACTTTCATATCATGGTGTGCCTTAAAACTTGTGTTTTGCTGCAAACCTAGGCATGAATATGTAGGGATTTTCCCCCCGATCAGCCACAAGAAATTTAATGAGGTCAGGCAGTCATTTTAGATGATAAGGCCTGGCTAGTAGTCATTGTTCCAGTTCATCCCAAAGGTTGTTTGAAGACAAGTAAAGTAACTTACAACAAACAGTTTAGTTTTGGGCATTGAAAGGGGTGTCCACACACTTTTGGCCATATTGTGTATAGCAGAAACAAGTGCTCTTTCTCTCAAATCTGAAAACTTAAAATAATTAAAAAATATAGCACCACACATCCATATACTTTAAGTTAACGCTCCTATAATCAATATGTTTACATTAAGAATGGATCAAATGTAAAAGGTGGCTGCCTACAGTGACAAACCCACAGAGAATAATTTCCCAACTCTGCAGCTTCTCCCAGCTCCATAGAGTGTTTAAATGCTTTCCCCACATTCTTTTACAGCCTGCACTTAACTGTTTTGACTCAGTCTCACCACTGTCATCGACCTCATTTCCAGTCGCACCAGGGTGCTGCTTTCAGAGAAAAAGGCTTAGATAACTAGCTAGTGAACATAGTGGAACCACTGGCTTCTTAAAAGACAAATATTTCCTTGAGGAGAATGAGGAGCGTGGCTGTTGGACCTATATTTGTGTGGTTGCCTGAAACACACAACTCAAATGAATCCTAATGTTTCTCTAAGTCTGTTTAATGTATAAACAGCCAAATGATTAACACCTCTGCAATGTCAGTGAAGTGGAAATATGTTAGTGCTGGGTTTACAGATATTGTTGTCCTGTCAACAAGTGGCCAAAAATCAATGAATCTAGATCAGTGTGAATTTTAACAGGAGATTGAATATAGTTAGTCATCAGTGTTAACTTGAGTCACATTTTAGTCTTTTGTGTGTGTGTGTGTGTGTGTGTGTGTGTGAGAGAGAGAGAGAGACAGAGAGAGAGAGAGAGAGAGAGAGAGAGGCAGTCAAGATTTATCAATTACAAGTCACTTAATTTTAGTCTAAATTCAGTCAAAATTTTCTCCAACAGTTTCAGGATACTGTAATGGATTTTGCTGAAGAATGTTTCTCCTGGTCATTGAAATGCTAATAAATCCTAAGCATACCTTGACCTACAATGCGTTTAGTTAGTTGTATTACTGACTTACTACTTCTTCTTATGGATATTACTGAAGTCTTGTGCTAAAATCTGCATTGTGTTTAATTTGGTAAACTGTGTCATTAAGGCAGACAAGCTATATCTGGAAGATATCATGTTGGAGCTAAATTATGTTATCTGTTTACTGAAACAGCTATTGTCCTAACTGGCTCTGATTTATGATAAAGAAAACTTTGGACCAGCTAAGATTTTTAAAATAATTGTCTTATTTCACACCAGTATTGGCTCCGAAAGTGCATTATATCATGATGTGCGTCCTATGTAATTTAAACTTAAAAAAAATCAAACTCTTGTGATTTAAAAAGAAAAAAAAAAAAAAAGCCTTAAAAATCGCAACTTGCATTGCAATTTTTTAGAAATGCTTCTGTGGAATCAGACATTTTAGGTGCAACAGTCACAAAAACAACCTGCAAAATCCTGGAGAGGCTGTATTATGCATGTTGTATACTTAATACAGATCATTACAGCAAGTTAGTGCATGACTAGAAATTTGCAAAACTAAGTAGCCCAGTGTTTCACCTCAACTATATTACATTAAACAGAGAAGCCTGTCATCCCCATTTAATTTACAGTCTATAAAAGGATGAAGACGTATGACATTTGCGGGGTCTTTTTCATACTTTCAAAGAGCACTATTAAAACTGAGCTCTGAAAAGGCACTCAGCTGTTGTAACATCAACTACAATTGAGTGCAGCAGTCTCCTGTGCTGTTGAACTCTGATAATTCAGTCATTGCATTCTCCTCTCTTTCTCCATCAGCCCCATCCTTTCCCTCTCATGCACTACTTCTGTTCCCATCCATCTTTCTCCCTCGCACCCTTGCTGCCTGTCTTTCTTTTAGCGAGGCCTTGGAGGGATCTGCAATTACATTTGGGGCTGATCAGAAAAGGGGATCACTCCAGTGAAATAAATCGCTCCATAACAGCTGCGGTGAAATGGCGCTAATTGCCGATTGATTTGAAGCAGAGGCAGCAGATATCTGCAATGCAGAGCCGCATCTGCCACACTCTCCTCATCATTCCCCTCTCTGATTATCTATTGTTCAGGCTGTTTACTTTGTAGTGATGAGTGGTAAATGGCAGGTTAAGGAAGCTAAGGGGGGCAGACACCAAATTGGGTCCCTCTCCAAAAGACGGAGTGTAAAATTAGACATAATTAACACACCCCTTCGGCAGATTCTCCAAACCTCATGGAGATGGCAGAGATGCAAATTAGCTGTAAAGATACACACTTTATATACAAAAACAGTGATTAAGCCGCCTTTGCTGTACAGAGGCTACAGCCTGTCTTGATTGAGAGCAAATCAACCACTGAAAAACCATTTTAGTTTTCAGGACTCTGGATGTTTTGTTGCATTTAGCATCATGCCAGCAGTGAGGACAGAAAACATCACAAAGTTGAAGCCGCACCTTTGTAATCAATAAAATCTTCCATTATTTGTGACTTTTGGTTTATGCTTTATCAGAAAAAAAACATTATTTTCTCTGTGAAAAGTATTATCGCCCAGTTAGGTGTTTATATGCTGTTTAAACCAGCTGCAGTGATACAACACAGAACTGACTTGACTTGGTATGACAAGGGGACAAATCCAGTTCTGATTGTGTCTGGAACAAACAGCATCTAACATAGACGTGAGCCATCCAAATATGTGGTATGCTGTTCACGTGAAACATCAGACTCTGACGGTGTCAGTCTGTTGTGCTGCAGCTGTTTGTTTGCTCCTCTGCTCAACAAATATTGCTGTCAGATAATTGATTCAGGTGCTTTCTCAGCAAGAGCATTTTGACAACATAGATGTTGTGTTCTCTTGGTAGTTTATAATGAAGCATCTTGGGCACAGCCCAAATTTTAGTCTCTAATACCTGTCAAATAAAGAGAAGCTAGTCAGTTTTATCAACTCCAGTTTTGAAAATGCAGGAGTTGGAAACTTTTAAAAATCAGGCCACGGTTTCTTGCAAACAGTACTTGCTCATATTGTATATGATAATGCTGAAAATAGGTAAAGGTTAAGTAGTACTGTAAATCACATAGCTTGGTACAAATGGGTCAACACTTAAAATGTCACTTGTAAATAAAACAATGTAAGTAGATGAATTATACTGTCGCTGAGTTGTGGAGCAGCATCAGAAAATGTGTATAATGTTTCAGTTTACATAAATCAGATTAAGGGTGTGGGGAATATAACTGTTAAAAAGTGTAAAAGTACAGTTTAATCATACTGTCAACATATCGCCACATGAGACCATATTTCATGAGGCGTACATTTCCGATGAGTGTGCAAAGTTTCAAGTCTACACAATTTATCGTCTCCTGTGAAATTGAGCATGGAGAAAAAGAAAAACACACAGATAAAACTGGAGTATTATATTATATTGGTTTAGCCCTAGAAATAATGCATTAAAAAAATGCACTTATTTTTTCTCCAGATCATTGACGGAGTGCACATTCTCAAATTTATTTCTCACTTCAAACTTATGAACCATGGAAAGGCGAAGGAGAACGGCCAGTAATTACTGATGCAGCCCACAATATTTTCCTGCTTGACATTGAAAGCATTAAATCTTATGCTTAACAATGAAGTGAGAAAATAGTTGTAAATATATTCTGTTCATCTGCAGTTGATTGGCAAATGCCATCAGTCTCATAAAGTGTTGATTATACATTACCATTTTTTATATTGAACTTCCATCATAAAAATGTGTTTTATTAAGTGTGCTCATAACAGAGTGCATTGTGGATGGTGGCCCCCTGCTGAACAGATTGTCTTTTCACAGCAGGTGGACTGCCATTTGCTACAAACTCTTGGAATTGACATCATTACACCTCAATTTAGTGATTCATGTTTGTTGGTAGACGGTGAGATATCTCATTTCCAAAGTATCGGATGCTGTTTCCCCAAAAGGGTTTTAGCGATATTTCTTGTGATTCACATTGTCATTAACATTTTAAGTATATTTCTCTGGATTAGTGGATTTCTCCAAATGCTGATGTCTGGTTTGAGTAAAGAAGTTTATCAAAGCAGAGCAACAAAGCAGTTGTGCAAAGCGTGTTGGCGCTTGTCACTTTGACAGACTGTAGGTATTCAACCCACACTAGCTTCAAAAATAGCATAATTCATGCAATCCAGGTGGACAATTAGGTAAAATTATGATAATTATAATCAGTGAGGGGTTTCATGTGTTGTGTTATGTTGTGGGCATGTGTGTTCTTTAACCAAAGAATAACTTTTGAACCAAAATGGCTGCCAGACCCTCATTAATGGCATATCCACAGAGACTAAACACAGTCTCCACTGAAATAGAATATCTGTATTATATCATTATTAGGAATAGCATGCTGGTAACATTTCATAGTTCATATCTCATTTTGTGGTTCAGTACATCTGATTGCCGTGATTGGTTTTTAAATTTAAAAATAATGATTAAATGAAGACAGCATGAGTTGCTCAAAGTTCGATCCACGGGTCAGAAACAGAAATCATGTGGAGCCCATCAATGAGCATCACAAAAATTGCATTCATTATATTTTAATCATCTGTGGTCCATTTGAATATTTTCACTGTCAGTATCTTTCATTGGAAACATTACCTGGCTACTTCATCAACCTTCGCTCCTTAACAATCATCTGTCAGGTTAGAAATGGCAACTTGTAGAAAGCTGCTGGTTGCTCTGCAACTTGTGTCCCCCTTGGGAATGCAGGAATTATGTTTGGTCACTAATGCTAGTGCTGTTAGCTACCATTGAGGATCTGAGTGGACGATGCAGCAGTTTATTGAGGAAGTGACACAGCCACCATTGAAAAAGGCTTTATGGTTTGGACAAAGTTATTTCAGGAAAGATCGATTAAATCCTACTTCACTGAACCTCAGGGGACAGAATGATCTGCCTCATTTGCAAACAGGAGAATACAGTGTTTAATACATTTAATGTTTAACGCCAAATATAACGCTATTACAAGACCCATCACAAATCCCACAACAAATTTATGGTTGAAGAACGTAAAAGTAAGGTTTAATGGTTTCAAGACTTATAACATTTGTAAATAGACTTTACACATCTTGTCAGTGATGTGTAAGCAGTGACGGTGTAACACAGCAGTTTCATGAGCGAACACATTGCTTGCTAAAGCCTGATAGAGCAGTTTGGTGATGCAGAGTTTGTGTGAGACTGCTTGGTGAAAGTGGCTGACATTTCTTAACAAGGTGGCGTGACTTCCTGTAGTGTACCACAACTTGTCATTTTTACGTTTTGTTTTTTGTACGGTTTTAACAAATGAGATATGACACTGTTAATAAGTGAACTTAGGAGGTGTGCCAACAAGCAAAGTACAGAACCAGGAGACTGGTGTTCATGTCCCATTTGAAACTTAGTCAAGTAAGTTATTTTGTCATGTCTGTTGTAAGTCATCTGAGTTTTTGTGTGGATAAAACAAACAGCATGTGATCTGTTAAATAGTGATCTGGCAGGTGGATTTTCTTACCTTTTGACAGAGCCAGTCTGTGTGCTACCCCTGCTTTCACTCATTATGCTAAGCTGCGCTCATTGTCTTTGGGCTGTAGCATTGTATGTCACATTATTTTCCTAGAAAACAGAATACTCCAAATACTACTGTTACAGTAATTCTTATCTATTTGAAAAGCTTAGGGCAAGATAAACTCTCAAACAAAGACCGTGCTACACAGTGTGCCACCCTGGCACAGGACGATTCAGCTTTTCCATGTTGCCAAGCAGCACTGGATCCAAGTTTGATCCCACACAGCTTCTCCCATTACGTATGTGTGTCCCCACCGTTGGCCAAGTCGGAGGACAGTGTGGTCAGGCGGTAATAGTCCCTCATATAACCAAAGTGCTATGATGTCAACATAATCACATTGTTTGTACAGTAACCACGATGTGGAGAGCTGCACTGTTAGGTCAGTCCTTCTCTATTTCTGGGTCTCTTTATGTGAGAAAATGAATGATGGCAAGCTTTATCCTGTATGCTGCCAAATGTGTTCTGCTGCTTCACATTCAATAGTTTCGCACACACACCCTCAACCTATCAACACTAATGACCTCATGCTGAATTTCCTACGTGTTCCATCTCTCACAAATAGGCTAATTTTAGACCACCCACAAAGTGTACACACAGGCACCCACAAAACCAAAATGTTCACCAGACATGATGCAATGCAACTGCAGGACTGAACACAAGAAATGTGGGAATTTATTCACACAATAGGCCCAAGGCCCAAGTTTCACCCTTTTACAATCTCGAGTCTGACACTCTTATGGCTCATGAGAGGCAGAGCCACTGAGTTGGCGCACCGCTTATGAGAAAAAGACAAACGTCCTGCAGAGAGCATTGAGATTGGAGCTCCTGTTTTCATTACTTTGGTTTATCGGCTCAATAGTCACCTCCTTTCTCCCAGTGCTAAATGTCCCCTTGATTTGCTCTTCTCGTGCCTGCACCTGAAACAATTCATTAAAAATGAATGAGAAGAAAGCAAAACACTGAGGGCTGGGAGATGAGAGGGAGCTGGAGACGGAAAGAGAAAGTGAAAAAGACTGTAGTCTGAATACAGGTAAAGATTACACGACTATAAGCTATTCAAAATAATGTTTCCAAGTGCATAATTCTAGAATTAGAGCCTGAAGACCGAATGGCTATAGATTCAATGTTTATTTACAATAACTTCCTGGTAGAAAACCACCACGTCATGTACATAAACATACGTAAACAAACATCCATGAGCAAACGCTGCCTTAATTTTAAACTACCAAAAAAAGACTTACTTAAAAAAAAAAAAAAATCAATATCAGTTTAAGTATGTGCTATCTTTAGAATATTTTAACCACTCTACCTTGCTGTAAGACAGTCTTTACCGAGGGGGATTTCAAGCTGTTAAATCAAAAACACCAGACTCCACTGAGAAAAACATTTTACTCCACCAAACAGCAGAGTTGCTGGTCTGTCACAGCCTCATTCAACTACTGTGTAAGGTTAAAGAGGAGCAAATATTCAAATATAAGTATACTTAAACTGATATAGAAACTGATTTTTTTTCCTGCAAGTTGTCCACAGTAGTATTTGCTCAGCAACATGTTGACGCAACACTAGTAGATTTGGTTTATCAAAGACATCAGCAAAACAATACGTTCATTAAATAAGCACAACTTCATAGGGAACTTCAAGGGAACTTCATATGTTGGACAACCATGTTTAAATCTATATCTTTATGCTTGGTACCGACTGAAAATGACAATAGAAATAAACAAGTTTACCAAATTTACTGAAAACAATTGAAAACAGTAGTAGTTTTCTGCCTGAAAGTAACTGTTGTTGTTTGTGCAACGTCACAGTGATTTGGTCTATCCTATCGTACTGAGGCATACATTCATACATTCTTTGGTCTTACTTGAAGTCCGACCTTAACCTCAGATCCCCCTTTTATATTTTTGATACACCTTCCTAATACAATATTTATATATTGATTCAAGACAGAATCTGTGTTGTAATTTGGAGGGTATACATCCCTGTTTTAGCTTCTTTGTTGAAAGGTGAAGCAGTTCACGTCTACCACTGAACCTAACTTATCATTCCCACAGCTGTTTCTATTATTGAATGACTGCTTTTTCCTGTAAAGAGAACAAATCTCCAGCACATTCTCAGAGACGTTAGGGGCAATTGCAGTCTTCAAGTGACTTAATTTCTCCAGTTACAGTAGTTCATAGCTTCCCTTTCGGTTAAAGCAACCTATACTTAATAGTTCCACAATGAATTTTTGATACTTATGCACCATTAAGAAATCACTGTGGGTGTTTGGAGAATTTATGGTTGAATATAAGTGATATTCCACTCTGCTGGGGTATTAAGGTTTACAAGCGTTATTCCAGAAAGGATGATTCATGGAAAAAATCACAGGAAAAAAGGGGTATTTCTCACTTTGAAGTTGGTTTTCCATGTTGTTGAGCTCCTGAACTTGATGTAGCAGAAAATGTTTACTTTAGAAATGGCCACTTGTTGATTTTGTGTAATGCTTTCTTCTACATGCCCTTTGTGTTTGTTCCCACTATGCAACCTTGAAAGAAACCACCAAAGCAGTTGTTTCGGTGCCATGAGAGCCCATTTTCATTGCTGTTTAACTTTGATCAAACATAAGTAAATAGTTAAAGAAAACACATATGGACAGTGGTTATTTTAGCGTCCTTTAAGTCAGCCAGAGCAAAACAAGATCCCGTCTCGACATGAATAAGCCTGCAATTTCATGTGAGCAACAATGTGCTCGCAGCTCTATCAGATCTGCTTTTGTTTTGTTTATCTTTCCCCATTTGCATCATTATGAGGGGAGAAAAATCTATAGTAGAGTTTGAATAGCTGGGTAATGAGGAGGAGGAATCAATCTTCCCTTCAAAGTAGGCCCGCTGCAGCAATGAGAATATAAATTCAAACTCATAAATCCCACACTTTTAGGTCCCCACATCCTTCTTAATGTCTCCAGAGTTTACAGCGGCCTTGTGTGTGATACTCCACTGTAGATGGCCTGGTTGATTTACGGGAGGTTTTTCTCTTCCTTTTGGGAGGTAATGCTAGAGATATGCAAGTTAGCCCTCTCTGTGTGAGCAATAAAAATGCTGTAATTGCTGTGTTAATTTTGGGCCAAGCACAAAAAGGATGTTCTGCCGATCCATCCAACTATCAATCTACCTATCATCTCAACATTTGGCGTGCGTGGACCATTATTACATATGCCACATAATTGGGCATAATTAAAAGGAAGCTTAAGTACTGTAATTAATGTCAGTTGTCAAGCTCTAAAAGGCAGGCAGAGGATAATGTTTCCCTGTGGCTTGAGCAAGAAGACCTCTGGAATCAGGAGGCTTGTGATTAATATTACCTGACCTTTCTGCACACACAAATGATGCAGATACTCATTGAAAATCACTTTTGCTATCAATTACAGACACACACTCAACCTCAAGAGCCAGCAAATGTTCTTTATTGTATTTTCTTTTCATCTTTATAACATTATGTCTTAAATGAGTTAAGTTTAAAAAAAAAAAAGCCAGATTAACTGATTGGTTTAAAATGTATCTTTTTACCCATTTGACCATTTGCTAAACCCCTCCTCTGAACAGTGATTGTCCAATCAAAGCTTAGCAACTGTAACTAGGCACAGCAGCTCTCGATCTCACCATATGTTGAGACAGTGTGCATGATGTATGAAAGTGTTGGGATGATGCTTTCTTTTCTTTTCTTTTTTTTTTTTTTTAACTTTTCCAAAACCAAACATGCAAGACCCAAAGTGAAAAAAGTGAATAAAACATCTCTTTGCTTTATTGAAAGCTGTAGACATAAAGCAATCTCATAACATATTGTCATTGCTAAGACATATATCATTAGAAGAAATATGTAATTTTGTAAGAATACTGCTTACATTAGAAAAACCATCACTTGCGCATCCAGTGTATTGGAGCAGGCCCTGGATGAAACTTTATCACATTTTAGTGGCTTAGTCCTGCTCTATTTTGTATTTCGAGAGGTTTACACTTCAGCAACCCCAGCAAAACCTGTTATTTGAAATAGTGTTAGGTTTGCACATATCTCTTAGTCCTTATCTTGACATCTTTAAAGGGACAGTTTGGATTATTGGAGGCATTGTCGTATAAGGTACTTGTCCATAGTCAGTGTCTTACATACAGTAGATGTCAGTTGGCATGCTAAGCACTGTAATACTGTGGAGGGGTCTGCAACAAAACATTTTCTAACCGTGTGAAAAATTTAATACCATCTTAAATGTGCAATATGTAAAATATTATCACAGCTTTACCTTACCGTCAGGCAGCAATTTCCAATGTTATATAAATCTCTTTAAAGCCAGACTCTATTGATAAAAACAGTAATATAACATTGCTGAACATTGGAGCTGCTGGTCTGCTGCTGCCTCGTTCAGTTGATTTCTTATTATTGTGTAACTTTGTCATTGAAAGCAATTAGTTTGGATTTACCAAAGTCACACAATAATCCAAACAAACTGACCACTGATTAAGGCAGTGACAGACCAGCAGCTCCCATGTTCAGCGACCTAAAATGACTACTTTTATTAATAGATTCAAGTGGATTTGAGAAGAGCATATGGAGAACTAAAACTCTTTCAAAATGGAAGCCCTAAAGTTCCTGAAATCAATAATTTCTAGTGTTATGGGTTCCTTTCTGCCTAAATCATATTACCTTGCAAGGCAGCTGACTTTACAAGATCATGAGATCACGTGATAATCCAGCCCTGATTTGCAACAGAGCTTGCCCTGAATAACTCCCTCAGTAGAAATATTGTTACCAAATCTCTGCTGGTGGACACATTTTTAAAATTGCCCGATAGATACCAACATATCGCCCAAATGTACTGTATGCTGTGCGTGAAATGAAAGCTTGACGTAGGCATAGCAACAATAACTAGTGCTTCAGCATGCGATAAAGTATAACAAAAGATACTTGTAATAAATACTCCATACTTTACTCTAATGACTGCTGACGTCACCCATGTCCACTCTGGCAGTTTTTTCAGGAAAGGTTATAGACAGCATGAAATTAAGCTTTCCTCCTACCAGACATTCTACCTTCGACTGGCTTTGGTAAATTACTAAAATGGCGTAAATACAAAGCTACAGAGAAACATATGGAGCTTGTTATTTGTATTCCTGGCCATGACCTGCAGGAGGCCAAAGCAAATAGGAATTCTTAAAATGTGCAATGCTGGGAATAAGTGGGGAACAAGCAGCAGGAAATCAGTTTAATGTGGAACATGCTTTCAGCGCTCTTGTGTTGTTTTTTTTTTCTTGTTTAACTCTGTCTGACCCTTGCCGTATGAGATGTGAAATGGCATTGATCATGCTGGGTTAACTGGGATCAAGAGTTTCAAGATTTCTTTCCTTACAGCCAGAAAAAAGACAATATTATTGATGTACATTTTCCAACAAAAATCTGGGGGCTGTTAATTCCATGTAGGCAATAATATTTTCAGGGCAGTCACGATTACACCACATAAAGGAAATCCATGTCAAAAACAGGACTTTAGGTTTGATTTTTGCTATAATAACCTTGTGGTTTATCTGAACCTTGGTGGGTGGCATTTTAATGTATCCAGATGCAGAGCAACAGATGAAGAAGTCAGGATTTATATTGTTTAAAAGTCCAGTTTTATGATGTAATGTCTAAAATGTATTGCTATTCACATACAACATAATGATTACTCCCCGAGGAACAAAAGCTATACCCTAGGAATATTTGGAACACACATCAGAATGGTACTTTTAGTGACTGCTCTCCCTCACTAGGTTTATTTCCCCCAGCCACCTGTCTTATCCAGTGTGGGAATACCACACTGTACCACAAAGCAGCCACAGCAGTAGATCAACTGATGACCTAATGCAGGATGAGAAGAGGCGACATCCTTTTTTTTTCACCATACCACATGGGATCTATTTCCTCTCAACATTAATAATACTCTGGAGCATTAAGGCATGCAGCAAAAGCAGATGTATTCTTCCCCAGGCTGATTCAACTTGTAAGCATTTCCTCTCCCGAACCCCCCTCCTCAGTCCTGAGGCAAAGCATGATTACCCGATTTTAATGAGATTTTTAATGTGATTTTTTTTTTCTTCTTTCAATTCCTGCAAGACAATCCAACTCTCTCTTATGTACATACAGTGGTTAATGTTTGCTGTCTGATGGTATGCAAAAGGGACACATGTTGTCTTCCTGCTTCCCACGCTTCTTTCTTTTCATTGTGTAGGCCAGAGTTCTGCCTCTTACCTTATACGTTTACATGATATTAATAATCCTCTGGGAGAGGGAATAAAGTAGGTGTGTAGGCTTTGTTGTGGCACTTCAGAGTCACATCTGAGCACCTTTTCAGTGTTTTTATGCTGCAGGGGATTACTCCATGCCAATCTGAACAGTGTACATGCCACACAGACGTGTATGATTGTTAATTTGCATCTTTAATATCCAGTGCAATAATGTATTCAGTGCAGGCGGCATAAGGGTTAACTAAGTGATACTAAAGTAGTTTTTAGTCTCTTTATTGTGCACTTCATTATTTGTCTACCTTAAGTAATTTTAGTGTGATAGTTACTTTCGCAAATTACTTAACAAACTACTGATGCTTTAATCTGATTGATTATGCCAAAACAATTAACTAGCATTGTTCTTTTTCATTTTTTTCCTTGCAGGAGTATCACAGTAAAGTCATATTGCCTTTGCTGTGATACTTAATACCAAACATGAATATTTAAAATAATGTAACTTGAATTTGATCATTAAATAATGTATGTACACTTACAAATGCAGGGGCTGTTATCTTGGCTTATTCAGAGTAGCATTGTATAAAACAAACCCCAAGATGAAGCATGCTATTTAAAAGAAACTAGCACTGACCTGTCTATTATCCTTCCTCAGACCCAGCAACGTGAAGGTCTGATACTGCATGTTTGGTTGTAGAGAATCTGTACTGTGGTCTGCAGGAAATATTCTCCCGAGTGCAGCTAAAGTAGCGATTCACACTTGTGTTAACCATAATGAAAAATACACACTTAGGGATAAACATCCCTCAGGTTTATCGATCAGACAAAATCCCTTAGATATATAGCACCTAATGAAGTTGAAAATAGTAGGATTTTGTTGTAAACAGTGCACAAAATCCTCTCTATACTAGACTGCTTTATATCTGCCTAACTGAGTCATTGTGCTGACGGACTGGACCCACAAAAGAGCTCCCTCAATTACAACTTCAGCCCTTTCTGGTGTATACAAGTCCAAAATATCTTAAGTTTTGATTTTAAAAACAACGCAAAGTATTATCTTTGTTTGCTTTATGCATTTAGTGTCATTATGAATTCACATTTGGTGTTTTGTTATTGCTAATTCTCTGAACACAAGTGATGCCCTTCAGTTGAGTAATATAGTGAGCCATCATCTTTATAGTTTTATGCATTAAATACGAATCTGTTTAGCAACTTACGTTGAGCCTATATCATGAATAGCCTTGCGTGCAGTGCAGTCTTATTGTAGCAGCTGCTATACTACACATTCAGAATGTCTTACATGACAAGTAGAAACTGCAGGTTAGATGAGATACTGACAATATGTTACATTATTTTTGCCTCTGTGCTGGCGAAGCCATGGCCAGAGGCATTATGTTTTGGTGTTTGGTGTCCATAAATTCGTCCCATTCACATGAATACGATATCTCTAGAATGCCTTGAAGGATTTATTCAAATCTGGCCCAAAGTTCAGTTTGGACTCAATGATTGAACTGATTAGATTTTGGTGGCTATAGGTCAATGAGCAAGGTCACTATGACCCCTTCCTTCTCATTTTCGTGAATGCTAATTAGATCTTCTGTGCTGTTGCTAGGAGGATGTGTTTGAAGCATCCATGTTTTCTTAGAGAAGAATGTAAACTTTGCTGCAACTTGACTGGTTCGCAGAGGCATACGACCGCAAGGTTGAAATTCTAGTTGTAGAGGTTAACTGGGTGGGATGGAAAGCAATTTGTCAGATGTTTTGTTTTGCTAAAGTAAAGTGAAAAGGGAATTTGCGTTGCTGCTTCCCTTAAGTTGACGCAACAAGGATAGGGTTCATCAGGTATATCCTAACTGGCCAAAGATGTGCATGCATGTTAAAAATAACTGCTCTGAGGGTAGTTGTTTTAAATACAGCTTGTGTCATATAAAGCTCTGTGCAGAAGTCTCTGTTGGGCTGCCAAGAGTTTGTTTGCATTGAGTTCAGCCTTTCTGGACTCTGCTTGCCCCCACTTTTGCTCTCCTCTTTTCTCCCCTCTTTTCTCCCCCAGTCTCCATTCCTCGACAATGGGGTCATGGTGCGTTCTTGAGCATGTGTCATCCCAAATAACGGTGAGAGCTGACAGACCCTTGGCTTTCTCCTCACATGCTCGCCTTATATTTGGACGAGACTATGACATCATAGGGCAAAATGCCTGGTTTCCGTGCTGAGATTGTCCTCCCGTTCAGTTTACCTTTCCTTTTTCCCACAGCACAGACAGCAGCTGTTCTCACTCCATTTTTGAATGAAACTCAGGATTTCCTGTACTTTTTTGGGAATGATGGTGACCATATGCTTGTCCAACCAGAGCAAATAAAAGTCACAGTTTCAATGTATTTTCTTGAAATACTTCATCAGTCAGCTTGAAAGTGGTGATGTAGAGTCAACAGTGATCCCGAATAAACAAGTTCAATTCACAAACACAGAATTCACTATCAACTCATTAGCGGATAATTTACTATTTTTCAGGCAAGCTTAGTGTGTAATAAGCTATTTTGTGCTCACATTAGTATTTTAATTAAGTATTTTATTGAAACTGCTCTGTCATATCATTTACACTGTTTTAACTGTTTTACATTTTCTTATTTAGACTCATCTAAATTAAGTTGCAGGTTTGCCTTCACAAAATCAGGATAAAACAGGCAAATAGCACTGATAACATTGCATGCATGCCTCTCAAATATGTATAACAAAAAGCTTTTTCTAAAAGTAGTATGAAACTGATTTCCAAGCTGAACATTAACAGGCATTCAAACCATATGTGGAAACGACAAGCATCAGCTGGGGACCTCCTGTCAGGGAAAAATTTGCTCCTTATGTCTGTGTTTCGTAGGATGCCTTCAGATGAGATAGAATTTACACAGTTTTACCGACCAGATACCCCCTCAAAAAAAAGTGTCGAACTCGTGTGATGATTCACAGATTAAGTGCCAGAATAAATATTTTCCTTTCTCTACCCACTGTTCAGATTTGAGTGGGCATCATTGCTCAAACCATGCTCTGTGCTTGTGTAGTGGTGCTTTGTTTTACCGCTTTTAATAGTCCCCTTGGTCTTGGAACATACGATGAGACATGCTGGTTTTGAACTGCCCATGGGAAGAATGTAAGCATCTGTCCATCCTTTATTTAAAGCTCTGTTTCTATTTGTCTTCTTTTCCCTTTCACAACATGCCATGTGAAATAACTTTTCTCTGACTCACTCAATTTCAACTATTGTCTCTCTTCTCATCATATTTTTTTGGCTGAGTAGCATCATGCTCAATGATTTATTAGATGCAATTGGTCTGCCAGTATCAAGTGCTGTGCTGATTTAAAAATGTTAACTGATTAAAAAAAATATAAATGATTCTCAATAAAATAGTATAGAAACCCCAAGTAAATCTGTTTCAGCACCTCCGGTTCCCTTGTTTTTTTGAAAATGTGTTTTTAGTTAGAAGCCTAACATAAGGTCTGTGATTACCACAAACTGAAGAGACTTTCAGGTTTCGTTCTACGACATAAAATATGTCAGTAAATATCCTACTCATGAAGCTTTTATGTGTCTGTTATTTGGAAGAAAGTGAAAAGCATCACTCTAAGCGCAATTAAATATGTCCTATTTCTCAGGTTGGAAATTATCATTTCATAACCTTACAGTAGTGTTTGGTTGATGGTTTTTGTTCATGTGATTTAAACTTGCATACAGAGCAATATGTTGACATGGCTGGTAAAATCGAAGGATGACTGAGTATAGTCATTAGTGAACTGGGGTTGTGTCTTCCATTGCTTTTTTCAGGGGTCTTAAGCAAAACAAATTGCTGCCAATACAGTTGAAGAGAGAAGACAATCCAATAGGGAAAAGAGGGGATGAATGGAGACAGATTTGAGTAGCGGAAGAAGTGACAAGGCTGCCCATTAGGGCCTCGAGTGTATTGGAGGGGTCGTTGAGTGTGTGTTAGCATTTGTGCGATTATGACACTTGAAGTGAGCTAGTCTGTGTTACATTTATCTGTGACTTTAAGAGCTGATGCCAAATGTGCATGGGCATGTGTGGTTAGATTTTAATTGGTAAATATTTTTTAAATGATGGAATAAAAGGAATGTGACAGAATGAGAATGGAAATATTCTCACTAAAAAAGGACAACTTGGTTAAGTTCTTGAGATATTCCCAAAGTTTCTGAAAGTCAGAGGGGAGGTAGGAATGTGACAAGGATTGTGATGACTCCTGAGCACAGATTTGACATGTTACATAGAGGATGGGTTTCCTTCTCTGGAGCTGGGAGACACTGTGGCAAATGAACTGAGAAGCCTCCATTTATTTTTTCTCTAAATCCTGCTCACTGTTTCCACTCCACTAACCTCCAATCCCTGCTCATGTAAAAGACATACGCATTTTAATAACTGTGAGAACATTTTTTTTTTCTCTTCTTTGCAGCATTTAATTGTCGTGATTGTGTTGTGTAGGTGCAATATTCTTAAATCTTGCTCAGGACTCTGCATACAAAAAGCAGATGCAGGTGATTTTTTCAGCCCTATCCCATCTTGAGGTGAGGGGCGGGGGAAAGACAAGTTTCTTTGCCACAGAGGATTTCCGGGAGCTGTCATTGTAGCTCTGAGACAGCTCTGAATTTATCTGCAGGCTGTCAGTGGAATTAATACAGATAAGGTAAAAAATATGACAAAAGTTTGAAAGTCTGTAGTCGAAAGGGAGCTCTCTCACTGCCTCGTTATATTAAAGAGCAAGCCCAAAAGGGGGGAAATATATCTCTAATGGGTTGCATTTGGAGGCTTACTGTACAGAGTTTGGACGACACCCAAAGCCAATTATATCTGTGCTCTGTCCAAACTTAATCACCACCCCAAGCTCTTTAGGCTTTTACATTTAATATTATGAACCATGAGGAAACAGTGTTTGTCAAGAAACATTGCTGTTTTCCCTGCTTCTCTTGTGATGAGAGTGGGCCACTAGATCTTGAACTTTTTTTTGTCTCTGTTTCTGTCATGTTAACAACTAGAGGTTCTTGGGGGTTTAATGGGTGCAATAAAATGACTGTCAAGTTCAGGGGTGAAAGCTTTCCAATAGCAAAGCCAGTGTCTCATTGCCTAAAGCTGTTACCCAGGTAGAACTCGCAGGCTAAATATACACTGCAGCTCAGATACATGGGTCCATCTCAAGCTTTTGTTTTCAACTTCTGAGAAAAATGTCTTGGCATATTTACATTCGATATTAAATGGGAGTCATCCAAGTATTGCCTGATCATCCGCTGAAATAATTAGCAGAATATTTGAACATGTAGCTCACAGCAGGGACTGTCAACATGTCTCCTGAGGGGGATTTTGGTGTATTTTCCTAAGCACACAGTCCAAACATCCCTGCTGAATTGCCTGGTTGTTCTCTCTAAATGAGATTGTTGTGTCTGTAACCTTAAGCTTTCCGCTTCCAGTATGTTAATAGACTACAGCAGGGGTCCTCAATGGTTTTCTGGAGAAGGACCCCTTAGCTCAAAGAGAGACCCCCCTACTACATACACTGTATAAAACTGAGTTGCACTTGAGAAAATCTTCGGAGTGTTTTTGTTTCTTTTCTCGTTCTCATTTGCCTGTTGCTGCTAAGTCACCAACAGTTGTAGCATGGCTAGATGTGTTAGCCTCACCCTCTGCGCTTTCATGGTTTCTGAGGTTGACAATATGTCAGTCTTGAAAAAGTTACAAAACAATCGATTGAGTCTCATAACATGGTTCGTACTCTTGGAATATTAATACATCTTACTGGCAAATATGTTTCCATGGTATGTAAATGTTAGCTAAGTAGTTCACCTTTCTGGTATAAACAGTTGCTGCACAGTGATTTAGCATTAGCTAGCTGACATTATTGCACATGGATTCATGGGTGACAGTTAGTCTATTTTTTGTGATACGTACAGTATATTAAATGTTTTTTCTTTTTTTTAATAACAAATCTTTGCTAGGTTGTTAAATTTATGTTATTGTGTATTTTTAGACATTTTTGTTTAAGAAAAATTATTTATAAAATAATTAACTATTGTCAATTAAAATGATCAAACAATAACTTGGCGGCCCTTCCTGCAGTTAACTCCAAGGACCCCGTAGGGGTGGCAAACCCCTTGTTGGAGAGGCATCACAGTATGTGAATCAAAAGCACTCACTCTCAAACAATTTATAGATGCCAGTGTTATGATCTCTTGCTTTTGTGTTGGCAATATGGCATTTTTTACATCACTGTAACATTTTTGAATCTAATATCTAATCTAATCTACTTAAGCCCTTCACAGCAGGGCTATATCTAAAACATGGTGAGACTTGATCTGGATGTTATCATCCTAAAAGCCAGTGGTTGCTTCAGTCACCACAAAGATCACTGTATGAACTTGGTCACTGTGGCATCTTTCTTTATTCTCCCTTAAAATTACAACATGGCAGTGCTTTGTAAGGAATGCTTCAGGATATACTATAAAGAAAAGCAGTTTATTTTTAAAAATAAAATAGTTGCCCTAACTCTAAATGTGACAGATGCCATTGGGTATTCAGTGAAACTTTATTTTGGCACAGCTTTACAAACTCTGACTGCAGCTACCATAGTGCTTCCTTGGATACTTCTGCAAACACTTAACTGGCTCATCTGTTCTGGGAGTAACATAATCCAATATCTGGTTGGAACTGCTACTGTAATCTTCAGTGTTGCGCTAAGAAGACATGACATCACTTTCAAGTTCTCATTGTTGGCAAAAATTCACTTCCTACAAGACCATCTGATAGTTGTTTGTATTATTCATCTGGGCATGCAGTTAACATGAAGCCTTTCTCTTTTTTTGGCCCAGAAATACACATCCTTTAACTTAAATATACTTCTATGTATAAATACTTTAAAGGCAGGATAATATCCACTTGAAGCAAAGCAACGGACACATTTTTCTCAAAGAAGGCATTTTTTAAATCCATATTATATATCTCTCAGCCTTCAGATGGCGTGTTCAGAGGAGGAGGAATTGCCAACACAATCTATAAAATCAAATCCTATTAAAGCGCAATAAACAAGAAGACACTAATCCATCCCACGCCTGCCTCTGCCAACTCTGAGCTGGGCTGTCTTTGCAAAACACTGGCTACAGTTGTACTGAGCATTTACCAGTTTCTCGCCCACTCTTTCTCATCAGTGTAAATTAATTGTAATTTAGGTGTTTACCTACTGCAAAGTGGGCTTGATGCTCTTAGATAGGGCTGCACGATGTACGCCATTTTTCATCAGCTTTGTTTTGAATTAGCCACATAACCTCTGTAGATTCATGAAAAACATATTTTATGGACCAGTTTGTTCTGGGATGCAAGAATCAGAATACAAGTTATGATTAGGTAGAAGACCATTTTAATCTCTTAAAATTAGCCATACAGTACTCTGTGCTTGTGTTGACAGCATACTGTAATGTTGGGACGTATGCATGAGTCTTAGTAGCTGTTGTTGGGTTTTCATTGTCAGTGGGGTGTGCTGGCATGAGGTGGAAAGGGGCTCACGAAGGTCTTTACCTTGACAGCTGCACCTTTCAGTGAAATCACCTCTGGTGCTGCATCACAACAGCAGCATATGAGGCTGACCTCATCCTCAAGATCAAATGACTCAGCAAAATTTAAACTGCATGGTGGTAACCCCATAGTGGACAAGAGCAGAGCTACCAATCTCATCTCATACACATTAAGTTAATTGACTTTATCAAAAAAAAGCCATCCTGTATTGCATGAGATCATACCTATACTTGAGTAATGGTTTATACAAAGTAAGGAGGATTCTTTTGAATGGCCATTTCCTTTGTAGTAATCAGACAGCAGCTACAAAACGGTCAGATACAGGTTTCCAACTGCTATGAAAAAAGTCATGAAATTCCTAGAAAAGTCATAAAATGACAAAAACCCATTTTCAGGCCATGAAGTAATTTGGAATAAACAGAATGGTTTGGAAACGTCTTGAATATACATCGTCTTGGCTATTGTTTAAATATTTTAATAAAAATCCCAAAACATGTATAACATTACGCATATATGTTCCTTGTATTACTAATTTAAAATGCAGTATTGCGCTGCATAACAGCTGAGACATCATTACTAACGTGATTCACATAGACCAGACTGGCATCATGACATTGCAAGGTGGCAGTATCGCAAAGGCTCAGGTTCAGGCAAGGTCACAAAAACAGTTATTAGAAATATCCATACACCTGATGTCCTGATTTATTTTTTAAAAATAAATAAATATGTTTTGCTAGGTACCCAGATGTTCTGTTCTGGGCAGACAGTCTTCTTGTCTGTAAATGCCTGGGGAGTGCGTATTTATTAATGTATGGCTGTAACTCTGTAGGCCTACCTATTTTAAAGTCATGGATATGGGGTTAATTATTAAGGAAAAGTTTTGAAATTTCATTGATAAAATGTGTGGGAACTTTGTAAATATGTCATTAAATGTAATGATTTAATGTAACCACTGTTACATTGGTTAATTGGACTGAAAAGGGACAGTATTATTGGTATACTGTGTCTCTTACTCAGCTATAGCTAGATGCTAACTACTGAACCGATAATGACTAGATGCGACCAGTTAGTGTTAAACCAAATAAAGACTCAACTAATTTGTCTTTTTACACAGCAAAATCGCAGACACGTTTCTTTGTCAACAGATTTTTGCCAAGCATAAATACAGACTCTGGTACCACAAAGCACACAGAACAAACAGCAACAAAGTTGGCTAACCGAAAGGCATTAATTACAGGAATTTACCACCGACAGATCTATCAGCCCGTGATATCAGCCGTCACCAGCTAAAACTTTCACCTTGTAAAATGTGTTCAGATGACAGGAACGAGCTAATTAAAATGATCTCTTGCTGTTTAAAATTTCAAACAGTGCCATCCGATTGCCTGACACAGCAAATAGCTATTAGAGCTGTTTAAACAGTCAAGTGTTTTTGGCAGAATTGAGACAAATTGCATAACATTTAGAACTAAAAGTACCTTCCAGGGGGTTCTGTTTTAACCTGGGAAATTGATATGAATGCTTCTTTGTTTGAATACTCGAGTGATGATAAAGCTGAAACAGCTAATCAGTTTCCCACAGTTTGTGGGTTTTTAGACTAAATTTAGTTGTTTAACAGGGAAAGTGAAAGCTAAGTGTAGTGTGAAATTAGGTATTGGTATTTGTTTCAAAATGAGAGGAACTGCTGTCATGCTGTTCAAGATGGTACTAACTCTGTTCCTTCTTTCTAAAACTCTTGTGAAAACACTAAAGCCCTCAACATCATCTCGGCTGGGTACGCTGTGAGCACGGAGAATGAGACCTGTTTAAAGGTAGTCATTTTGGTTCCATGCCTTGACAGGGCAATAATAGCTCTTGTGTGTACTTACAACAGGGAAATGGCGGAGCTCCGGCTTTGGTGCAGCTTGTATCGTTTTATTTCTCTCTCTTTGGTTGCAGCGTTAATTCACGGTTACCACTGTCACACTGACACATTTCAATTACACTGAAAAAAACAGAGAGAGAGGGAGAGAATGAGAAATATGGGAGCTGTACAATTCAACTTGCACCACTTTTATGTAGACTAACGTGTGTGTTCATCAGTTTGTTTGCAAGTTTGCACATTAATTTAATTAATCAAGACCACTGCTGATTTTAATTGTGAATTCTTAATGTAATGGCCCAATGGTGTAAAGTAATTATGTAAGCAACAGCCTCTACCTTGCTGTCTCAGCATCATAAATACACTAGATGGTAGGTTTTACAATTAGCATCACCATGGGGTGGGGTCTACACACACACACACACACACACATATAGGCTACACACACATGCACACAGAATCAAATGAGGCCTGCAACGATAGCCAAATTCCTCATCATCACCAAGATGAGTGAAGCTTCTGCTATACCCAGACATTAACCCGCACGCATCCACAATTTTCTCAGGCTGACACTTCAATTAGGCTAATCCTGCCTGCATACAAAATGCTGCACTCCTTCTCTCTGAAGCAATGTTGCTGGAGACATGCCATATTCCTGTGCTTTTTTGCCTGCTCTGCATCACAAGTAGAGGAGCTTTTTCAGTGATGGAGGGATCCAGAACGATCAGTTCCACTTTCAGGCAGAAACACAGAGGGAGAGATGCAGGGAAGCAGAGAGAAAACGAGAAGGTGGGAGGGAGGAAGGAATAAATGGTGGGCAGTTGAGGGTGGCCAAAAAAAGACGATGTAGCCCTGCTGTGCGTTTCCTGCTTTCATGTATTCCACAGGCACATATAGAAGGCAGGGGGAGGCCTACAGTGCAAGCTGTTGATATAATAAACAACTCAGTGGTGCTCCTACAGAGGTGTCCACTGTCCTGGTTGGGGGTCTTAATTGTTTCAGTTGCTTTAAGGCACTCGAAAAAAAGGACTGTGAGAACAATATAGCACCAATTACCAAGGCAGGATAACTTATTTTTTTTACATTTTTTTGTTTAAACAAAACTTCTGGTAGATGATAATGTTATACATCATCGATTTGTGTTTGTGCAGTCAGTAAAGGGACGGTTCACCCCTCAAAAAATGATTAATACTTTTCCTGTTACCTGAAGTTCTATTCACCAGTCTAGATTGTTTTGGTGTGTGTTGCAGAGTGTTGGAGATATCAACCACAGAGGTGTCTGCCTTCTCTGGAATATAATGGAACTATATGGCACTTGGCTAGAAATCAGCCAAGCTCAGCTCAGCCAAGGAGGATGCCATTAATGTCAACATCTAACACTGTCACAAGCCTCTTCTCTTTCTCCTGTGCAATTATACGATCTGGAGATGTAGTTTGGTAGAAAGAGAATAGTTCCTGCAAGAACTGCTCACAACAAGGTCTGTCAATTATCGTGAGTAACTGGGTCATGATCTCTGGAAAGAGACATTGCTGTTTTTCCAAAGTATTTTTTTGTGCTTTGAGCAACGCAAGCTGAGTGCCATCTAGTTCCATTATATTTGAGAGAAGGCAGACATCTCGATGGCTGATATCTCCAACACTCTGCAACTCACACCAACACAATATAGATGAGTAAAAAAACACTGCAAGCCAAGAGGAAAATTATTCAATTTTGATTTTGGGATAAACTGCCCCTTTAACTGCATTTAAAATAAAATTGCAATTAAAATTGTTTTTGAAATGAAATACATTATGGGGGATAAGACATGTTGACCTTGTGTGCAAACCTTTGTATTTGATAAGGGCCACTGAACAGAAATGCAAATGATTTGCCCAAAATGTTTCAAATGGTAACTTGTGCCTGGAAAAATACCTAAATTGCTTGCAAGGCTGGATGACTGATGATTACACAGCACTGTAACCTAGAGGTAATAGACTCACCTTGGCATCTGAATTTTTTTCCATGACTGATTTGAGTGATGTATGTAACATACAGTATTCATAACATGAATGCCAGTGGGTATGGCTGTGATGTTATGAATGCTAACAAGCAATGGCCTGAGAAAATGTCACAGTTGGATCGAGAGCAATTGCACGAAGTTTCACAAATATGTCCGTCTGAGTTAGAGTGATTGCTGACATGTCTAAGTATGAAACATATCGAGACAGTGTAGGGAAGTGAGAGACAGTTTTCAGGAGGGAATAAATTGACGAGCGAACACAGCTGCTGTGGCATCATTCTGAGTGTTTGTGGTAAAAATAGAATGCAAGTCAAGTTGGAAGACTTGAAGAAAAGTCAGTATATTCACCCACTTTCTTTTTCTTACTATGCCCAATATATAGAGCAGAGAAACTACCCAACATAACCTTACAGTGCAATTCAAACACTAAAAACAATGGAGGTGGCAAGGCTCTTTTTGTTTTGGATCACCTGTCACTCGATACTCTCAAGTGACCAAAACTGTCAGCACTACATGGACACTCCACCCCCACCTCCCTTTCCTTTTACTCCCTCCACCGCTCCCTCTCTGGTATCTCGCCTCCCTGAGGCAGTACACTAGGACATCTAGGCCACCAGTGGGAATACAGTAGTTAATCTCTGCTAGTTAAATGCTCTTGTATGGCCCTGAGCAGTAGCAGTCAACCATCCCCTCTTTTCTGCTTTACTTGCTCTCTGGGGAATCTGTTCAGCCCTCTTTTAATGTATTACATGATGAAAAGAAAAGCTTATTTCAAGCTAACAGTTTTAAGCCTGTTTAGTATTACTATACTAAATTGATTGTTTGATTGGAATTGATTGGCAGTCTATCTGTAGCTCTCAAAAAACAAACAAACAAACAATGCTTTTCCAAGTTTCTGTCAAAGGAAAGAGATGTCATTTTTTTTTAGTGTGATCCCATTCTACATCTGCCACCTTGTTTTGTTTTAGCAAACTGGACACAAATATTCACGGCTTCACTTGTGCCAGCCACAAAATCCCAGCAGGATTTTCCACACTCATTAGCATGCACTTAACAAGTTACCACTTCTGATGTCACAATACATTGACACACGCACAAACCACAGGGAGAGCAGATAGAGGTGCCACTAAATGTTTTTTAAATGACAACAATTTTTGTGCTTCAGTAGCTCCAGGTGAGAATCCCCACATAGCAGGGAAAATGGAATCTGCCACCAACTGTGCTGAAGGCCGCCAACTCTTAGCCTTGGCCTTCAATAGTGGATATGCTTTAACAACCTCCCTGGTGTAGGGCAAAAGAACTATTACAACTGTGATAGCAGTTGCAACAGATGAAAGGTTGACTCAGTAGTCCTCTTGAAGCAGTACTTCAAATTGAATCAATTTTGCCCACTATTCAGAGAGCTCACAACTGATAATGAATCGGTCAAGTGTTAAACATATTTGCAAATTAATGTTTTGATTAGAATCTCCAGTAAAACAACCTGACAGCTCTTAATCGCTCCTAATCACATAGGTTTTCTACGTTGACTTTCAAAATAGTGTCCTCTTCTTAGCTTCTGTGGTAGATCATATCATGCCTCTGTAGAAAAACATGACAGCTTCATGTTATCCCGATGCAGTTTTATCTAACGTCAAAAGCAAAACTATTATGAAAAAGACATCAGAACAAAGATGGACAATATGAAAGCCTTGCTGTGTATGAGGAGTCCCCTTAAAGCCCTCTTGCTGTGAAAAAATGGTGCCTTAGAGCAAAACTGTCTCCACTATCAGCTGAAATTATATACACCCTGACAGTGAAATGACTACCAGCTGGCGAAGAAAAAAAAGAAGGGGGGTAACATTTAATTTCATGACAGCTCATTTTAATTGCATCCCCACCACCACCTCCAACCCTTCCATGAATTGCTTAAGACCACATTAGGCTACAGCATTGCATTAAAGTTTGAACTTACACTTCCTTCACGTCTCTCCCATTATATACAGGAAGCTGAATTTTCCCATTACAGTGAGTTAGTCACAGCCACTTTCAGTTAGCGGAGCTGCCAAATGCGGAAGAGTTTTATCATCAGAATGTATTATGTAAGATTGACTGCAGGGTGGTGTGCAAGAAAAAAAGAGAAGAAACTTGCTATCAGCTCCTGCGTCTAAAATGGAAGAATCCTGTGCAGGGGTGGTCACGGGGCTAGAACCATTCAAATGGGCCAAGAGTGCTGATGCGTCCTATTTACCGTGTGGTAATGGATTTGTTTGTGGCCCAAACCCCCCTCCTGTCTCGAAGGAATATTGGGGGCTTAGCTCCATTCACTTTCTGCTGCCCTGGCCATTTATTTTGATTAGGGAATGAAGTCCTCCACAGAGCCATACGCAGAATAATTGACACTGTGTCCTCTGAGGTCACAAAAAATATACCCTTAGTACTTATCCCCGTGGTGAAGTGGCAGTGTATGAAAAGATTGCAGCTGAGCACCGAACTGAAGGTGCATTATTGCTTTAGGTTGCAACAAAAAAAATAAAATCTGTCGGGGAGCTCGTAAATTATATTTCCTGTTCTTTTTTTTCTGGCTTGACAGGATAATTGATGTGGGCTGTGAACTTCCTATTGCCTTCAACTAGCCTATATATTGTATATATTTCTTTTGTTGTCAGTTAGGTCTAAAAGATCACTGGGGATGTCAGTGGTTTGTTTTAGGTTATTTGAGGAAATAACTTAACTCCCACCTTACCATTTAAGAAACTTTAATGTGTGTACAGTTTTATTTCTAGAGGAAAATAAGTTTTTTCATTCACTTTGTGTTTTGCCACTCTGTTCTGTGTGTGAACGCTCTGTGATGCATTTACTAAAACACATTGCGATATGACATAACTAGAGCTGAAACAATTGGTCAGTTAAAAAAAGAAAATTAATCAACTATTGTGATGATTAATTAGTTATTTGCCTGTTTCTTATGCAAAAATGGCTTAAAAAAATGGGGGGGGCGGTATTTTACTGATACCAATGTCATTATTAGTTCTGCCCACTAATCTGATTGTTTAACGATTCACTTATGGATTCCTGCTCAGTTGACTGCATGGAGAAAAAGGTAGGCCTACATAGATATTCAGCATCATTTTTTTTATTTGTGATCTAAATGAATGCAAAAACAACATATTTGAACCAGAGTTTTTCTGTAGCTGGCAGATAGAAAATATCAACAGCCAAATTGTCCAGTGGGAAATTTCCCCAAAATTTAAAAATAAATTCATTAATAGCATATTAAATAGCCTAATATGCATGTGTGGCCTATAACCAGTTCTCAATTTCCATCCCAAAGACTCCAAGGCGTTAATAGATAAATCAATAATCAAGAGTTGTCGGATGCAGCCCCCACAGTAACATTAGTATTTTTCGTTGCAGTCTCAAAGGAAAATATATTGTATATAATAATCTGGTATTAATATTTAAGTAGGTATCACATAACTTTATTGATCTGTGCAAAATTTCAACAGCAAACCTAAAATTATCATCTCATTACCTACCCAGAAACCACAGTTTCTTTTGGTACAAGATCAGATGCCAAAAAAACCTTTTTCCCCCCTCACACCCACATTCAGAGATTAGTTCCTAAAAGTGCCCTGATGCATGTCCACTCCCAGATGAAGCCTACAAGGAACAGAGAGTGCAGAGGCAGAGAGAGAAGGGGAAGCAGATGGTTGGCCTACAGAGGTTCTGATCACAGGGATATTGGCAAGATGCTGAGCTAGAGAAATTAACCTTCAGAGGTTTTTACACTGCGGCAACTGTTGGCTCATGCTGGATTCCTCTCTAGCCCACTCTCACTATCTCTGTCGTTTCTCTAGTCATGCTTTTCGCTCAAGTCATCTCGACCCTATCCCCGTCCATTTTCATCAATTATTACCTCCCTATTTTCTCTCCCTCTTGCTTTACTTGGTCACTCAGTTGTAGAAACCCTCTCTGTTAACCCATTTGCACGGAGCTAGCCAGTAATGACAGGCACTTGAAAGACAAACAAAAATGTATAATCACACTGATAACTGCATTCTTTTACTAGCCTTTTGTGTTTATCTACTTTCCCTCCCTTGCAGTAGTTACTAAAGGTCAAACCCTCATTTTGCTTTTGAAGTAGCTCTAATGTGATGTGCAGACAAAGTCAATGTAGCGTTGGCAGCAGTGTCAGCTCTTATCTGGGTTCTTCATCGTTGAACTGGGAGCCCGCTCGATTGAGGATCCCCATATGGATCATCATCATCAGCCTGCTGCAGGGCATGGTGCCTGTCTTCTCTGCTGCACAGCAGCTTTTACCATTCTGCCGGCGAGAGGCCCCTGGGTCGCGCTGCTCGTAGACCCATAGCTGTCCATTTAATTTGCAGCGCACAGTCGCTCCACTTGTTCTGCATTGTGCCTTCAGTCCAGTCAAGCCAAGGATCCAGGAAGTGCAATGTCTGTTTACTCAGCTGCTTAGCTCTCAAGTTTAATATTAGCTTTGCTGGCGGCCAGCTGTGACAGTGAATTGGTGACAAGGGTGTGATCTCTGCCCTGTACAAGTATATGAAATCACTGCTAAGGTGTGGCACTTGACACTGTAAAATCTAAACTGCCACAATACAGTTTATATTAAAGATGAAGTGAAACTGGCTTTAGTTTACACAGTATTTAAGGCTTTAAAAAAATCCACTGCACTTGGAAATGTCATTGTGAGGAAAGCGTTTGAATTCAGTCAGTACAGGTCATCGGGGGAAACTGTGCTGCTTTATATTCATTGTAGTTATTTTTGGGGTGTGGCAGAAGCCATTTTAAAAATGTAGTAGAAAGGGATTAAAGATGAAACTAGGGCCTCTGCTGTTGTCTTACAGCTTTAAAAGATGCAGCATCAAAGGATTGTAAATCAGGAAACATTTTACAGCCATTTTGTTGGAAGTGCATGTGTTTGTTGGATAGTAAGTCTTAAGCAGAGGTTGTGAATGACATGATCAACAATGCACAAAAGAATAGCACAGGTTTACAGCCTGGTTCAAAAAATGGTTTTGGTCTCTATTCTGTCCAGCTAATATCTAGCTTATCTCAATAGTGATAACAACCGAGGGTGATTTTATTTATTTATTTTTTGAAATAAGTCACCCTTTTAAATTTTATTAATGCTTAACAATATGCATAGTTAAGGGAGTGGCCACTTTGGCTGCCTGTGAAGCATCACCACAGTCTGTAAGTCAGATCCACCTCTCACTCCTTTGCAGCTCCACCCTCTTGTCCAATTATGGTCATTTCTGTCTCAAAAAAACCCAAAAAACAAACAAAAAAACATAACAAAACAAAAAAAAAAGGGATAATGATGGCCAAAATGCCAAATTCGAGGCCCCAAAACGGCAGTCCACAAACCAATGGATGATGTCACAGAGACTATGTCAATTATTTGATAGATTAATGTGTCTCTTGTGTATTTGTATTTCAATCTAAAGGATGCTGGAGATGTAAACACAGAAAGCACAACAGATTTTTTTTTTTATCACTTCAATACATCAATTTATTTTTCTACAAGGCATTGTGCCAATCGAGTTTGTCAGAAATATGTACTTTGATTTTAATATTCTCATACAGGCAAAGTAATTTGCTTCTGAGTAATAACTTAACTTTTTAAATGAAAAGCCCCATACTCTGTATTTTATATTTCATATTGCAATTCAGTGGACTGAAGAGAGCTTTAAATAGTGCCCAGTTTTCTATTTATTGAATCAGGAATCGATTTTGAATCAAATCATGGCACTAAGAATCGAAAATGAAACATGGGATACCCGAAGATTCTGACCCTTACAGAAGAGGTTTTTGTTTAAAGAAAAGGTGCCATGATGTAGACTGTGTTAACAGCTATCTTAGGATATCTCTGAAATCTGTTACACTTTTTTTGGGTTGTTGAGTTTCTCGAAATATCTTAGTTTTTGCAGCTACAGTGCACCTGCAGCATTATACATAATTAAAATATTCACAACAACGTTAATATGAAGATGGATGCATGCAGAGCATAACTGCCAACAGTGTCTTATTAGTGAAAATGAGTCATAACCTGATACATGAATTGGTGAAGTGGGAACAGGTGATTGTTTATCAACACACAAACGGAGCATCAAGAACACAGTGGGCGGTGGATGTTGCGAGTGTCAGACTTCTTGATCAAAGCAAACTGCCAATATAATTGAGTTCTTTGAATGCATAGTTATGTAATTATTTTTTGCTGCAGTAGAATCGGGCATGGAAGCTTTTCTTCTTCCTAAACTGAGAGGATAAAAAGAAATGTCTGGTTCTTGAATCCCACTCACTACTGTTGACAAAACCATCCTGCTCCCTAGCCTTCATTTGGACATGTTTCATCAAATTTCGCATGTGGAGAATAAAGCACTCTGGAATGAGGCAAGCTGTGGTCTTTTTTTTTTTTTTTTTTAAGGGGGAAAAAAGGGATAAATGAGAAATGACTTATGCACAGCGTTGTGACTGGCTGGATGGTTTCATAATTCTGCAGAAACTGCTGAGAGATGAAGATGGAACATCTGCTTGACACATCTGAAGTGCAGTCTCCGGTGAAAAATAAGGGCTGACGACAGTAGGAGTTACGTATTTTGTTGTATTCTTGTCGGGAACGATGCAGACATCTGTATTGGCGTGATTGCTCAAGAAATTTAGAATTGTTTTGGCCAGTTTCCATCGTATTGTCAGAAATAAGATGAAGCAATAATTGCTCTTGCCATGCTGTAATCTGTGAACATTTTCCTACATGTCATATGCAATTCCTTTGCAATGGTAATATGATACTCGTGCATTCAGAGCAGTCTGTTTATTTTAGCTTCCATACTGGCATCTGAAATCTCAGCAGTCTCTTGATCTGGGGAGCCATCTCGAACATATTATAGGTGTGGGAGGGCAAATGTAGATGAAATGGATGCATCTTGACAGTTGTGATGCTTATAACACAGCAAGAAACATCAGCACCCAGCATACATTACGAGAGGTCCTTCATAAACATTGCCTTTGAGGGGCACTTTGCTTGTTCTGGCAGATGCAATACTTGTGTTAAGTTGCATGTTGATTTTGAGGTGTGATTTAGAAAAACAAACAAACATACAGCTCCAGAAATTATCTCTGTAGTTCTTGCAGTATGTCATTGCTTTTGACACATAATCTCTACAGCAGTCAATTTTTATCGAAGACAAGTACCTCTTGATATTTATTATGTTTCAACACTACTACGATCTGCTGTTGTGTGGACAACATTTTGTGAAGCTTGTTATACATCAAAACTTTTCAGGGTAGAATGAGGAATAATGTTTCTCCAGCAAAGTGTCATACTTGACAGCATCTGTCATTTCTTGCCATGTGGGATGATATTTTCTAATTGGGTGCATGGATAGTTTTCTGAATCCTGAAAAACTTCTTCAGGCAAGCAGTTATCGACTTTTAAAGTGTTGCCCAGCTGTCAAGCAGTTTAATACCGTTTGTTTGAAAAAAAAACAAAACATTTTTTGTTCTTGCAGCTTTCTTGCTTCAGGTTATTGGTACTTTATTGTATATCTGTAGGTTTGAGTTGTTGACAAAATATAGCATGCAGTGTTGTTAGTTTTACTTACTTGTAGCCAGATTGTGAACAGATTGGAGAGGTGATGCCTAATGTTTTTTTTTTCCCTCAATACATGACCTTGTGAGCCAGTCTGCAGTAACCTCTGAGAAAGAGTGATTTTGAATATATCATCAGAGATAATGTAAATTTTTTTTTGGAAAGCACAGTAAAGAAGTGTTTTTAGTATATAAAAAAAAATGTGCAGGTAGTTTTTTGTCACTTAATATTTATAAATGTTAGTTATGCACTATTCTGCGAAAAGTTAAACCTCGGTTTTCTGGCTGTAACAGTAATAATTAGGGCTGTGTAATGGCAAGAATACTGGCCATATCACAATATCAGGGTTATGCTTAAATATAGAGTGATTTATTGCAATTTCACTTGGGTTGTAAAACAAACAAAAAAAGACGAAACGTTATCTACTGGAGACAGAAGTCATTGTAGCATGTACGCAATTGTCCAGCCTACAATACTGTGTTTCTAATATGCAACTAGTCTACTTAGACAGTTATTGCTGGATGTTAGTATTAATGTCCCTATGTCCCTGTGATAATGAACACATGGAAAATAGGCACCCTTATTGCTGAAGGACCAGGTGACACATGTTTTCGTGGGGAATAAGACATCAGTGGGCTGAATGGAGATAATGCTTTGGATTAAGTTGTGTAACTAACAAACTGCTTTTGTAATTGAAAGAATTCATCTCAAGATAAAGTTTTGTGTTGAAACTTCCAAAAAGGCAAAAAGCATTTTCCTCTTTTACTAGTCGAATAATGTTATCCACAACACTCGCAGTCAACATCGTTTCCACCTCTGGTAGTGCATGCCTTGCACTGTAATATATCACCACATTACAGCATCTTCTTATCAGTTTATTAGAAAGAGAAGCATATGCATTTTTGATGGGACTGAAAATCATACCTCTGAGATCTCTAAGTTCCCTGGTATACTGTAATATCTTGATACCGCCCATGCCTAATTACAATACAGTAAGCAAGGAGCTGTCATTCATGTAAAATAATTTGTTACCTTTGGCATCAATTGAAGATGGATCTTCTACTGGTGTCTAAACCAGTATATGTGTAGTCATTATGTTGAATAGTCAATTATTTTGGTCAAATGGGAGGTTGCTGCTTTTACTGTTGTCATTCTTGTTATTAATGAGTATGCACATAATAGATGAGAAGAAGGAACAAACAGCAAAAGAAAAAAGTACAGTTTTTAAGTAGTGCAATGCAATGGCATTGAATGTAATGCAATGTGGTTTTAATTCTTAGTTACAATACTACACCACTTGGTCGGCATGGTGAACAAAATCTGTGGTAAAAACAAGGCAGCTTTGAAAACATTGCACTTCATCTGTCAAAGGTTCCCCTGATGATTCATTGCGGCTGACATCAGTGACAGGAAAACCAGAGCGATGGAAATCTATTCAAATGTGGTGAGGCTCAATTTCCCCTTTCATGAGAGAACTGTGGATAATATGTTGGACCCAGACCAGCAGGGGGTAAAATAGCTCCATCAGTCTTTTCAAGTCAAAGTGAGGTGGAGGGAAACAAGTGAAACGCCGATGCATAACACTGACATTTTTTAATAGAATTAATTTATAACAAATGGAACTTGTGTCAGCAAAGAACTGATTTTCATACAGACTTCTTTCGCCACCAATGTAACCTAAGTAAGAAAATAAAAAGCACTCCTTTCATTCAGAAAAAGAAACAGTTTACGCTTACAACTAATCAGAGGTAATTGTATGATCTTTTTAACAAGCCATTTTTTTTTTTTTTTTACAATTTCATTATTTAATTTTCAGTCTATGCATCCAGACGAGAGATAGATAGAGAGAGCAGAGAACACAACGTTTATTTCTGTTAATGACACTCCAAGCTTGAATGGCAAAGCCACAAGAACAGATGGTTGGGGGACAGATTTTTCTGAAGTCATCTGCTGGAGTAACCATGGCATCATCAGAATGGATGCTCTTTTTCGCCACAAACTTTTTTTTTTTGTCTTTTTCAAGAGTTGATACCTTTTTTGTGTTATTTACATACACACAAAGTGAACGTTTAAGGAGATTTTTTTTTTTTTATATAGATGGGTTCAAGTAATATATTATTGGGTTTAGAATCAATAGGGCAGTGCATAGTACAAAGATAGAGAAAGTGCAAATCTTCCTACCAGGCCACCTTTGGCCATTCTGCAATGTTTCACCCTGCATATGGAAAATCAATTAAAAAAAGGAAAACTGAGATGAAAAATAAACATCCGAGACTTGAACATAATGTAACATTAGCCACCATGGGGTTAAATAATAGCACTTTTATATCTCAAAATTATGACAAAAAGTAAGCAGTTGACAAAAGTAAAACACATAGCTGCTTGAGTTAACAAGGGAAAGAAAGCACCTGGAATGCACATCCACAAAGCCATCAAAGAGGGTATGGAGAGGTTAAAGATGCTGCTCAACAATAAAGACTGAAACAACCAAACTAAACCCCAGTCTCTACGTGTAATGTCGTAAAAAAGGAATTAGGATTGTCAGGATAACAGGACTGATATTTTGTAGCAGATAGCGTTTCTTTATATCTGCTCTCTGTAGTGACACACATGAAGTCTGGAACTCAAACCTAAGGCATGAAGAAGAAACCCTGCGGTGACGACCTGTGCATTAGGCATTCTTTTTGACCAAATCTATCAATTTTAAAATTGGAAAATCGCTGCCTTAAATCGGTAAAAAGCTCATTACTGTAAGGTTTGGGCCTTCATCCTATTTAGTTCAGAGACCAGTATTCTGCAGTCTCATCCCTGTCTCTATGTCTGGAAAATTTAAACATTTCTTTTGTGACTATTGTGCATTTTTGACTGTATTCTGTAGAGGTCAGTAATATATAAACAGTTGTATTCTAATTCACTCAGCCACAATAAGGCCACTGAAAATGAAAAATATGAGCTTTGAAATGTTCTTATTTGCATATATAATCTCATAGTGTGACAAATGAATACTAAAGGTAAATAAACTATACAGTTACATTTATACTAAATGCCTAGGTTACTCAAAGGATACATTAATGTTAAATGAAACATTATAAAAACAGGCATAAATATAAGGCACTCTAAATGCAAAATGAAAAAAGAAATGTCATTACCATTGAATGCTTTAAAGAACCACAAGAAAGTGACGTCTTTGTACCTTGCCCTATTGTGTGGAGCGGTGATTGCGGCTGTGTGACCCCTCTGCCTCTAATTACAGACTGTAGGAGAGCTTGAAAAAAATGCACCAGTGATGCTGTGACTGGCACCTGACATTCCCACTCCCACACCTTACTTGCGGGGGGAACAACAATGTCATGAGTGAATGACATATCCACATAAAACCCTATCTAAAAACACACATATTTATTGCACAAGAAAAGATGCACTGAATCAGAATACAATTTGTCCTACTGATGTGCATTCCAGTGAAAAATCTCATTTCATTTCCCCCATAGCACACAACTCTCAATTTGGAAGCTTTCATAGATAATCCTCATTTCATATATTTTTACTCATAAATTATGTAAATTATCAATATATATAGAATGTTATATTTATGCTTTAATATATATTTCACATATATATATCTGTACCATAACTATATATTCATCTATCGTATCCAATTCACCAATTCATCAGGTTCTCTCTTATCATCCTTCTAACATGGAAGAACTAAGATAATCGGTAGCAGCAACTTCATACTTTGCTCATCCCTGTTGATTCCACAAAGCCCCAGTTTGTCTTATGGGAGTAATTAAGTTACCATGTATGTGATCATGGACAGAAAAAAAAAAAGAAAGAAAAAACAGAAATCAAGACCAAAAATAACTCTTGAACAAACTTACATTTTGGTAGTGTGAATTCTGTTCTGTGCACCAAGTGCACCAAAATGAGGGAAAAAAAACTAGAAACAAAATAAAAAATTAAAAAAAGCAAAGAGATTCTCTGCAAAATAGCACGTACATCAGAACAGTTCTACAGCTTTAAAAAAAAAAAAAAAAACATTTAATACGTTTTATCACTTTTTTTCCCCAAGCGATAAATTTGTGTAAAAAAAGTAAATTCACACAGTTCAAAAAAAGCACATCAGCTGTATAATAAAGTACTAAAAAACTAAATCAATAATTTTTATTTATTTCATATTTCATTTGAGCTTTACCCTCTCCCGAAAATTTAGATGATGAACATTGCGACAGGAAAAGGGGTATTTATTCATTATTACTATTAGTCTGTCCTGCTGTTGTGGACCAAGCATTGTCTTCTTTTTCGATGGGTTGTCTGTGTGTACTTGATTGTGAAACAGATTTTTTTTTTCTTTACAATGTGCATCAAGTTTTTTCCCCCCCGCAATTCTGTGTGCCTCCAGTGCCTCTCGTAATAGTTCATAATCACTGATGCATTTCTGACGATGTCATTATTGTTCATTTACTTTTTTGTTGTGTTGGTTTCATTCAGTTTTATGAGCCCCAAAATGAATCCTTGAAGCAAAAGAAAGGGTAATTCCGTACGATGCTTCAACAGTCAGGATTCCCTCGCTTTGTAGCAAGGCGAGGTTGTATTGGGGTTGGGAAATACTTGGTCCTCCGGGAATCATCTTTTTCATTTTTTGACAAGTCATGTCACACATCCAACACTTAATGAGTTGTTAGCAAGGAGTTAAGGAGTACTTTCTCAAGCAGGAATTTATGGCTCAGAAGAGAGGCTCACTGGGTTTTCTATCCAAAGGGCCCTCTGCTTTTTTCTTCCAATTCTGGGTCTTTTACGTTGCATAGTGATCAAAGCTTCCCAGGTACTCCAAGCCAGCTCTGTAGCAGAACTGGTATTGATCCTGAAAACAAAGAAGAAAATACGTAAGCTCACACACTCTCTCTTAGGGATCTTGACTAGCGATTCTTCCGTACCATTTTTGGTATGATTTACTTCTATCATGACTAGATTCACATTACATTTGTTGGCTTTTTTTTCCATTGAATTGAAATCATATTTATTTATATTCCAAAGGTCCCGAGTAAAAAAATTGATGAGATAAATTTACAGTAGAAAGCAGATAAGACTGCTCTAGAATGGTTCAGTTACTGAATTAATCATGGCTTGTTGTTTTCTTTGCAAATATAGCAGAAAAACTCACCTCTGTCTGCACCATAGCTGGTCTCTGTGTCCGTAACATTTTCACTGTCTGAAAAATGTCTACTACACCCTCATATCTCATTCGTTCCAAGACAATGCTGAGGGTGATGAAAACTCCAGTTCTACCAACACCCGCGCTGTGCAAGAAAGGGCAGAGAGGTCAGCGTCGAGGCCAGAGAAACCAGATAAATATAGAAAAAGTCATATCAAACCACATATCATTATGCTAATTCAGTATTTGTGTCAATATAAATCATTTGCAACTCGAGAGATATTTGCATTCAGTTTTTTTTCCGACAAAGTGCAAGTACTGGTTGATCGCTTACCTACAGTGGACCGAAATAGGCCCATCTTGGCCAAACTGCTCTTTTGTTTTATGTACTTGGCCAATGAAGTCGATAAAGCCCTCTCCTGATTTTGGCACTCCTTGTTCAGGCCAGTCTGTGAACTGAAATTGTCTTACTGTCCGTGACTGTCCATCCTGAGAACAGATGAGAGAGAGAATGCACAGAGCCCACTCTTTAGATGGAACATCAGACAGAAATATTGAAAAATGGCAAAGAAAAGTTGATGCAGGGAAACTAGGGAGCCAGTCTGAGGTGTTTTACCCAACCCATGGCAGGCCATTTCATGACCATCTCCATCATAATTATCCACGTCTTTGTGGGTTTTACATTGTAAGACAGCGTTCTTTAAAAAAAATCTAGCAAAAGCACCAAGTTTTAAACATCAGAGAAAATGTTGTGTTATTAAAGATGCCTGTCATTTTACCTGAATGTATTAAACATGAACACTGGAGATGCTAATGCCTTTGATGTGCTACCCTCGACAGGGTGCTTGGAGAATCGACTTTGAGGGTGTGCATTACTTAAGTGATATTGTATCCCCTTGATAAGAGGAGCAATCCCGTTGACGAGACAGTGTAACATGCACTACAAAGGAGGGAGCCTGCGCCATTTATCTGCGCAAGCCTTTGATGGAATTAAAAACTCTGGCAGCTCGCAGCTGCCGGCACCACATTTGTTTTTACACTTTGACATGTGTCATCATTCCCACAAATATATATTTATGTTACACTTAAGGCCATAGTTTGGTATAAACAAATACTTGATACAATGCCAAAAAAAATTGAGCTAATGACTACTGCAGCGTTTAATCCGGTGCTCGATGAGCTTTCACCATCCTGCATGCTAAAACACTGCCGTTCAAATCTTTATCAGTCAATAAAATCATACGATTAAGAAATTGCAAAATACGATATCAGAAACTCACTTGTTTCTTTTGAAATTCCTAAAGACAGTGACCCAAAGGTAAAGCGTAGATGCAACTTCAGTGGTAAAACGAATAAAAAAAGGTGAAACTATTATTTTGTGTGGTGATGCATTCAGTGTCCCCAGTGAGCCCAGAGTTACTTCATGAGCCAGACTTTGAAAAACAAATCACGAGACCAAACATTGAATAAAGAGCTCCATTCCATCAATGTCAAATTTTGATCTTGTTCTATGAAACAAAGTCTGCTTACCCTGGCATCAGTCACTTTGAACTCTCTCAGGATATACTGGGGCATGTTATACTCAGCCATGGGGTCCACCACAAAGTACTGGTATCTGGCTGACCTCTCTGCTGGCCAGTACTGGTGGCATTTTTCCTGTAGAGAGTGAAAATAGAATACCACAGTGAGCCGCAACATTCTCTTCATACACAACCCTCATTGTGTTCATTCCCTGAATTATTTCAATTCATACTGTATCTTCTGCTGGAAAGCGTTTATTCTCATGGCTGCATCTATGTAAGGTATTTCATATAATCAGTTGTGTAACATGCTTTGTATTCTGTAGCCAGAATAAAGAGGTTAATGTGCCAAGAATAAAAGAAAGAGGAGAAACTAAATGTATGCATACCCTGCCCATTTCTCTAAGCTTGGTGAGCATAACGACAATGGTAGAGTTGTGCTCCCAGAGCATTCTCCAGAAGTCCTCTGTGGTCTCTGCCAGTGGTCCCTGTGTGGCAATATAGGCTTTTTGTTGCCTGTGGGAATGCATTAATCAAAGCATGGAAAAGGTGTTCAATCAGCATAAAAATACATTAGAGAATGTTGAAAGAGACATGTTTGCAATGACTGGCCAAAACATGGCAATTGCTCTTGTCTTGTATACATTTGCTGGCTCTTGTAGTCAAAAAACATATTTGCTTTTAGGAAATGTCAAGCCGTTTTCATGTCCAATGAACTTCTATAAGGGCTATCTGATAACCAATAAGTGTGAGAGTATTTTAGCACTTACCTGTACCCATCAATGAAACTGGCATTGATGTAGTCGGAGCCCTCAACTCCTCGAATGGGCTGAAGACACACTCGTGTGGACTCGTATGGCATTATGTTAACAAGGCGGTTCTTGAACTTGTTGCAGGGGAGATTGGCACTGATGAATCGTGATGTATGGGCTTTAGTGTTAGCTAAACGCTGCATCAAGACAGAGAAAGAGAAGTATCTTTGAGTACTGATGTTCTGGTGTTTCTTAATTTCCCTTGTGACTGACTGTGTTTGACATTAAAGGTTGATTGTACATAATAAAGATCTGAGTGCGATGAACAATCGCACGCCTTTGGATTCATGCCTACTCTTGTGAGAGAAGAGAAGAATACAGATAATAAGCTTTACATATTGGGTGATGAAATCTACACTATAATGGCCCATTGTATACTGATTTTACATACTATTTCACGCATCCACAAAGTATGGAAATGACAGAGTGATTACTATCGCAGCATGCCTTTGCAGAGGAAAAATAGCATGTTATGATGAAAAGACAGAGAAATGGATACCTGAGCGAGCCTGGAGTGGACAGAAGTGCAGTGTAATCTAACCTGTTTATCATCTCTTAGTGGAATCAACATCCATCACAGAGCAGGAAAATAGATGCGTGACGAGCAAGGCAATACCACACATAGAGCAACGTCACAGACTGCAAAGGGCTGGATGATGATGGTTGAGCCGCTCATTGTAAATGCAGAGTATATTGCTCAAGTCTCCTTCCCGCAGCTGTTCTGTGGTGGGGAAAACCTGTGTTTGGCATTTTCATGTAAACTAAGACCCCTGTTACCCAAGGAAGGGGAGCTGTGGGAAGGGGAACCAGTGAGGGAGAATTTATCCTATGTTGGGTTACACAAGCGAGTCAACTAATTGGAATAGAGAGGAAACCACAGGCCCCATGCTGTCTAGCAGGCCGATTGGGAACTGGAAAAGAGTTGGGGAGCTTTACTGAGAGTGGCCAGTCTGACATAATTCTGGGCCTAAATGTGACTCGGAGCAGGGGCGCCAGTGGGATGCCTGTACAGTCTCCCTACATATGGGTTGTTGTTGGTGTTGTTGGTGTAAAACTTGAGGTCAGGTGTGCTGTAGTTTTAGCTAAAACTAGGGCTGTGCCCGACTCAGTAATATGTCAGTCGAATCATATTTGCCACCCCCCCTGCGCAGTACGTCTCTCCTCTGTCCTCCTGTATGTCCACAACTCCCTGTACCAAAGTGTAGTGTGAAAGTCAAGAGTGCTCATTTAGCAGCATAACCTGGGCACATTTTTGTCAACAGATTTTGCCGGGGAGTATACTGCATAGCACACTGACTAGCAGAATACAAAAAACAAAACGACTGCTCGACTTGAAGCATTCTCAGTTGACTGAGGGGTCTCTGACTGATTATTTGAATCTCCAACTTTCAGGGTGCAGACTTACCCAAAAAGTAGCTTATTAGTAGAAATCCCTGACCCAAACAAATGCTTTTGCTTCAATAAAGTCGTTGTACCTTGAACTCAAGTTCCATGCCGGTGACATTCTCTCCACCCTCTATCTGCGTCAATTTCTGGATGTAGGCGTATAGGTTTCTGGCGGGCACTTCGGTGGTGCCGCAGTTGACGGCCTCTTGGAGCGCGTCATGTATGAAGACATACTGGTCCTCTGTCTGCACCATGTAGTTGCGCTGGGCACGCATTAGCGTTACATGCCCATAGATGTCCACAGTCTTCTCGTGCTTGATACGTTCCATCATGGCATCAATCACGATGAAGCAACCTGTGCGTCCCACCCCAGCACTGTAGTCAGAAATAAGATAAAGAAGGAAGAATGTTAATGGGATGGTATTCTCAGTTGTAGCTGTAAAAGAAAAGTCAAATACATAGATTTTATGGAAAAAAATATATCTGACATGTTTGCCGTTCTATATCATAACTTTTACAAATGAGGTGCAGTCTTTTCTGAACATGTACAAGTGTTTGAAGAACTCCCTTTATCCCAGTGATGAGGCCAAAAGGTAAACTCTCTGCGCCAAGTTTGCCACTGTAGGACAGACCATTTGGCTTGGAGTGTAATTAAATCTGAAGTGGCACTGTGTGGAGAAGAGGGCTTGGCAGTCACAGCCTTCAGCAGGCTCACTGCTGGCTTTGCAATCTAGTCTCTCCCCTCTGGACCCCACCTGTGCTCTCCAATCCATCAGGACTAATCACTTATGCAACGGCAACATTTAACCTTTATCTCACGGTTCCGAAAAGTGCCACTACAACAAATGCACACGGAAATGTGGATACACAGACGCAATTTTGAGGATATGATTTTTTGAGGGCTTCGCTAATGTGCCGGGCAACTTCTGAGAAGTGCAGCTGACTTCAATTAATGCCATTAGATTAGCACTATGCACCCAAATAACGCAAGAGCTTTAGAAGAGGCACTGAAAGGCAGGTCTCTTCATTAAGATTCACATCGGCACATTGTTACATTAGCGTGTAAAAGTGCACAAGTGAAAAAAGCACTCTGACAGAGGGAAAATGTTTTACCCTTTCTCTTTGACCTCTTCTTGCAGACCAGCTTGAGACATATTGTGCGAATGTAGTGCCTTCACCAGACTGCTCACAATTTAAAAACACTCACGCCTGCACCTTACATGTTTTAATAGTGCATTCCTCCGCACAGAGGATGTTTTCTGATGACAATTTATTTACCATGGGGCGACATGGTTGTGGTAAATCTTGTTCGTTAAGTCTCCTCCCACCTCCCGCAAAGCACAGCATTGACAAGACAGCACCTTGCGCTTGGCACTCCAAAGTAAATAGGTTATTCAATCCATTAAACTGACATGCCTACGAGGTGTGAGCCATGCTCTCGTGCCTCCTCCTTGTGATGGAGCATTTGTTTTTCATTTGCTCTGAGGAACGGAGGAAAGAGTTGAGAACGAAAACTCAAGAGGGAGTAAAGTTAGTCCCCAGGGGACAAGTTTGGTTAATGTGCCATGTGGCACTGGAACTGTGCTGCGAATGGAATAAAGACACGTATGGGAGTCATTGGCTTTAACAAATGATCTGATGATCACTTTCAAAATGGCTGACATTGGCTCAATGAACTTTCTTTCCCCTTTTTCTTTTAATAAAACTCTTCACAGCTCTAGGGCAATCACAAAATGTGCATGCCAGAGTCAAACAACGAATCAGGCTGCAAAGAATTGTGAAAGTGTCTCAGGGATATTTGAAGAATGAATCACTTCCAGGTCTGAGAACACCTCAGCCCTTGGGCGAGGGATGCAGAAACTCGAGGAGATTTCTCCCTTTACCCCAGCTGTTTCCAATCTGAAAACATTTTACAGTGCAGACCTGAATGTGGGAGAGTGATGACCTGCAAGAGAGTAAGCGACAGAGTGACAGCACTGAGCTAGAGAGACGGAGACAGAGGAAGATGAGGAATGGGGGAGGGAGGTGAGGAGACTGAAGGTGGAGCCGTGTTATGCAGGGGGGAGATGCTGCCTTGAAGTTGTGTAATTAGTTTTCTAAAAGACTGAGCAGCAGGAATATATATTAAGAACAATTTTTTCCGAAATGTAAGACCAGGAAAAGCTTGGAACATATGCAATATTCCTTCATCGACAAGTGTGTGTGGTGGGGTGAGGTGGTGCAGAAAGCCGTCGGTACATTTGGCAGTTGAAGGGGAGCTGGCGGATTGACTGCACTAATGACCTGACACTGCCTTTTCAGCCAGTCAAGACCAGCTGCTTTGGACGTCGACACACATTAAGTGTCAGACTAATATGCTTTCCAGGAGTTTAGGGAATAGGGGATGGGTGAGAGAGTGCAGTGCAAAATACAGCTGCAATGAGTCCTGAGAAGATAAAGCATGAGCAGCAGTGAAAGCAATTACATATGTATTGTTACCAAATCTCTTGCCGTCAGCTAACCTGTCACCATTTCCCTTACACTGCCTATTGAACATGCACACATGAACTCAAACTCACCAGGATCATCTCATTGCTGTTAATGGAGTCAATAACAATTTTGAATACTTTTCAAAATGTGGAAAGTAAATCAAAAAGGTCATTCATCTCCAACTTGGGGATATGGTGTTTTGAGATACATTTTGTATTATGTGCCTTCTACCATAGTAATACAGAAGAAAGAGAGGGGGAAAAACAGGAGGAAAATCTGGCTAGGTTGTCAGTTCAATGTTCAGTTCAAAACTGTGGGTTATTCTATCAAAAGTTTCCATTCTGAATCACTGGGAAAGGCCAGTACTCTCCATGACATTCAATCATGACCTTTTGACCTCTTCCATCACCTCACAATGCATGGATAGCCCTTTAGCTAGAACAGCAAAACGGTCCCTGACCTACGGGTTAGTGAAAACAGCAGGCACTAGGAAAGCAGGATGTATGCTATAATGTCAGATTTAATAAGACATACTGTGATTTCACCTTGTGTTGGAGAAGCACAGTGAAAACACGAGTGCATTTTGCCATGCATCAAACCTGTATTTGATGTATCATTTGAAAGGGGACCTATTATGCTTCATTTATGATTTTACAGTGTCAGATGTTTATACTGAATGTAGCCAGTGTATCAAATAATAAAGTAAACATATAAAACTAAAACCCTGTGAGCAAAAACCTCAGGCTTCAGACCATTCTGACTATAGTTTCCAACATTTTTTCTGCTTTTCAAGACCAACTGACATTAGCTTGTGATGGATTTCCTTATCTGGTCCTGGCACGCTACTGCAAGTGTTTACATTACATAGCCTACACTGCAACATGCAGCTACATGCAAATGTCAGGGAAACATAACCTTGGTTGCCAGTGTGGCTAATTTCTCCCCCATTTCTGATCATATTGATGTTATAACATGTTCGGCTCTGAATATTTTGGTTGAGATACTTTCATTGTTGATTTGTCACATTAGGAAGCTTACTATACTTCTCCCGATTCAGATGATATTGGCCCTTTAAATTGCCATTATCTGTGATTTTTCATAGATATGAGACAAGGCTGATTCATAGTTGAATGCAGTTTTCGCAAGTCTGAGCATGTGCTTGAGCAGTGGTGTGTCTGCGTTGCAATTACAAACCGGCAGTTGGCGGTAGAATTCATATGCTGCTGTCCTGAGTTTGCGTGAGGCGTGGTAAAGTTTTATTGATTCAACTAACACAGCTAAAATATAAATAAAGTGTGGCTTAATAGTAACAATATCAAACAAAAGCACAAAATTTGGCTCCATTATAACATGGAAAAGACAAAACAGTTGTGTTTTGTTAGACATGTTTTCCCCACAAGTACAACATGCTAATATTATTAGCTTAAGCCTATGACATTTTACATTGCAAAAATTAGCATAGCAGCTGGAAGAATATTATTTTATTTATATGAAGCCAGGAACAACAGCAACAGTTAAAAAAAAGGAGCTTTACCAAATTTGGCTCCATTGTAACTCAAAAAGTAAACTGACAAAACAACACTCTTATACTAGACATGTTTTACATATACAACATGCTTCCATTATTAGCATTTCTTATGACATTTCTCTTTGCATTATTGGCCTTATGTCTAGCAGACTTCCTCCACTCATATGAAGTCAGGATAAATTACACACAAGATTTTCTGAGGGGGACTTTGTTGTCTTCACATTATATCTTATACACCAAAAATAAATACTTATATTATGAGTAAGAACCTTGGGCTTAAAACAGTGCTATTATAGAGCCTTTCAGAGGGAGGGTGAATACAGGTGTTCAGCTCAGACAGTGTGGGGAGAATAACGTGTTTTTAAAGAATAAAGCTTGTAAACATGCTCTAGTAGCAACCCAAAATACAAACATGAACCTGAAAGCAAGTGTAATAGCCTCTCTTTAAGTATGTGCAACACGTAATACTCTTAATTTCTATTTAAAATTCCTTGGCCACATGTTCATCATTAGCTTTCTGAGCTTATTTGATAGATTGTCTGGCTTCTAAAATTGTGTCACTGACACAAATAAATAAATGCATGAGTAAAATTAAATCATCTGACAAGTTTGAGTAAACTTAGCTTATTTAAATAAGACAGACATTGCATGTAAAAATTGCAGGTCTATGTGGAGGAATACAGATTAAATGATGATGCAATTATATCTAAGGATCTGAGTTTCCAATGGAGATAATGACAATTATGATAAATGAACGTTTCTAATTAGTGATTTACAAAGAATGGTAGCATTGTGCAGTTTTTTTTTAACTTCATATGCCACCAGCCAAACAAACAAATCCCGAGCCCTTGATTGTTTTTTTTTTTATGTCTTTATGGTCTTTGCATCAGCACGAACGTACATTGTAAGCTGCAATTTTTGGTGCACCATCTAATTAATCAACTGTTTAAGAGACTGTACTACGTTGTTAATTACTGGGAACAAAGGCTCGTTTTTGTCTCTCAGCTCTTATTTAGGCCTTTTTGCATGCGTATAAACAGTTTCAGCATCTACTGTACAAAATATCTTTATCTTCAGTTGATCTCTGCTTAGCCACAAAACAGTCCCAGTTTTATGTGGATATAAAAAGATGGCTCTATTTAAAATTGTGGTCTGACATGAAGTAAAGAAATGCTTCTGAAAAGATTTGGAGCTTGGAAATGAGTGTATCTGATAGAGAGCCAGAGGAATTAAAAATTCCCATCTGCACAGTGACATTAATTCCTACATTCTGTTTCATTGTTAAAAAAAAAACAAAAAAAACTCAGGATTTTCAATTTGAAGCAATTCGGCAACTAGCTCTAATTAACTTCAGCATGTGGTAATTCTAATTCTTCAGTAATCCCCCTTGCCTTTTTGTCACTTTCTGACACAAGTTTTCATCTGTTACACTCACTATGGCTGTTTCCTCATTTTTACTGTCTTTTTCCCCCTTCAGTCACTTGCTCTCTCTGTGCTGAGCCTCTGATGACTTCCTGAGTTGAGAGGAGCCAGAAGTCTGCGTTATATCCCTGTGCCTCTCTGTTGGGAGTATGGTCGCTTATGTAGCTGAGGGAAGTGAAGTTGGCGTGAAAGTTATTTGTTTCAGATGCAATAACCCAGGGGAAAAGCCAAGGACTTGTGGGCTGCTGATGTGCGACATGTTGGTGGTGTAGCAAGGAACACGACAGGTCTGCGTGTTTGTGTGTCAGTGAGTGGGAGGAGATGTTTGAGTTTGCTGAGGGCAATGACACTAGTACTCTTTGTACTGTGATGTTGAAAGCACCTTCAGATTTAAAGTGCCTTCTGTGAAAGCTAGTAGGCTGATTTGTTTGGGCTTGCGGAGGGCCATCGTTTACTCCCTGTCAAATATTCCACTTTTAGCAAACATTTTTCCTTCATGTCTGGTTTCTTTTAAAGAGTCTCTATCATTACAAAATGACTCAGATATGAAGCTCCAAATATGCATGAATCTATTATATTCCTTCCATATGTATTCATATATTCATTATAACAAATGGAGAAACCAAAAATCAATTTCATGCTTCTGGATGTTTTTGTGAAACCATGTTGCTTCTTACCTGCAGTGTACCACCATGGGCCCTGCATCTGGAGGGTTGCAAGCTTTCACCCGTCTCAGGAAGGCCAGGAAAGGAGTGGGGTGCTCCGGTACCCCGTGGTCTGGCCAGGCTGTGAACTGGAACTGCCGCACCTCTCTCTTCTCACTGGAGCCATTCTGAATTATGGAGGTGAAGGAAGGTTAGTGACCAACACAGCTCACATGAAGTACTTGACAGATGTTTTGGGGTCTACAGCTGAGTTTCCACTAGACAATTTCAGTATAGTTCCCTTAGAACTGGTATGTAACCCGTACGCACATGTACCTAAACTCTAGATCTATTTTGTGTTTCCACGGCAGACACTTTTCTTACATGTAGGCAGAGTTTGTACTGGATGATAATAGCCACATTGCTGCTCTGTCCAGCTCTCATTATATTTTCTCTAGCAATGCAGAGGAAGGTCTGCACCTTGCTAATCATCCTTAGTGTAAGGTTTCATGCCAAAGTTTTTAGAGTCACTGACTCAGTAGATGGAACGTTTAAAAAGTTTTTTTTTTAAAACTGATGCTTCTCTCCTGACCAGTCAGTGGACAACAGTTTTTTTTGCTCAACCTTTTAGTATCGGATCACGGTGCTAGGTACCTTAACACAGGGGTAACAAAAAATGTGACGTAAAGGAGAGGTTCTATTGGTACCATCCAAAACTTTTAAAAAATGGAAACACAAAAATAACTTCTCTTATGTGTAACTAACAGAGCCGTCTAAACCAGGCTGCTTGGTGGAAATGAGGCTACTGTAGGTCAAGAAATCCAAATGCCCCTTACTTTAAAAAGTGCAAATGTCCTGACACAGTATGTAGCCAGCTCTACTGTGTCTAGTAGTGTCACTTGGATGAGGCCATATGTCTCCGTCCCTCTTGTAGGCCAGTATTGGTCACATTTTACCTGCAGTGAAGAGAAACACCACATTACACAAGGTCTAGATCGGAATACAATAACAGTTTTTGCCCTATAGTAAGATGAGATTTGTCTGTCCAATTGAGGTTTATTTACTGAGTGCAAATGCTCCTTTTCAACAGGGCCCTTCTTAACATTCACACACTTATACACAAAGTCAAACAATGGTAAAATAAATGTCCGAATTCCCCTCATCCCTGCTGACTAGATTTGATTTCATAATCAATTAAATGGCCTGAGATATTTGTAAAGAGCCGACGGAGCTATTAATTATCGTGACATACTCTGTAATTACAAAGGTAGCCGCAGTTTCCAATCGTATCACATGCTCAGCTTTATTGCCATTCGAGTGTACAGCTTTGTATTCCAGTTAACGGCCAATAAAAAACTGCTCCATCATAGCATTACTGCTGAGCTGACAAAGGGAAGCACATACTGGTGTTGGGGAGGAAATAACTGGGTTCAGATTCACTTGTTTTTCTTCATGCTGTCCATTAGAACTAAAGTGGGGTTTTAGCAGAATGTAAACATAATCAAAATGTCATCATGCTCAACAAATCCTGTTGCCTGGTGATCTGTGGCTGTTGAGGTATATGACACCAGTTGTACCACTGGAATATTCAAATCTCTAAAATGTGCGCTATACACTCATTTCCTAAGCAGCTGTTATAAGACTGACACCAGTAGCACTGTGACACCAGGAGAAAATGAATGGATTCATAATAGCATTTACTTGCAAATACTCAAGCTTTAGATATGCAGAACGTACATACAAAGACAGCTTGAGTGCTTCCCAGCAAGTGATACGACTGATTAATATGAAAGACAGGAGCTGTTGGCAGCAACAAAAGCGCATTATGCACTACAAATGTCAAACAACATAATAGTATGGAGGCATCCGGGTGGGAGATGTCTCACAGGAATCCTTTACGGCGGAGCCAAGATACACTCTTATATCACAAAGCATCTGTAGAGTGAAACGGACACCTGACAGCATGAGGCGAATTTAATTGAAGAATTATGCATTTTACAGTGCCTATAATGTTGAAAATCAGCCAAGGGATCTTATTTGCTTTGCAGATTGTACAGATACTGCTCTGTGGATTGAGTCAGCAGCACCCCTGTTAACACTATGCCAGGATGTTAGAAAAGGCGTACAAGTGTGAAGGTCAGTAGCTTATGGAGCCTGTGCGAGCTTTATGTGCTCAGTCAAACACTGTAAGATGTGCAAGACAGAGAGACAAAGTGCCTTTTCACCATGTCAATCTTAAAGAAGGAGTGAGTGCGTACAGCCAGGCAATGTAGCTTTTCAGGCTTTGAGTCTTTTAATCACTGATTGTAATCCAGTGCCTTCAGCAGTGCTCCGCTAATGAAGGGAACCATGCCACTAATCAGTCAGGACTAAACAACAACAGAAAGTGTAAAGAAAGGATTGAGGATATCAGTGAGGAACACGATGGAACTTGGCTTCGCCTGCAGAATAAATACAAAGGCATATGGGGAGGACCAAAATTCAACATACTGTACAAATTAAACAGTAGATAAAGGACTTCAAATTGACTGTGTCACCAGTGGGTGGACGGTAACAAAGTACATTTACTTAAGTACTGTACTCAAGAGCAGTTTTTGAGTATCTGTTCTTTACTTGAATATTATTTCTTTTGGAAACTTCTTACTTTGACTCCATTACATTTGAAAGACAAATATTTTACTTTTGACTTTGCTTTGCTCTGAAGTTAGCAGATATTGAGCAGTTTTTTTTCCTCTTTTCCAAAATGCAAAAGTCTGTAAACTGTGATTGTGCACTTCTGCATGTGGTTTGTTTATAAGTGGTGTTTCCTGTATGCCAATGCCTTGTGCATGCGTTACTCTGACTGGGTTAATGAAATGCAAAATATGTTTTTGATTGTGTGTTTCTGTGGACATTTTTATAGCCTTTGTAGCATATTAATCATTTTTATGAGTTGGGGTTGTACATCCCAAAGTTAAAAATTAAAACAAACTTCTGCCCTGTTATTTAATTGAATACTACTTGGAGCTATAGAGTACTGTAGAGAAATATGACTTTCTCTTACCCTGGACCTCTCCTCCAGTTTGGTCATCATGACGATGATCGCGCTCCTCTGCTCCCAGATCATCCTCCAGAATTCACCAAACGTCTCTGGCAGAGATCCTTGGGTGGCAATATAGGCATTCTGTTTCCTGTAGCCGTCAATGTAGTTGGCATTGATGTAGTCACTTCCAGGGATACCTGAAAAAGTGATGAGGCATGAGCTGAGTTGTTATGCAAGACAAATACTCAAATATTGATTCATGAGAGGCACCAATGTTTTGCAGAGGACATGGATATTTAGCTGGTGGCTGTCTCAAAACAATGGTTACTTTTGTTCATCTAATACAGTGTGGAAAAGATAGAAATTGTCCCAAACTTGTAATCGTTGCTTCCTAGTTGATATAACTCTTGATTTCCGCTTTGATTATATGAGGTAATGTCAGATTCTCCCCCCAGTGGACACTGCATGAGGCTACCCTCTGTTTCCTAAAATGAAGTCGATTACCGCAACATTTTTGTATTAAATTTAAAAATGGCATTAAACAGTAACATTTGGAACCAGTGTTACAGTCCATAAGGATTTGTATTTGCTATCAACAACACTTTTAAATCCGCAGCTTTTGTGTCGCTCTTTCATATCTGCAACTGACTTGCAGATAAAGCTTGGTCTGTAAAAGTCTATCACCTCACATGGAGAAAAACAAACCAACAAAAAAACCAGCAAAACAATTTCCCCCCTCCCCTACCCTCCTCACTCCTCCTTCCCTTTGCTTATATTAAATGAAAGGCACAGCAGCCTTTTCCAATCCAGGCGAAAGAGACAGAGCTGACAGCTAGTCAATGCTTCAGGACTGGCAGTTTAGGGGCTTCGTGCACACATGGTCGACCAAGATAAGTCTCATCTGCATGGACGCCACGTATCAGAGAATCCCCTCACTATAACTGCTCCCCCCTCCCCCTCTCTCCCCCAGACTCTCTTTTACTCCCAGGTAACTTATTCAACAGAAAAAAGGAAAGAAAATGGAATATGAACACATTCAAAGACCAACCCACATATTTTTTTTATTCTTATTCCGACTGTCCCCCGCCCTCTCTTTTGCAGTTGAAGTTGTCCACACAGCCAGACGGCTGTACATTTCCATGATGGACAAGGGATAAATGCAATTAAGCCCAGTGCATTTTCAAATTGAAAAGAAAAAGCAAAAAGAGACATTACTGTGGTTTAATGAGAATGCGGCAAGTTGTTTAATGCACATTTGCAAATGGATTTTGCTTTTGTGCTTTCTGTCACTCAGGATTTGTACAAATTCTACCATTTTCTCTGTCAATATGCGTATTGAAAAATAAACATTGCTAAAGCGTTGTTCAGTACTCAGTAGCCCTCACAGAAAAGCAAAGGAATCTCAAAGGAAGCAAAGATTTTAGGTACAACATTCTCATGGTGATAAAGATGATGATTCTTAGAAGTAGTAGTATATTCACCATAAGACTGTGTGCTGTTGTGAGAAGATGGTTATAGTCACACTATCAAATTCCAACACTGTCTTAATAAATGACCTCTTTGTAGAATAACAGCTGGCTTGTGACAGCTACCACGCTAAATATAGATCACTGGAAAAGAAATTGAGCTCTTGTATAACTTTTTAATGTTTCAAAAAGACCATAGAATTGGTGGAATTTGGAGGGAACATAAAATTTGCAAGGATCATACAAAAAAATGATACATACTAATTGAAATCAGAAACTGTACAATTTGGCAAACCAAGTGTGGACAAAGTTTTAGGGATTAACTTTGAATTCCAGTTTAATCCTGCTAAGCCCATGTTTTGTACGGTCAAGCAACTTGGCAAGAGGTGCCTCGACAGTTGATGAAGTAGAGCAAATTCAGCGATGTCACATCAGTTAAAAGTTCACAAATGTTCTCAAGCGTCTGAGCGCCTGTATTCCGAAGATTCTGCTGATCCATCCCCACATCAATATATTCTGAAAGTAGCGGTCTTCAAATTCTGATGTCAAATCCCAAATCCCTTTTTATTCAAAGAACTCAATCAAAGTAAACAATGGACAGATTGCTTGCCAAAAGGCTTTAAGCTTTAGAAGGAAAAGAGGAAGTCCCTCATGTCCCCCTGGCTGAGAACTACTCGCTTGCTACAGCACAAAGGCTCCAATGTGGTTGTGCAGATGTGTTTATACGCCCAGCTAATGGAGTTCCATCAACACTCAAGCTGTGTGTTGTTTCTGAGAGACTGCAAAAAGGGCTCTTTGAGTCTTTATCTATCTGTTTTTGTCACAATGGCCATTTACTTCTTTGTTTATTTCCCTTCGCCCTCCATGGGAGCAGCTCAATGGAAATGGTTAATTAATAGCTATGTGTGTATGTGCAGTTGTGTTTATTCCAATAAATTTGTGAAGGAGCCAGCACTTAACAAGCCATTTCAAAATTGACTTTTAGTTCTTAGAAGCTTTACTGTACTGTGCAACACTTCTGGGCTGGTTCATGTTAGGTTTGTGATGGGCTCAAGTGTAAAATTGTATCTTGAGTGAGTCCTGTCCATATAATGTTACTAGCAATGCCTCTGACTTATCTTATTTTAGCACTTCATTTATCTGTCTTGCTGTGAGTTTTGCTTGACAGTTTCAACCACATGACAAATGGGCAAACACATTTTTATGTCTGATTTTAGAAAAGGTGCATCCACACAAATAAGTAATGTGTAATGCAAATTACAATGAGCTATACCAGGGTTTCCCACACATTCATTAATTTGTGGCAACCCACCATGATTAAAACATCTGCCTCCACATACAGATTTGATATTTTTGCAGCTGGACCATTCATTGGAAAATAAATGCTGATCATTTTCATTTTAACAAATTCTCAGAGCATACTCTGGGCACAGACGGAGCAGCACAACACCAGATGCAGTGAAATGGAAACTTAACGCTCTAATTCTGTGGGAACCACTGGCTACACTGTCTATCTGTCAGTGTATGCACTGCTCTGATTTCGAGGTATAAATTACAGTCAAGAAACAGGCGAAAGCTTCATACAAAATAGTTCTAAAAGAATTACTGGATATTAAGTCAGAAAAACTGTTGTTCCTGAAACTTGCATCTCTCTTACTGCAGTTGATTGTTTAATCTGACCTGAAAGATTGCCTCAGCATTTTAAGGGAAAATTGCCAGTTTCTAAAACCACCTCTTTCTTTGCAAGCACCTGAGGCATGAAAGGGAATAAGTAGTCTGACTTGCTTGTGTAGGAATATAATTTAAAAGTGCATTGGGTTGCGCTCCTGAGGTCTCAAAGATACAGTTGTACTGGCTGTCTGTTGAATCGATACAGCTGTTGGGAGGGAAAATGTCTGTGGGCGGCATACCGTCAATAGCAGAGAGCAAGACTCTGGAGTGGTCGTAGGCAATCACATTGGCATATCTGTTCTTTGGTTTATTGACCTCCAGGTTAGAGTGCTCCCATGTAAACTGCTGGCCAGGGTCGATGGACTGTGAAGCAGAAGAAAATTGATCATTACAATAGAATATTATGTATGATACAATATTGCATGGACATTTAACAATAGTTCATTGCTGAAATTGAATTCAATTCCATGGCAATTGCCCATGAGTTGTTCGTGAAAGATCAATATTAGAAAGCTTCAGAAATATCACCACAGAGCAACTGGAAATGAAGATGCTATGTTATATTGCTTACGTCTCTTAAACAGTGCGCAACTCAAGGCCATACTAAGTCTTGTGTCTCTTCAAACATTTACCAGGCTTTTGTTTGTCTAGGGCTATGAGGAAGGCGGTTTATAAAAGTGAAAGCTTTGATTTCAGTCTTTTCTGGTGTGTCCTCTTTGTCCCACAGTCTCTTTTCTGTACACTGACATGTGGCTGAAAAAAAATTATTTTGTATTAATGCTATGCATAACATTGATTTTTGGAGCTGCTGTATTGTGTTCCTCATGTGAACACAACAGTGATTCAGAAGTATTGCCTCATCTTCTAGCCCTTCGGCGTGGAATTGTTTTGTCTTTTTTCTTGCCCTCAAGGTCAAATAACATTTAAGGCTGGCCATTTTCAGCTCACAGTTTCCACCAAGTGCAGAGGATTAATACACATAGCATTTACAAGGACATAAAAAAAGCATGAGCATGCAAGAATTCCTAGCCTTGCCAGTTAAAAGCCGAAAAAGTTGTGACCGTGATAGAAAAGTACTTGAGGTTAACTGAGTCCAAAGGAAATTATTGTTCTCTGACTGAAAGCTGATTTAGTACATGAATAGTTGAACCCAGACTTTTATTCTTCTAAGTTAATTTAAATAAAGTCTATTCTGGCCTCTCAGTATCTTGTAGAAAATGGTGTGTCAACAGACACTGGAATCTAAGTTGAAGTCTGCAAAGCTTGAATTAAAAATGGAAGAGTACATTTCCTGGATGGAAATTTGACATAGAAGGTGGATTGTATACTTTTTAGAACAATGTGAATTATGTTATAACTTTGGCATGAAATGACCTCCACATATGAATGATTAGATTCAGAAAAAGATGTTCTGAATAGGCCTCAAAGGAAAAACTTGTGTTCTGTCGGTTTTACGGCGCATACTAGAATACCACACTTGAGATTAGTTCAACAGAATTTGCAATCCAAGCCCTCTATCAGCTTTGTAAAACAGGGATTGATAATGCTCCCACATCACCAATAAATAAACTATAAAATCTAATATCACAAAGGGAAAATACAAAGATATGAAAGATGGCATTCCATTCCACATTACAGGGGAAATATTGTGCTTGTGTTTTTAATGACCACAGACTGCTTTTATGACTTAATCTCCACTGGAAGTAGAAACCCAAGTACAATCGGACACATTGTAACTACCAGCCACATTAGTACACTGACCTTGCTTATAATCTAGAGAGAGATATGAATATAATCACACTTTTATGACTTATTTGGGTAATTTATTGGAGCAATAAATGCTAAAGATAAGCTTAATTATTCATTTTTAATGATGGCAAACTTTATAATACTCTACCACGGAAGGGAGGTATTAAAGAGCATGTGAGCTCAGTGTGAATACAATAACACATTTCAGTACTTTTTTATCTGCAGCAATCACTTAAAGCAGCAATATGTGGGGGACAGACCACTGGCTAAGCCTTATATTTTATCAAAATATGTTGAAACAGTGGACTGCAACATTGCTCATAATAAAAATCTTTATTTCATTGTGCTCACAAAATTGCTTTCCACTGCTCTCGAATAAGCACTATGAAATTGGAATTCAATGTACTTAAGCTGCAGTAATGATTGGGCAGCTTGGCAGCCACCCATATGGTGACCTCATAGATTCTGGAGCCGTTGCAGGACCCGCAGAGAGAAACGGGCAGCGAAAGGGTGACCATTCCTATCTCACACCATGCCCCTGAATCGACCTCTCGCTCGAATAGTTTTTCTTACTCCATGAGTGTTCTGTAAATACAAGTTCATCTACAATGCAAAGCCAATATGAGGGAAACATTTCTATTGTCTGACTACTGCCCATGGGGATTCAAGGGAGCTTAAATTTTAAGGTCTAATCACAAGATTTGTTCCTTGATGCATTTTTCTTATAGTGGCTGTTCGTTCTACAGTAAGACTTTAGCTCACATGTAGATAATATAACTGACTGGACTGTGGCATTTGAAATCTCCAGAATCTAGCAGAACATTAGTCACTCCCATTGGCATAGTAGCATAATTCTCAAGAATAATCAATACTGAATATCCCTCTATATATAGTATATTGTATGTACAGTATGTCCTTTGCTCCATCCAACACGGTACTGCAAGGTGCAGTGCTGCCTTTGATTTTTAATCCAATTATTTTTATTGATTGTTAAGATTATTGCAGAAGTTGATAAAAAAGGAATTAGACAGGATTAGTATCCAGGTTGGTTGCAACTTCAAATATGTGCTGTATTTAGGGTTTTACCACTCATCACCATGCAGATATCCAGTGCAGTCACAGCATATTGATTGAGCAACACTGATTTCACCTTTTTGATAGTAAAAATTATGTCATGTAGATGTCTTTTCTCTGTGCAGATGTTTTGATATGTTGTGGGTGTCACACTGCCATTTTTACGCTGTTTAGTCATTTAGGCCTTGTCCACAGTGGACATTTTTGACTTGTTGTAACAGGAAAAGCACAGGTGTCATTAATAACATTAATGATGGCTTCTTTGTCATTCAAGTGTCTCAGTCAATCATCAGTGAGCCCGCAGGCTCAATAGCAGGGCACTGGAAGTGGAAATGGAGTCAGCCATTATTAATGTTTATAATTACCCCTGTGCATTTCCTGCTATGACATGTCAAAATGACTGCAGAGAAAAAGGCACACTGACTGATTTTAGATCTCTGGTGAAGATATTTCTCATGAAAATATTTCCCAACTCTAAAATAGACTATTTGGCAGCCATCCAGCAATTGTTGACGTGCTTTAAGTGCTGTGTGGTTGCCATGGGTATGCAATGGATAGGATTAGCGCTTCAAAATATCACTAAATGTGTGTGTTGACTGAAATGTGTGCAATGGCTGTATATAAAGATGGCCTGCATGACAGCTCCCTATAAGCAGTGATGGAATGTAACTAAGTACATTTACTCAATTACTGTACATAAGTATGAATTTGAGGTACTTATACTTGTCTGTTATTTTCATTTTGCTTTATACTTCTATTCTACATTTCATAAGCGAAATTTTGTACTTTTTACTTAACTACATTCATCAGAAAGGGTTGGTGACTAATTACTTTACAAATTAAGATTTTTGCATAAAAAGCATAAGAAAATTTTATAAAATATGATATTTTGTTATAAATTAAACAATCCAACAGTTAATAAAAGTACAGCTGAAGCAATTATTCGAAAAGAAAATTAAATAGATATTAGCTATTTTTGATCAACATTTCAGTCATTTTTAATTCATTTAGAATCATTTTTTCTTTTTTTTTTTCTTTAAAAAAAGATTTTCTGGATTGGGTACTTTTTAAAAGAAAAAAAGATTTTCTGGATTGGGTACTTTTACTTTTAATATGTTAAGTACATGTTCTTCATCATACTTACTCACTATAATAATTTATATACATCATAATCATAAAGCCCACCTCCTCCATGTTCGCAGATGATGGGATAAAGGCCAAACTAAAGTATCGGAGTACATGACAAAAAAAGGTTTGTCAGAGATGTTTTTTGCCATTTAAGATGGTTCTTATCGTGATAATGTTTGCTCACTTGTTTGTTTTCCTGATAAGTTTGGTTTTATTGAGTTACATGCTGTAAAAAGGGGGTGTGATGTCATGTTTGACAGCTTTATGTTGATTGGTGTGCTCATGATCAGTGAAGCTGCTCGTAATTGGGTCAGATATGTTTATGGGTGGGAACTATGCAGTGGCTTCATCTTCTGATTGCAACTGCAGACTCTGCTTCCAAATGATGTCATCAGCATGCAATGGCAGCGTCTGTATCTGGGATATTTTGGTTTCATTTTTGTACAGAGGGGGGAATTGAATACGCAACGTCCATCTTCAAATACAGTGTTTTGGACAGGTGCATGCACCCATTTAAAACTAGACATGTATTATATTTTTGCTGCAACACTCTTGCAACAGCATTTATAATGATTGCTTTGGATTTGCTGCCACTTACCTCATATTCTTGTGAAAACTTGAGGTTGTCATTGGCTTTCAGGCGCTCCAGATGATCTGCAAGGTCCATAATTGGGATTGGAGGATGGCTAGCCATACCTGTCAATCAGATGGACTGAAGGTCAGTCAGCAGTCTTTTAAGAAGGCATCACCCAAGCACAAGCCAACAGTGAATCATTAGATAAGCAGCATGTGTGTTTAACAGGGGGAATGGAAGAGTGGATCTTGTTAGGCTAGTTTGTTCACTCAAAGCAGTGGCCATGCTCATAAAGAGAATATGGACACAGAAGCCAATGAGAAGTCACCGAGCACAACTTGCCCCACTGGGACTCTCCCTATTGAGAGAGAAAAACGTTATTCACACAGAAAGCTGCGGTGGATAGTTAGCATGACAGTAAGACACAGACACAAACAAACATCCCCAAAAGACAAACAAACCAAAAAAAAAAACAAAAAAAAAAAACATTCAAAATGTTAGGCCAGATGTTGATGTCTGCTTTGAGTGATGACATGTTTTCAGGCTGTCATTTCAAACTCCGCCTCCTGTGATGACATAGCAGTAACACCAGATGGATTAGATGTGAATGAGAATACAAGACTAGGCAGAAAAAAGGAAAAGAAGGGAATTAAAGCTATTGAAAACAAAACCATGTCAAATGCATAATCGAGACCAACTAACTTGACAAATGGAGGTTACTGGGGTGACTGGACGCACCTGAACCTGTGGAGGAAACGGCGGTGTAATTAAATATATTGCAGATGTCATTAGCAATGTGATGACTATTTTCTTCAACAAACAGAAGGTAAAATTGAAATGTGACAAGAAGTAGTTGAATGATTTATGTGTATTCTAAATGGGACATTCATTAGTAACATACAAGTCGTCATGCTAGAAGCTCGGCTATGCCACCATGCTTATTTCATGGAAATAAGAAAGCGTACAGGGAATAAAAATTCTAGCAGCACGAATCAAAGTGGAGCAACCATAGGATATGATTTGACATTGATGTTAACCTGAGGATGCTGACATGGTGATATACTACTTGCATAGTCTGCAGTTAAGTGTACTTGACTTTGACAATGTGGAGTTGACATTGTTGAATATAGGTGGTATTCGAGGTGAGTCATCGGCATATTTAAGAGATGTACAGAAACAATCAAACGTGGGGTTTGAACAGTTCTGATGTTCACGAGGACAACTTTTTGTGCATGCTTCTGCAATCCAGCCTCTGACCAAAGATCTGCAACTTGACAACTCAGGTGCCATTTTGACACACCAGTTGCACGGCTGTGTCTCTCCCTCTCTCCACTGAGGTGATGTTTCATTTTGGTTGCTGGCACAAGTGGGCATTAGCTAATGGAAGCTGTACCTCGTTTTCCCACCCACTCTCATGTTTCTGAAAGACGGTAAAGGGTGTTTCTATTGCAGCCCGCTACTCAAAATCCATTTCCACCACTGGGGGACAATGAAAGTACCATTTCCAACACGCTGTCGCTCAAATATCAAGCATCCTTAAGATGAAAATGTCCATTGAGGGGTAAAGAGGTGGAAGAAAGGGTAGAGAGTAGGGGAGAGAGGTGGTCTAATGTAGAAGTGCTTCGGGACTTGAGAGAAAGTGGTCACGTGGTTGGGGGGGGGGGTAAAAATGTTCGGTCCTTTTCGAGCAGCAAGAGAGCCAAGCTCTCAGAGAGGCTGTTGGGGGGAAAAAACTGATGGCTTGAGAGGCGAGTGAAATAGTGGGAGGATGGTTGAGATCACTCTAAGCCAAAAGGAAAAATACCCCTCTGCCAGGTTGAAACAGCCAGTAATGGTCCTAACATCATTGAAGAGCTTTCATAAATATGCATAATCTTTTTTCGAAAATGAGCCTGCAGGGATAATTCATCCTCCTTTCATACAAGCTGACCTGAAAAATATGGCTTTGATATTACAACATTATTGGCAGTCTCTGAACACCTGTCCCCAAAGCAGCCGATGCCAGAGGAACTCAAACGGCAGTTAAGTGTGTCTCTCTCAGTCAGGACGGGGGCAAAGATGCATACCTCCTTTCCAGGTGATAAATGAACTGTGACTCCCATCATTTCCCCTCTGTGAGAAAAGGCCACATGAGTGGGCCAAGGCACGACCACTGACCACCTCTCACCTCAGCACTAAAGGTCAGATCGAGTAAACACTCGTGTTTACAGCTTGCCGCCACTTTCTCCTTGCTATCCATGCGCATACAAAGTGGAACACAGGGAGCCATGACACATTTTGTATTTCCCTCACCTTTCACAATGCTGCGTCCTGTCTCCTAGCAGCAGGATACCATCCAAGCAGGACTGCGCTATTTTGAGTAAGCATGACAAGTCTTGATGACCTGGGTAACCCAGGTGCAGAGGAAGACGACAGCTGCCATGAAACTGTCAAGCTTGCATTTCTGCCTCTTCATTTTCCACTGAGAAGTGTCTCCAGGGAGGAAACTGTCAGTTTTGACCCTCTGTGCCTTCTCTAAGCACCTGTCCAACGTCTACCAGCACCTGCACTGTCTAACTGCTCACTTGTGTGGTGCCAATCTCACTACAGAGATAGTGGGTACTTTTTGGGATGTCATGGTGTTAGGTTCGAATGTCAGCAGTGATTGCAGAGGCTAATTGTGAATATACACTATTCCTGTAAGCGAGCAAACAGTAGCATTGACATCCTTTCTCACAATGCACATTGGAATACATACCAGGCGTTTGGAAGTTGAGGCGTCGAAGCTCAACAGGGTCAGTGGGATGATGCAGAGGCATTTCCTTGCTGTTGGGGAGACTGCCTTTCCTAGCTTCAGATTCTGCTCTTTTTCTGCAGAACAAACAGCAAATTGTTGTTTTTTTTCATAATCTTACTGTATAACCTCAGCTTGCCTTGTGGTCTAATAAACACTGCAGGCAAATATGTAATTAAGGAGGTGGCAGGATTGTATTCTTTTAGTACATAAGGCTACAGGGGGTGGACAAAATAACATCGTCACTTCACAGTATAATGCAATCCAATACAATAGCCCTTAACCCTTAAATGCTACCTTTAGTGAAGCCTATTGTTCGATTTTCAGTGATTGTCTCAGATAGGGTGTCAAGCCAACTCTATAGTAATTTTTAAGCCATAGTTAGGGGTGATATTTAGATGCTGTATATTGTAACCTTGTCCTGGTACTGTATAGAAAGAAGGAAACAATACAAACAAAAAAACACATGGCTCACAAAGGTATCATTAAGTGCAGGGCTATGTACTGGATTGCATTTAGTTGTAGTGTAATCTTGTTCCATTCCCTTTATGTAACGTTTATTTTCAGAAGTTGTAAGATTCATTTCTTTCTCATTAGGGATGCACTGATTATGAAATTCTGCGCCAATACTGATACCAATGTTTGAAATAACAAATTAGCAACAGCAACAACTTTGTGGCAGTCATGAATTAGAATGTCAGTCATGAATTCAGTGTGAAATAAGCTTTCATATAAGCTCACGAAAAACATCTTAAAAAAACTCAGCTACTTCAAAAGCCTTTCTACTCCAGAAATATAAAAAATTAAAATTAAAAAGCCTTTCTACTAAATACATCACAATTCCCTTTCTTAACATCTATTTTATATTGTTGTGAAAACAGGTGTTTTTTCTTCAAACAGCTGTGTTCATTCAAGTTTCTCACCAAAAACATGACAAATCATGATACCAATAGAATTTACTGTTGACCAATGCTTATTTTTTTACTGTGCTGAGCTTGAACACGTTATGATGTAACTTAATGCAACCCTACTTAGCTGTTAGTTTTGGCCACCTGCTGTTACCAGCTAATGCTAACATGCTCTCCCTCTGCCAATTTTCGCACATATTTGTAGCATTACAGGGGTAAAAAAAAGGTGCATCCCCTGACAAGGTGATAGTGAGTTTACTGCATCCATCCATGCCATATGGGCCGGCAGGATCTCTATTCATCTCAAACATGTGAAACAATGCAAAATCATCAGCCACTGACAAATGATGGTGAACGTTGTGTTATTTGCCAATAGACCGATAGCAGTCAACAAGGCCAACACCATTGTCCGGCTGATAAATCAGTGTCATCCCTGTTTTTCATACATTGTTAGTGCACAACATTGTCACCTCCGACACAAGATACCATATGTCAGTTTCAACAAAAAAATGGTCACTGATATGGGTTACATTTGTAGGAGGTCACTAAAAATTATACAGTTTATACAATGGAAAGGTAATATGGTGGATATTTTGCATTATGCATTTCAAGTTTATCGGTAGGAAAAGAAAAACATTTGTGCTTGGACTTCCCAATAAGAGCCTGCTGACAGCAGTCCTATAAATAATGTTGGTAACAGTACGTAGCATGTGTTTAACATATGTTGAGCACATAGCATGGTTTCAGGATGACATCAACTCCAGTGGGCGACCACTTTCTATGCGTTTATTTATAATATGTACAGTTGAGAGAGGAAAGGGGGTTTAAAGGGAGTTAGTTTTTCTCTAATTTTCTCTCACTCTTACCTGTCTGGTTTGCTGCTCCATTGGTCAGCAAGGAAAGAAATATCGACACAACATTAGGTTGTAAGACCTTTGGCTTTATATAAAGGAGAATTCCAGAAATGTTTCTTTAGAATAAGTGAATGAGTGACTTTATAGGAGACAAACGATACCAATCATATCTCAATTTTTCCTTTGCGTGCAAGATTAGTGATGCTTCACTTCAGAGATTACGCTCAATTATGCCGCCTCAGGGCTCTTTGTTTCAAATACTACAGTTTCCCAGGTGCATCCAAGATTTGTACATTGTATCTCTGCTATTTCAAACAGTTACAGCTGATTGGTTCTTGTTCAAGCATAAAAGTCATCTCTTGACTCCTAATTGCTGTGTCTGTCTTTTCCTGCAAATAAGCTTAGCACTGTTAACATTTATTGAAATCAAGAGTTATGCATATTCAAGATTGATGCATGCGGGATTATAAATGTGAACATGTGCGATCATTATTTTGAATGCATGTGTATATATTTAGCATATTCCGCATTAAAATTCACCATTTTAAAACCCTTTTTTAGAATATGCGTTGGTTTGGTAGCAGACATGACTTCAATTATTCTGTGTAGGTGTACGAATGACTCTGATTTATGTCTCCCTCTGATGAAGCTGCACATTGTTATTCCCACGTCCTTTCCCAGAGCTCAACATAACATGGTTGTTGCCCTTTGTTTTGCACAAGAGGAGCATTCTGCCACATAAAAATTGATCTTGACAAGAGAAATATCTCCTGGTTATGCACCGAATGCTCCCTGACGTGGCGGTGACACCAAGTTGGCAATCGATGTGTAAATCTGCCTGCCACAAATAGAAACTCTAAAGCCCCCCTGCACACAAGGTCTTTGTTCACTTTCAATTCACCTTTTGTATCATCCAAACTCAAACTTGATATGAATGGAGCCCAAGGACAATAAGGTGTAAGAGAATAAAGCTGTGTGCATAAACCTCTTACATTACACTACTATTGATGTATTTTTTTTGTCTTCAGTATTGGTGCTGTTACAGATTATATTGTGCTGACTCTTCACTAACTAATCTTGCCTTCACAAAATTACTTCTTGAGGACTACTGTGAAATTCTGCTTAGGACTGGACATTTGATTGAATGAACTCTGCAGAAAATTTGCCTTATGTAAAAGGTGAGAACAGACAAGATAGTGAAAGACGGGGAAAACTGGTGTATGTAAGATATGAGTATATCCTGGCAAAAGCAGGAGGGCATCATAAGGTCAGAGTCGAGATCTAGAGCTAGTCTCCCTCGTGGAATGGGTAGTAGTAAAAGTGGAGGAGGAGTTTGGCTAGCTGGGATGCTTGCCCAGACCCCAGGGCCTCTCTAAAAGCTGCACACACACATGCAGTGACATGCAGCAGATAGTCAAAGCTCTCCCCTCCTACGCTTGACTGATGAGCAGCGACAGCACGAGGTCTCGCTACCACTGGGGGGTTTCAGACCAAAAAAAAAAGCTGTTTTGATTCGGTGTGAAAGTGCACTACCGCAAGTGTTTTACATGTTTGTGTGTGTGTGTTAGTGTGTGCGGGGGAGCAGGGTAGATGGACGTGTCTGATTAACTTTCAGTCAACACACGTGTCTGTGAAGGATTGTGGGCGTCTGTATTTGATGGCTTAACAGTTTGGGTAGCTGTATGCTTGGATTTACTCGTGAGATTTTGTGTGTGTGTGTGTGTGTGTGTGTGTAGTACTGAAAGTGAGGGTCATTGATAGTCTGAAGATCAATGCGCCTCAGGCTTTAAGTTAAAATCTTACATTTAGTGTCTGCATTCCAATATGCTAATTGAAGATTTGTGCGCGGCAGTGTATTGGTGTCATGAATGTTAAATATTGAATGGTCGTACATAAATATTGAGGGGCTCTACATAAATTTTAATCACACATGTTTAAGTAGTAATGTGTGCTGTATGTAGTATTTGTGTTAAGTGATATGGGAGCTGTCCCATCTGAGGCAGATGCCTATGCATTTGCCTCACTTAGAGGAAACAGTTATATTTTTATATGTGCAGAATATCATTTAATAATCCTCACCTTTTGTAGAGGAGGATGGCAATGACGATGCATATGATGAAGACAACAGCTAGCACAGGGCCCACCACCCAGATGAGGCCTTCCTCCTCGTCGATTATCGGCTGGGGGTCAATGTCAGCTGACACAACGGGGTCGGAGTAGGGGCTTGTGGCGTACATGATCTGAACCGGGGAAAGACAAATCACTATCAATATTCTGTGCTAGAATCCAGTGATTTTTTTTCCATGCTTCCTCGATTTACTTGGCTTCTTCCTGTTCTTTATTCAATTGTGCCTCTGCACCCGCGAAAGCCATGGCTGCAGGCATTATGTCGCAAGTTGTCTGTCCGTAAATCCGTATATCCTGCTTATTCTGGTGAACGCCATATCTCAAGAACGCCTTGAGGTAATTTCTTCAAATTTGGCACAAACTTCCACTTGAACTAAATGATGAATTTATATTTTAGGGATTATAGATATAAGGTCAAGATCAATGTGACCTCGTCTGTCTCAATTGTGTGAATGCAATGTCTCAAAAATACATTGATGGGTTTTTTTTCTTTTCAAATTTGGCTCAAACATTCACTTGGATTCAATAATTAAACATTAGATTTTGGTGATCAAAGGTTAAGGTCACTGTGACCTCACAAAACATGTTTTTGGCCATAACTAAAGAATTCATTTGCTAATTATGACAACATTTCACACAAATGTCTAATGGGATAAATGATGACGTGATGATATTTTATATGTAAAAAGGTCCAAGACTAACTTCAGTGACATCATAATATTCTGCACAAACACTTTTCTGGCGATTACTCAACATCACATTTCATGAACTGAAAGAGAAACATTTGATCAGATACTGAATTGGTGACATTGATCTTTGGTGTCCACCCTGACACTGTGCTGATTGTATAGATCTTCTGGTGGGAGAAAGATGCGTGCGAAGCATTCATGTGAACTGAAAGTGCGACTTGACTGGTGTGTAGAGGCATATGACTACAAAGTGGTAATTGTAGTTTTAACTTTAATCTGGTGATTTGGATAGAATTATTATTATTATTATTATTATTATTTTTTTTTGTTTTGTTTTTATTACATCAACACTCAGGACTGAATTCCGAGTCATATAGTTTCAGACTCACTGGAGCTCAAGATATTCAAAACACTACTGCAAGACTCCAATTAATTTACCCTCACTACAGAGCATATCTAACAAGACTCTGAAAAAGGCAGCATGACCAACAATACAAATTAAAAGCCAATTCAAAGTTTTGCTGTGTAATTTCTGCTAAGCCCCAGTTTGACCAATCAAAATTATCTTCAATATCTCTCCTATACCGGAGCCATGATTGAACTATTTCACATTCTATGAGGAGATAAAAAAAAATAGGTCTTGTGGGATGAAAATATATGCTTCAGTGGACAAATTAGAGATTTCCCTCCGTTCGCCATTATCGTTTTGCTCTACCTGAACTTGGGGTTAGCGCAGAGAGCACGAGGCAGCACTATAGACCCTGCAGCTCATCAAATCCATCATCACGCCTCCGGCTGCCTAATCATGCAGCTTTCGGGGCTTCAGTCCAGACAGACACATACGCGCGCACACACACACACACTCTGGCTGCAGCAGCGAAGATAAGGTGGACCGCACGTAGGACGCAATTAAAGAGGAGCCCTGTTATCGAGGTATTCTTGCGATCAGCGAAGGTCTTAAGGGGTTTCTCTCCCCAAAGCACTAAGGGTCAGCTTCTTGGGCCAGCTGCAGCTTTAAATTTTTAAGTCAAAGCCTCACAAGGGCTCTGAGTAACACATCTGACCAGAAGCAAACTCTGAACCACTGCCATGATGCTGTAGATTTAACCCTCTTTGTCTATTAACATGTAGAGTTTCTAGCACAAAGACCTCCAGGTCACTAGCATGGGATATCCAAGAGGCGAACAAGCTCAGATAGTGAGATGGCAAACTTACATTTTCAGACATCTCCAAAACAGCAAGCACAAAGAAGATGTACTCCTGGCCATTCTGGAGTTGCTTGTTTTCAAAGCCCTTATAGGTCTTGCCATCTCCCAGGGTAAACTCGGGGGGAAGGTCTGTGAAGGAGGCAGCGATGTAGGCTTTGGGCTCTGCCTGCCTCCGCAACCGAAGGCCTCTGCTAGTTCGGTTTATCTCCTTCAGCAGCTACAGTGAGAAATAAAGAGGCAGACAGTCGATAACACAGCACACATGAAAACGCATCCCCACAAACCAAATCTGTCTATCTAGATTTCTTTCTGATTGCCAAGCTGAAAACGCTGATTGCAATAGGCAGAACATTACAGAAAAGATCAATGACTTATTTCATCTGCTTTTTTGACTACAAAAGATTGTAAGATTAAAAGATTGTGTGGATTCCTAGCATATAAAACAGTTGAGGATTATCCAACAGCTTCAAACAGCCAAAAAAGAGCCAGAGTTAATTTTTACTGGATTTAATTAACATTGTTATTTATTTTCCGATTCATTTTTTCATAAATACGAATGAAAGATGTGCAAAGCAAGGATAAATTACATTATGTATCAACAAATGGCTCCAAACTACGTTTTGCCAAGTATAACAAACCTTATCTCCAAATTAAAACATGAGTATGTTATTGGCAGGAATTAACCCAAAAAAAAATGGAACACTTGAATATTTTTCCAATGTCAGTTCCAGTTTTTGAAAGGTAATTATTAAATATCAAACCACTGATTTTTTTTAAATAACATTCATAGTCTCCAGAGTAATTAATATTAAAGCCAAAAATACCACCTTTGCTCCTTTAACCAACAGTAAAAATAATGCTAATAGGCTGAGAGAAACGCATCAAGTGTGCCCTTCGTACAAGTCTGTTCCATCTGACTTTAAACTTCCACTACAAAGCATGGATCATAATTATGCTAATCAAGCCTGGCTAGTTGTTTGGGCGTCTGATTTCATATCTCGCTTGTGTGCACGAATGAGTGTACGTGCGCCGTGTGCGCCTGTCATTCACATAAGAGTGTGTGCGTTCTTGTGTGTGCTCTGTTTTGGCTGCGGGGCTGTTGGTGCTGCCCGATAATGTCTTCAATCATCTCTCCTGTCAACACGGCTAAATCTAGCTGCCCTTGGGAAAAGTTGTGAAAAGGTGAGTGCCAATATTGACAAACAAATAAATTCTGACAGAGGGGCGACTTTTGGGCAATCGGTCAAGGCTACAGACATTGGCCTGTAGGCATGTACTGTAAAGCTAATGTCAGATGCGACATTGTGTGTTTTTTTGTTTTTTTTTTCTTTTGCGCCCCCCACCCCTTTAACACAAAGTGTATTTTGATGTTTATACAATTGAAATAAATATTTTATAAGTCACAGTTTCAAAATTATTTATAATTTGCCAGAGGATCTGGTTTACAAATAAGGATGCTTGGCAGAATTTCAATTTTTTGTAACCTAAAGGAGAATAACTTTTTAGTAGTGTAGGCTTCACCGAATGCATAGAACCATTAGCTGTCAGTGTTTGACACTGCACCTAAAAGTGTGTGTGAAATGTAATCTCAGCTCATAATACATAGTGATAAAAGCTTTCGTTTGCTTACACGTTTAATCATACCTGCAGTGCACAGAAGCTCCTGAATTATCTCTACCGGCTAAATATAAAAGTTGTCAAGTGTTTTGTGCATACGCAGTAGCCTAGCTTTGCCTGGAATGAGAAGAGACATGAAGGCCTGATGCAGCTCTTCAGGTAATTACCACAGACACAAAGAGGAGGAGGAGGAGGTGGGGATGGGGGTTGAGTTTGCAGTGCACTTGATGGCTACTTCATGTTCTCATTTCCATATGAACAGTGCTCTCTGCAGCTATTTGCGTCAATCAGCGAGACTCATCTCCTGTTCCTCCTGCCCTCTTAGCGGCCTCAACTTTTTTTTTTTTTCTCCCCAGTTTTGAGAAAAGAAATGTGAGGTATGTGCACACAGTTATGTAGGCCCTCTTAAGAAGCATTGTACAATAACTGGATATATAAAATTTCCTTGAATTTTACATGTCATATTTTCAATTTTCTTTCCTGGTAACCTGAGTCATTTTAACTAGCTCGTCCTTTAAACCTACCTCCTCCAAATTCATCTCATCCGGATTGTCCCAGGGTTTGAAAAACTTGCCGGTGCGCTGTTTCTTCAGCGGCACTACCACAATGTAATATCCCCTGGAAAATAAATGTAAAGTACATTATGTTAATAATATAGTCAAAGACAATGACCATTGCCAAAAATACAAGATCACCAGTTCTGTTTGCATGTCAATGGTTGCTGTTTCATGGACAAGGAGGAACAAATACAACATTGCCAAGTGTCCACCATTTCAACCTGTATTAGAGAGGCTAGTCTGAGACTGATAAAAGAAGATGCATAATCATTAAGCATGTTCAGAGAATTCAAGCTCATTGCGTCATCGACCCCCAATTAGGGAGACCTCTAGGAACACAGAAAAGATACAGCATTAGAGGGATTTTCATCCCTTCATCGGGGTGGCAGAAGAGATAACGGCCTCTGCCAGAGTTTTCTGGGCTTCCTGGTTGGGCACTGCACAAGCTAGCGTTAGCCAGGAAGCCAGTGTGGCAGGCTAATGGGAAACTAATTAGCTTAAGCTCTGGCATGGGAGACAGTGGGCCAAGTGCATCCAGCAAGATCAAAAAACCCAAGATGGGTTTGAAGCATCAGTCTACAATCGGATGTGCTCCTTGGCTTTCTGACAACCCTGGGTTTTGTTGAAAGGCTATAAGAGACTTTATAGGGCTTAGAGGAGTGCGTTTAAATCAGCTGGGCTGTTTCAGAGTGTAATGACTAAGGTGAAGTGGGTATTACAGTGAAATGTAGGGATGAATATGAATTACTCTGTTTTGGAAGAATTACCCCTGACAATGTCAGCTATCAAGTTATCTCCTTTATTTCCATTCACAATGCATCAGTTAGAAATAATAAACAGTAATGTGGACATAAGCAATGGAAAGAGAAAGTTCCACTGCACCACAGTGATGTCTTTACAAATCACATATCCACCAAATTCTAAAATCACATTACGCTTAATGCAAGTGGGCAATTACAAGTAGGGCCGCGTCTGGAATCTGGATAATCAAAGTCGACTCAGAGATGGCACTCCTGGAGTTGATTAGGTTTGTTAAAATTTACAGCCTGCCAGTTACTCAGTGTGCAAGACAGAGCTAAGAAACGTGCATTGATTGGACTGATAAAATCCAAGTCAACCCCTTCTATTCATTGACTTTTAGGGGGCAACAATTAGAAACTACTTTTAGTTTGATCATCTTGACTAACCTCACTTTCTCTGAAGTCTCCACTGCTGGTAGCTCCACAGTCACCATACCATCTGAATTGGTCTTTCCAATCAAGAAAGGTTTGGTGCGTAGGATGTCTGGGGCCGTCATGGTGGACACACGATGTTGCAGACCTCCGGCACTGTTGCCACGATTAGTCAGGAGGAAGGAGTACTGTGTCTCAGGTTGAAGGCCCGTGATTAGCTTCTGTGTTAGCTTCCCATCCACCTCCACACTCTGTCCATTATCGTAGAGGATCTGTATGCGAATAAGTTGTAATGTTAAATCTTGGTTGTTGATGTTAATGTTGATGTTAATTATGTTATTTTCGGTGTCATAGCAATATTTATGAAAATGTTATATTTATCCAGGCAGTGCTCACAGTAAAAGGCTGAGCTGGGTTGTAGGTGTCTGGGATTTCCCAGGTCAGCAACACTGATGTCTTCATGGCAGCTCTCACGTGGAAATTTTTTGCAAACACTGCTAAAAGAAAGGGGGAGCAGGTGATTTAGACTCAAAACATCCTTTTTTATCTATATACACTAATGGTCCCACAGCGGTGCTTACCTGGGAATGTCTCCTTCAAAACCAGGCTGAAATCACGACTACACTGAACTCAACACTGTCCTCTTACCTTCTTACCAACACCAACTCTAAAATCATTGACTGACCTTTGCTTCACGAGACACAAAGAGACATACATACTTACTCCATGTGAGTTTCTTAAATCATTCTTAGACTAGGAAGACTAAGGGTAGGACAATATGTTAGTATCAAAGTTCTGTGGTTGACTCCATATTTTGAGGCCATTCGAGGCTTTGAGGGGAAGTTGTTGTGGTTGGAAAGCGCAGGGAAAGGTTGACTTTTTTATTTATTTTTTTTTTTAAAGGAAAGAGCTAAAAGGGTTCAGGGACTGGTCCTACCTTGATCCAAAGGCTGTGTCCTGAATTGGACACTTGGGCTATAGGGACCAGAGCCCTTGCTGGTGAAGGCACACATTTTAATATCATAAGTAGTATCTGCCTTAAGGCCATCCAGGATGACTGTTGATTCTGGGGCGGTGATGAACAGTTCCGAGGGACTGCGTGGGCTGTTGATGTCCTTATACTGCAGAGCATATTTCACTATTTGGCCATTTCGTTCTGCCAGCAAAACAGGTTGCCAGGTAACCTGAATGGTGGAGGTGGTGGCGCCCTCTGCTGTAATGATTTGAGGGTAGCCACTTGGGACATCCTCATTTGTGGTGACTTCTTTGACTGTCTCCTCACCAAAGCCCACCTTGTTGCGCGCGGAAAGGCGGAAAGTGTACGAGGCTCCCTTATGGATCTCTTTGGTAGTGTAGTGGTTCTCTCGCTCAGGGAACTCAATGACAGTCAGCGGATCCACGTCTTTGCGGCCAAAACGGAGGCGGTAGCCTTGCAAGGGACCGTGGGTTAATGTAGGGGGATGCCACTGGAGGAGAGCTGTGCCCATGTTGGTTGTACTGACCATTAGCCGTGGTTTATCAGGAACTAAGACAGTGCCAGTGGAAAAAGGGACAACTTAATACAGAGAACCATTTCCATCTTGTCATATATGTAGTACACATTCAGTATCAGTTGATCTACTATGTCTATCTGTGAGTACAACTAAGTACTTTTACTGTTGTTTAATGCGGTCAAAAGAGCTGAGTACAAGAGCTGAACTTGAGTGTTCTTTTATTTCTTGTCTTTCTTTCATTCCCTCTACATTTTTCATTATTTTGGAAATGCCTTCAGCATTGCCGTGTCACACCAGTGGATACAAGTTACTGCACTAAATGAGACAGCAATTAGCTGCATTCACACTTTACACGCTTGATGACCAGAATATTTGCCTCGTGCTTTTTTCATTATTTGCTCCAGTTTCACAGCTTCATGGAGCAGAAATGCAGTTTCATATCAAAATGTAATGTATTAGCAGAGAACGACAAGAGATTTGTCAGCAGTCATGGTTACAATACCTGCGCCAGTGGTTGTGATCAGTTTGGGCTTGCTGCGTGCACCGTCGCCCTTTGTTGTATAGGCCGCCACAGTGACTGAATATGTGGTCTCAGCCTGCAGTTCTGTGATGATCATTTCCTGTAAAGACGCAGGACTTTAGTTGCAGGAAACTCACTGGCTTATTTGCAGATACAAGAAAGTAGAGAGATAACGATAGGATGTGATGTCAGCAAAATCATCACAAAAGACACAACAGACACATTCTCTCAGCCTATATCTAAAATTGAGGCATGCTTCACTGGAAAAGGCTGTTGACAAGGTTTACTATATAAATAACTTGTGTTAAATAACACAGAGTGTGTTTCTTTAATGTGTGAACAAAATAGTTTCATCAGTAGACATAGAACTCAAACCTTTTAAGATCAGTAATAGTGTTAGTCAAAGTTTCCATCTGAGGCTTAAAAGGTAAATATCTCAAGAAGCTGGAACAGTGCTCAAAATTAAAACCTTGCAGTCTTGAACTTTTAATGCACAAAAGACACATGCCATTCATGCAGAGGATGACAGCAGGGGGAAACAAGATTGGGCTTTGGTCAAGTTTAACTACTCACATGTTCAGTTGAATCATCATATTCCCACTGATTATGATATAAGAATATGGAGAGAAAAGAGACAAGAAATAAGGCCAGGTATAGACATTACTCACTGGTGAGAAAAATTACACACACAGCTAGTCTGCAACCACCAAGTTAAGTTGATAAAAAAATATATATATATTGTAAAAATAGCGATGAATATAAGTAGACTTGTAAGATAAATTGTGCCCAACTTCTGCATCAATGAAAGTTGTAATTATTGACAAAACAGTAAAATAGTCACTATTTTACTAATATCAGTTATTGATACTTCAAAATGAGCTTTTTTCCTCTGCCATGGTGTATGTAAAAGAGTGGGAGAGAAAGTGATACTATGTGTCTGAGAGGAGAGGTGGCTAGCTGAGGAGGGTTTTTTACCTGGGCATCATCAATCAGGATGTCCTTGATGACTGGCTGTCCTGTGGGCTCCCCATTAACCATCCTGACATAGTGCACCTGGTACCCTCGGATCTGACCGTGCTGCTTGGTGGGCATCGGTGAACGCCAGATCACTTTAATTGATGAGGAGTTGACAGCCTCCACCTCAACTTTACGAGGTGGCCCGCTAGGAACTGGAGGAACACCATGGGATAGAAGAAAAAAGGTCAAAATTATAGAGAACCCCGTCACCCTCTTTTTAAAATCTTGTCCAAAATCCGTAGCGCAAAATGCTGCAGTGACCGAAAAAAAATCACAAAAGTGCAGCAAACTGCAACAAGCACTGCATGACATCAATATTTCAACAATGGTAAGGGGAAAAAACAACAGCAAAAACAGGTCTGACAACTGACCTAATCTTGAAACATTAAAAATGGGTAGTGGATTTTTAAAACATGGAAAAAAAAAATGTGTTTTGCCAAAATAGAAAAGTGGAGCCAAAGAGGGGCTTCAAGTGTTTCAAATTCTTGAAGCACTGCAAGAATTTTGGCTATGGTGCAAGGAAAAAAATGAATAAAAAATATGATTCTGTCACATGAAGGGGGAAAAAATGGCCTTCACAAAAAAATCTTCCACCTTTTGTTTTTCCCACTGTCCAGAACTTGCCCCTTTACCAAGTTCCTTAAAAAAAAAAAGAAAAGAAAAGAAAAAAGAAAAAATGCTGCCATTCAAAAACACTGCAGAGAATATTTCAAAGTTAAAAAATGACAGTTGGGATGGAAGTTGGAGGCCTGCAGTTGAAAATGCCATACCATGTGTTGAAATTGAGCAGCGTAGGGAAAAAAAAAGCCCAAAAAAGTGCTTTTGCAGACTGAGTCACAGTTTGTTCGGGTGAAAAAGTGTACAGTCCAAAATGGGGCTAAAAGTATCAAGTGGCGACAGTCGCATTGGAAGCAGGCAGAGGGGGTAGAAAAGAAAAGGGAGTTGTAGAGAGAGGCGAGATTGTTAGTATTTGATGGGGCAGGTTAAGAGAGGTAGACTGGATTTGCAGCTGGGGCTTTGTTTAGCGAACACATACCATCCTCCTCTGTGCGGATGAGCTGTGGCAGACTTTCCGGTCCTGCCCCGACATCTGTATGAGCAGTGACCGTCACACGATAATCTGTCCATTTTTCCAAGTTTTCCAAAAGGTACTCAGAGCTTTCCGGAGGGATGTTGTAGATTTGGAGTGCAGTGGTATTCCCTCCTCCAGTTGCAACATATTGGATGGTGTACTGCGTTATGATCCCATTTTGTAATTCCACTGGTGGTGGCCGCCAACTTACCAGGACGCTGGTGGAGCTGGGGCTATAGCACTTGACTCCCTGAGGTGGGCCTGAGGGTTCTGGTTGTCGAGTTGGATTTGGTGCAGGTGAAGGTTGTTTTTGTTTGGTCAGGCCGTTCATTGAGTTGGAATTGTTTTTATAACGGAGTTGCAGTATTTGGTTTGATTGGGGTGATGATGGTAGAATTGACCAAACAAAGGAAAAAAGAAGAGGAAAATAAAATGACACAAAATGAGGATAAAGCACAAGGACGTATGTGGCTAAATAAAATACTTTAAATCAATGGAACATCACAAATAAAGACAAAACAAAAGGCAAAGACCAACACAAAAGTGTACACACTGATGATGAATGGAAGGTGTTGATTGGAAAAAAGGACACCTTAAACATATGTAACCTACCTTGTTGAGAAAAAAATAAATAATAAAAAAGGGAAATAAAAGTCATATATCCTAATATCCTATTTAATACATGTTTTTCATTCTAAAATTAAAATCTAAACATATTTGAGAGTACTTGAGAAATAATTTAAGATAAATCATTCCAAAATAAATTAGTAATAACTTAGACAAATTTGGCAAGCAGTTACCATCAATCCAAAAACATAAAGGTTGATGCTTTAACTATTTAAAACAGAAAAATGTTGTATTTGTCACCAACCTTTCCGAAGCCTGTTGGTTTGTGGTAAAAGCCTGATTGTACAACAGAGAACTTCCCAAGGAGACATGACTGATTTATTAGATTCTGGTAACATTGGCATGCACTTTTTGATTCACTTCATCATTTACCTCAGAACATACATCTGAGCAGAGTTTGAACTTTCATACCCACCTGATCCCTGCCCTTGCCTTTAAGAGACCTCAGATTTATTTCAGATTTTCAAACAGTTCTGTGTTGTTCTTTTTTTTGTTTATGGTTTGAGGGAATTCTGACTAATCAGAACGAGTGAAATTTAAATGGATTTATTTTAACAAAATCCAATTTTTCAGTTTTGACCTGTTTCATAAATCCGGGGTCTTTTGGGTGGAAATGTCCCTAACTGCAGAGACAAATACTTGCTTTGAGCTTTCTATGATATTGTTACTCCACAACTTTCTTTATTCTAATTTGAATTGAGAATAAACACCAGTGCCGAAAAATGGGAAAATCCCAAGTGGTTCTTGGCAGTGGAGCTACATAGAAAGCTCAGTTTCAAAAAATCTCTACTCTATTATTTTTGGCTGACATGCAATGTCAAGAGACGAGGCTTTCTGAAACGCCCTTTATGAAAAGCAGTTATGCATATGTGGGCATTCATATCAATAATTCAAGACTTTATCATTCATTTCAGTCGGGACTGTTTTTGCACAACAAAGGCGTAGAGTAGTTTTTGTAAGCTTGTCTCCTGACTTCACAGGAAAGCCTGGGTACCCTGTCCATGCAACCTTTTCAAAGTGAATACTGCATGGCCAGGTAGCACTTCTTTACAATTTCAAATGTTTACATCTTTTCAAATGCATCAGCCCTTTAAATAAAAACCATATTCACTTTATCTGTGCTCAGGACCTTCCTGACATTCTTGTCAATTTTGGGTATTTTGCAGCACATGTAAAATTTGGAATGCATTTGAAAATGTGTTCCTTTCCAAATAGTTTAAACTGTGTCAGATAAGGAAGAGGACCTACGTGTCTGTGGAGTTTCTGCAGAGATCTCATTGGTGTAAGCTCCAACTCCATGTTTACTCCGGGCAGCCAGCCGGAAAGTATAAGTAGTGAAGGGCTTCAAGTCCTTCAGCAGGTATGTTGTTGTTGGCTCAAAGCTGATGTGTTTCTGTGGACGGGATTTCATATTGTCAGTTTTCTAATTAAGAAATAGAAATATGAATAAAAGTATATTGCTTTCTGACATGAGAATAAAATTTGAGGGTATACGATTTTGCTGTCAGAAATGAAACAAGTTGTCAGATTATATAAATGAATTTGACACTCAATTTAGTACACTTCATAGCGATTGACAAATTACATGGTAAGGTCCATTCTTCGGAAATGTCTGACCAAAGTCTATCTTTACATTACATATTTGACATTCTGTATGAACTACTCGTGATTTCACAAACACCAATGTACAGTTGTATGGCTGTGGTTTTGTGTTGTTGTGTAACTTCACAAAAAGATGTAAATGACTCCAATGAATTCATTGTATTTTTTTGTCCAATGTCATTTTTTGACATGAGTATTACAAAACTTTAAAAAAAAAATGGACTAAGCTAATCCTACAGGTCTGGTATTATGTAAACATCATGCATGACCTATTAATTAGTGCTATTGGTTTTAATCTGTTAATATGTTGGGGAAGCACAAAAAAAGACACTTTCTCCACAATGTATAAAAAATGCATAATTACATAACAAAATTAAACTATAATTGTTATAACAAACTTAAAATCTAATGGGTGGGTTAGCGGTTAGGAAATTGTTACCTCTTCTTTATCATCTCTCTTCCTGTATATAAGTTCATATCCTGTGATTTGATTTTCCTGTCCAGTCTGCGCCGGGGCAATCCATGAAAGCAAAATGCTTGTTTCTGATTTGGCTTCTCCTTTGAAGTCAGTAGCTTGGGAGGGAACTGCAATGGAAATGAAGGGATAAATTCAGTAATATCTACATCTCACAATTTTCATCATCGGTACAACCATACTGCAACAGATGCCACTTTGTGGAAAAACTTATTGCTACAAGTGCCATGTTGTATTTTAGGAGATGCAGTTGCCAAACAAGTACAGTGCAGACACATAGTGCAAAGTTACTTCATGCTGAAAAACTTTGTCTCTAGGCACTTGAATTTCTTGTTTTAAGTTAACTTTTCAAATACAAAAATATTTTTCCCACATGAGAAAGCGAGTTGTTTTTCCCGGCAGCCTGAAGATATTCATGTGTTTACAACTACAAACCACTAATGAGGATCTGTGACTAAAAAACCATGTCTTCAAAAATGTTTGTGACACTCAGAGTTTAATTGTGGAGTCTGAACATGTGTTCAACCTTGAATTTGTTCAATTATAGATTCTCTGACAATGAAAACAAACCGCACTTACCTCCCGTCTTAGCGATGATTTGAAGGTCTGGGGAAAGAGGTCCATCACCTACTGAGGTGTAGGCCAAAACCTTGATGTAGTAGGTCTTATTGGGGATGAGGCCTTGTATGGTAACAAAGTTAGACCCCCGAACAATCTGCTTTTCCCAGAGGTTGACATGCTGGGTGGAATCCATGGTGTAGTAGACTCGATAGCCCATGATCTGCCCGTTGGCCTCTTCTGGTTCATCCCAGTGGATGACAGCTGTGGTGGTGCTCAGCATGTGACCTCTGACCTGCCTTGGTGCCGTGCTGGGTGCCTGCTCAGCTGTCTTGGCCTCTATGCTCTCGCTGGGTGGCCCTCGCCCGATGTTGTTCACTGCCACCACCCGAAACTCATAGTCCGAGTACGGGCTGAGGCCTCCCACGCTGTATCGAGTGGTGGCTACGCCATCGATCTCCTTGTACAAGTCATCTGAGTACTTGGACTTGTGTTGGATGATGTAGTAGGATACTGGTTCAGGATTGCCAGAGTCCCACGTCAGTGTTATGCTGGTGGCTGTGCGCTCTGTCACCACAGGAATGCCAGGAGCTTTGGGCAAAGCTGTGGTGATAATTATTACATAAATATTAACAGAAATGCAAAATGTACACCAAGGTTATACCTCTGTAGAGTAGTTTATTTCATGTTTTGGGCCATAGAGACTTTATTTTAATGAGTAGATGGTTGAATTTTATTGATTGCGTTCATTTTCCAGCCCATTGCACCCGATACTGATATATATAAATATATATATATATATGTTTATATAATATAAGAGACTTGTGTTGTGTGCTCCCTAGTAGCTGGGTGGATGATATTATTTCACTTTACTAGTTTACATTTGTTGAAAAAAAAGTCTCATATGAACAAATGTGTGAGATTAAAGGCTTGCATACCCCATGCTCAGCAGCTGAGAGTGCTGTTGTCGTTAATCTCAGATTTCCCAGTGTTTATCACTTTAATAATTTAACAGGTAAATTTATTGCTTTAATTCCCCCACACTGTGGCACATGGCAAAAAAGATATCAGGGCAATAGATTGTCTTTATATGCCATCTGAAGTATGCTTCTGGGGGAGCTTGCTGCCAGACTGTTATATTGTGACTAATATCTTGATGTTATGTCTAGGAAAAACAAAGCATGTGTGTACATGAGTCTGTCCCTTGTGTGCACGTGAACACAGCGACACCAATCTGGGATATCTTTCGGGTACGCTGCTGTGTAGATATGATTACACTCAGATAAGTGCCATGCCTACAGAGGACACCAAACAATACAGTGCTCACTACATTTCACATCCCCCTCTCATGCCCCCTCCTCTTCTACCTCTTGCTAACAGAAATGGTGAGCTTGTGGCTCTGTAGCTTTCCCGCTGAGAGATAAGCACTTTGCTATATTCTCAATCTGGCATTTAATGCACTGAGGCCGGTGCCAGGGCTTGTCTAAAGCTTTAAGGAATCCTCCACAGATGACTTATCATGGCAGTGAGAGTAGTAAATAACTTTCTTTAAAACTCTCCCTTAAGTCTCTGCTTGGATACTTTGCCAATATAAAACTGCAAATTGATATATACAGTATTTCTTTAACTATATGCAACATTTTGAGTGAGCTATTTTTGAATCCATCCAAACTGCTGAAATTTCAGCTTTTTAAGGCTAAAGAAGAAGCAGCTTTACCTTTCACTGTTATCTGTGCCACAGCCTCTATCACCCCAAGGGTTGACATGGCCACACAGGTGTAGTTGGCTGACTGCCGGACGTCTGTGAGCTCCAAGACGTTCCGTCCAATGGGCATGTCGTCCTCTGGTGTCAGGTCTTCAGCACCCAGCATCCATTTGACATAAGGCATGGGAGAGCCCACTGCCACACATGTGATATTGACACTGCCGCCTGGCATGATCTCATTGTCTGTAGGTGGAATGGAGAATCGTGGTGGCACCCGGCGTACTGAAAAACAAAAAACATGGTGTGAAAACCGAGCAGAAAATGGAACAACCAATTATAATTATAGAAAAATGTTGTGAATTCTCCTCGACTGTTGCCAAAAGAAAACAGACTGATAGTTTAACATTACCGCATTAGATAAGAATAACATAAGCATAATGTTAAAGGTTTATCATAGCATACAAATTAAATCTGTCTACATAGATAATTAATGATTGTTGATGAAGGTTAAGAAAACACATTTGATCCAAGAGATTTCAATGGTGAATGGGTTAACACCAACATGGGTGCCATGCACAAAACTGTCTCACCATCAGTACAGATATACAGAACTGCACAATGTGCTGGAGAGTCGACAGCACTCCACAGTTGTATGCCAAGAAACAACTTTTCGGCTGCGTACTTCCAGCTGATGTGAGATTATGTGCTGCATCACATCCTCACATCACACAAACATTGATTTTGCTCCAGAGAAGTCGCACACACGCTGCACTTTTCAGGCTCAGTGTAAAGTAGACACTAGGGCTGTCAAATGTTATGCATTCACACCTTGCATGAACTGTAGAGTGATAACACAGTCACCCTTAATATGTTTCCCTGTCCTGCCCTTACTTTTAAAAGTGGCTTCAGACTTTCGAACTCTGCAAGACAGCTCAGAGGATGAAAGTAAAGTTATGCATACTTTTTTTATGCTGGTGAATTCAATGACGAATGAGAGGTCTTTAGCTTATCACAAGAGGACCAATTATGTTGGTGCTTAAAGCATTAACGTGTCTCGCTTAACTACATTCTGTGATTGTACAAATCAGTTCTAGGCCTGTGAATGAATCGAAATCAAGAACATAAAGCAATGTTAATTCAAATTATTTCAACAGGACTGCAGGCCTCAATACTGTTTTAGATAAAAGGCTGACAGAGCTTATTCACATTGAGAGTTCTGAAATGTAACTTCACCTTCACTCAGGAATATGTGGCATGTGTCAAGGTTCTTGACATCTTTAAAAAAAGAAGCAGAGGAGATGCTCCAAGTATATATACAGAAAAGTAGAATCACTGATAGCTTTTCAGCTACTTATATTGTGTAGGATTTATGGGAATATATTGGCCATAATAGAATATAATATTCAAAATTATGTTTTAATTCAATTGGATAAGCTAAAAACAAAATTGTAACCTGAAATAAATGTTTATTTATGTAATCCTGCCTTAACCCAAAGATTTAACCTACAGGAGACCTCAAACTTAACTGTAATCAAATAAAAGGAACTCATGTTTGGAGCAGGTCCTCTTCCACAGTGTGTTTCTACAGTAGCTCAAACACACAAACCAAACACTGTCTCTAAATAGTTCCTTTCGCGTTTTTACCTGTAAGGCTATCGAAGACGCTTTGAAAGCGAGGATTAAGCAAAGGTGTATTCAGTTGGTTGAAACCTGCAGCCTCATCACTTGATGGCACTAAATCATACACATTGCTTGTTTAATACATTTTCAAGATTTATATACAGTATGTAACGTAATCATTGTCACATTATAAAAGATGCAGACAAAGTGCTACTTTGCTTCTTACTTCTCAGTCGTAGATTTACCATGATTTTTGTTAATAGGATTTCTTGTGATTCAGAATTTTGCAAATGCTAAACAAAGTGTTTATCATATAATTTCGAAATAAGTTTTAATTTTACAGCACTGTTGATATTAATTTGTATTTAAAAACCCATATCATTTGACAGCTCTAGCAAATAATCATTCCCCTCAAAAATATTCTAAATAAATAAATAAAAGGCTAAAACTTCAAAGAAAAGGTTACACTTTTAAGTTAACTTAAATGTATAACATTCATAATGCACATGGACAGCTTCAAGGCCTTTTGGAGGGTCCGTCATGCATACAAGAACAGTACGTGACTTTGTGAGGCAACCATGTAAGGGAGTTAGTGGGGAAGAGGGCTCCGGGGGCAAAATAAGTAGTAAAGGGAAGACGTGGTGACACACAGTGTAATGGAAAGGTTAGCCTGGTAGTGCTACATTGTTGTAAATGTGGCTTGTTCAAGGTCCACGAAGAACTAAGAAACACATCGAGAGGAAGGAAACAGCATCTTGGACAAAAGGTAAATAAATAGAACAAAAAAAACAAAATATTATTACTTTACTTGTATACAAAAATATGTAAATATAGATAACTTATATAACTAAGGGGTTTAGGCATCAGGGGAACAAACAGGGACTACCAGGTAATGTTATAAAACATTTAGGGAGGACTGAAATTAAAGTAAGGTCAGTGTTACTGCTCATGGCATTTAAGATAGATTAGCTCTTGTTGGATCACTTATTAAGTTCTTTAGTGAACCTTACATTTATTACTTACATTTATTGCCTGATTATTGACCCTGCTTTGTAAACAGCCCCTATAGTCCGTCCTGTGACTCTAAACTAGGTAGATGTGTAGGTATATTCGACTGCACTAGAGGCACACACTTTCTGCTGCCTGCTACTAATTCACAAAGCCCATTCTGTTGAGCACACTGCAGCTCTCCAGAGAGGAAATCTAGGGGAACTGCTTGCATTATTAAATACAACGTTTCTCTCACTCAATATTTAATTAATATCCAATTGGATCACGCTCCCCACAGACATAATATTATCCTGCTCATTTGAATATCATTACATTTGTCAAGTCTCATGGATAACGTTCTAAATACATCATTCTTTCACAACTTCCTGCGCCGAAACATCCTCGTCAGAGGAAGTGTATAATCTCTGAGGGCAAGGTTGTTTTTACAGCTTGGCGCTTGACTTTAGTGCCAATTACAACAAAGGATGGATTTTGCTTTAACATATTTTTATCTCGGAGAAACTTCAATTGCAGAGGGCACCACAGGGAAAATTTGAGTGTAGTGATGCTTAAATGGCTCTATGGAGAGAAAGATTCAGTGCTCATATGGAGCAGCTCTGCATCTATGTCGAACAGCAGCTATTAGTTCCAGGAGCCCAAAGAAATCAAGGACATTGTTCCTACTGATGTTGTGTTAAATTACTTGTTTTTGAAATATCATTTATTTACAAATTTTTTCCTCTCATCCCATTAACCTGCTGTGAAGTCATTGGAGAAACCAAGCAGGAACACTGACAGGGTAAGGGTTTAGGCAAGGGCTGGGAAAGGGGGATGGCTAGCTCAAGCATTAAGAGGTGACCATGCAAATAAGCCCTGAGACAAATGCAAATATCATCCCTACTACCCCACCTCAAAGATGCAAACATGCACCACCTGTTGGACAATCAAGCACTCTGACAAGGACCAGGGGCATTCTCAATGAACATGAACACTGAATGAGCGACAAATTAAAGAAAATATATATGTATTTATATCAATAGAAATTTTAAAAAATGAGATTTTTTTTGTTGTTGTGGCAAACAAATGAACGTATTACTGTTTTGTGTTGTGTTCAAAAAGTAAAAACACACCAACCTTCTCGCAGCTCTGAGGGATGTAGGAAATTTGATGCAGAACAAAATGAAATAAGGAAAGGAGAAAAACAAGGGAAACACAGAGAGTAAAAAGGCCATGTTTTAGGTGTTCAAATGCTACTTAAACAATTCGAAGGACCTTCTGTCGCCACGGTGCAGGGAGCCCCTTGTATTTCAGTGGCCCCCAGATTACAAAGCAAAAATGTGAGCTCAAACATTTTGAATAAGATAGAATATTTAGTTTTAATACAAATTCTGCCCAAGCCTTGTGGTTAGGTTACAATGAATTATATATTTAATTATATATTGTGCATAATTGGCAACTGAATGGTAATTACTATTACATTTTACCGTTATCTGTGCCACACATTACATTGTAAAATGTATGTATAAATTGCAAAAAAAGAACAGATAAACATATATTTGTTCTCTACACATGTGTATTTAACATTTTAAAAGTGAATTTTGTACATAAAATAAAAAGAAGCTTGGCTGCTGTGTCCAAGTAAAACTGACACAGTTGCACCAAACATTATGACTTTAAAAGAGTAAAAGATTGCAGCCTCTTTTTTTGTGTATAGTAAAATCATAAAGCTGTATTTTGTCAAATACTGTATGGCAAACTGACTATTTTATTAAGCTATTTTTCATAATGTAGGAAATAGGATTAGAATTACTTTGTACCATATTTAACTGTTGTTTTATGATTTAAGTGTCAGTAAAACTAGTGAAATTAATGGGGAGAAAAAAGGCCAGAGAGGATCTGTTCACTGCTGGGGAAAGAGTTGAGACTGACGGAGGAGGGCAGGCCACCCTTTCCCACCTCCGACAGACAGGCTTGAAAGGCAATTAGTATATAAATACAGCAAGCAGTCTACTCATTGGTGTTAGATTCAGGATTATCAACAGAAAGGACCAAAAACACACAACAGAGTAGATATTGTAGGTTCAAATCAGTGCAGGTAAGTCAAGTGCAAAAGAAAAAATAAATAAATGACCGAAACATCAAAACAACATACTTACAATGGCCTCAGAGGATGTAGCCCCTGCAGACTTTATTGGCTGATTTAAAGGTTCCTCGTGAGTTTCAAAAAGAAAGTTAACATTACGTTTGATAGAAACATGCCAGTGTTGTCAACACATGTTTCCTACCTCTGACATATAGATTTGCCGGGGCAGAATAGCGGGTTCCATCGTTGTTGGTCGCCACACATTCATACTTCCCCTGGTCTGACTCTTCACTCTGCTCTATCTGGAGGGCTCCTGGTTGGGAATAGCAAACGGGGTAGCGGAGTATGTTTGGTTAAAATCATGTTTTACATCAAGTTCACTAAAAGCAAAAATAAAAGAAAGAAAAAGAAGCTGTTTGACCTCAAGGAGGCCAACATCAGCCCCCTTCATTTCTAGTTTTGCTTTGTCCTTTCAAGCCTCAGTAGTTGAACAGTTTGAAGTTTATAAAATATCCAATAAATACTATTTTCCTGCATCTGTTACTATAACTCTAGATTTTAAAGTGTATCCCCCATCTTTATCACAGTCTGATCCACTGGCTGAGGACTGTGTTATCCTACCATAGGTGAGAGATAGCTGCAAATGGTAATCATGCAAGACATCGCAATACAAATATATTCCTCTTAACAGGCCTAAATTAACAACAAGGGAAAAGAAAATAACACATTGACAACAAAACCCAAAAGAACAGAAAAGAAAACACCTAAATTATCTTGTGTCTATAATACATTTACCTTGTTGATGATTTCTTTTGAGAAAACCTTGATTACTTAAATGGCTATAGTGTTTTAAAAGACACTCATCCTAGCGCCAATGTCAAAAAAATGTCATAATTTCACTTTGAAGAACAGGGGCAAGCCCTTCAATATACAACATGTCACTGGACTGGTCAATATGGGGATGAGTGATACTGCTTCAGGGAAACATGGATCAAACAAAAGAGGTTTACAGTATAAGAAAGCAGCATAACAAGGGAGGACAATTGAAAGAAAGAAATTTTGGTATGAATTTTAGCATATTCAATCACAGATTGAGCGAAACATTCATCTAACTGAATAATTTGGTACTTCATCTAGGTGAAGTAGCTTTCAAAAAATGCAGCCCATACAAAAAGTTGAAAAATGCTGCTCATATAATTGGAAAATTTAAGTACTGTTTATGGCAAAACCAACATATAACCCTCTGTAACAAAAGTTTTGACATGCAAATCTTGGCAAGAAATGTATGTCGGCACAACTTACAACCTTCTGACAACCCTTAGCTGAAAAATAAAATGCAAATGTATTAGAAGACAAAATTCAAAATATCGACCTGAGCCGACAAGAATGCAACCAACCACTGCTTTTAGCTTGTGAAAGCTTCAAAAGACACCCATAAAAATCCACCAATGGGATCAGCAGTGTGGTGTCACATGACCCAGGGAAAAATGGCTTTATGCATCAACAACTCTCCAGCTCCCCGTCAGACGGCAAAAATGAGCCAATCAGGTCCTCGCCAGACTCTACTGTTTGCCTTTCCCAAACCCTGAAGAATAAAAAGTCAAAAAGTAAAATATTCTCCAAACCCAAGAAAAGTAAGAAAAATAGGTGAAAGAGAAAAAAAAGCACCGTAGAAACTTTATCAAAAAAGTGGTTGTTTGGGCTTTTTTGTAGAGGTACAGGAGAGGAAAGCAAATAGAAGAAATGGAAAAAAATAGTTTGCAAAGATAGAAAGAATTCTTTGGGAGAAAAAAGCAGAGGAGAGGCAATGTTGTCTTCAGCATGCCTGCGTGATTCCACAGCATCTGTGCATATTTTTTAGTGCTGAACAAGAACAGCTAAGGGGAAAAAATGCTTGGTTGTTTTAGTTGGACAAAAAGAGGGACACATGATTCGCTATGGCCAAAAAGAAAACAAAAATGAACGGAAAAAATAGAGTTTAAAAAAATAATTGTCATTGGATATGCTTATTTGAGCCAGGGCAAGCATATCGCAACTGAGCTAAACAGGCTCTTGAAACCAGAATACAAAGGAGTAAATAAAGCATAAAAAAAAAAAAAAAAAAAAAGGAATACAAATTTAGTCAACGAAACAGGACAAATAAGAAGGAAGGTCCATATGAACGTAATGGGATTTGGTCTTGGTAAACAGGACAAAAATGGAGGTGATTTGAGTGAATGGATGGGTTGACAGCAAGAATGAATTTGTATTATTTTCATTCTGTGAACGTCAGTTCAGCACTCTTACCTCTTATTGGTGTACCACCTGGGTGGATAATATGAATGCAAATAAGATTAGAAAGAAGAAGCATTAGTACGAGTAGATAGAGGCTGGGGGCTTTGGAAGAAGAATCAAATTAGATTTAACAGGGTACGTAAATAAAGGTACTAGAGGAAAGAGAAAGGAGAGAGAGAGAATAAGAACGTTTCTGTACTCTACTGGCAAAGAAAGACAGGATTCATCATAGAAAAATCATAGGTCAGAGAGAAGAACTTGTACATTGGTGTACCACGGGGAGGTGCCATTTTGGAAGTGGCAATGGCTTCTGAACACCATCGACTGAGGGGAGAGACTTTGAGGACTTTGTGTGTGAGATTGATAGCAGACATCTTTAATCAACTTGAGATCCCTTTGCTTCACCTGAGCTAAGCATAACTGGTCACCTCCCTAAAACTCTTGAAATTCCCATCCTTACTGTTCTGGCATTAAAAGATTAAATAAGTGAGTAAGTGGTGGGTCAGTGAGTGAGTAACAAACATGTGAGGAGAGGTCATTACCCAGGTCAGTATATGACAACACTAAGATAAAGTTTGGTGATTCTAATCTCCAGATAAAGGTGATACTATATAGCTGGCAGTGGTAGGACACTTGAACACCGTGGGGTGAGGGAAGAGTGTATGTGCCTCGAGTAGTAGCCCTAACACTAAACTGTCTGTTAGTAAAATGCATGCCATGCATTTTAATAGTTGTTGGAAACATGGAAAATTAGTGGGGGGTGATGTGTGCTTTAGAGCTAAGCACTTACCAAAGGATTCTGTAGATTTAAAAAATATAGAGAGAAGAAAGACAGCATAAGAATATGATTATATTCTTTAAGTAAGTTTAGTTAACAAAGGTTTCGTTAATGCTTTAACAACTAAGTGAATCAAAGTCGCACATTAGAAATGAGGGTTAATTCTACACAGTTCTGTTGAAAACAAGTCAGCAGCAAGTAAGTAAGGTTAACAAGACGGTTTAACAAAGGACAGCTGTGAAATCTGTGAAGACAGGTGGTCAAACATACAAGACTTGAAATTTACAAGTAGTTGCGCTAATGTGTTGTCGTTAGCTGGCACATAGAGCTGCAAGCTATGTCAATTTTTTTGGAAAATAGAATCATCTCACTGTACTGAGATATTGAAATCAAACTTGGAATATTCAGGCGAATGGGTATATTTGGGTATGTCGCAGGCAAATAAAAACAAAGCTACACATTAAAGCAGGGGGCTGTAAATTCAAAGAATCAAGGGGTAAGGGGAAAGCCTTATGAACTTTTACGCACTACTGTGGCTGATTCGTGTCAGAAATAGATGTATTTCTTCAACCATAAGAAAGTGCTTTAGCAAAGCAAATATCTATTCAGAGGAGGTTTAAGGATCCCTCTTCTCGACAGAAAAATTTAACAAATGCGCAAGGACGATGATTAATTTGCTTTTCTGCATTTTTTCCTATTTTAAAATCATTTTGCACTCCTTAGCAGATTCTGAAAGAAGCCGAATGTTGAATATTAATTTTTTTTTTTTGTTTTTTTTAAAAAGGCATAAGAAATGACGAGAATGGATCCAAAACAAAAATACTGCACCAATGCAGTTAAAAAAAATCAACACAAAACAGCAAAATAATTTATTGTAAAAAGTCACAGCAGTGAGCAATGAGGGCAGAAGTTAGGGCATAAGCCAGCAAAACACAGAGGGGGGAACAATCCCAACAGCCCATGACAACACTGGAAGACAAAGGGAGACACACATACAGACAGCACACACCAGGGCGTACAGATAATAGAGGACAGGAAGTAGTAGAAACAATGCCATTACCTAAAAAATTAAAAGCCAAATGAGAAGTTAAATTATGGGAGGAAGAAGAGGATGAAAGAACAGAGGAGACAACAGGGGGTGCAGATCAGATAGAAGGCAACAAGAAAGAAGACTCCCTGTTTTGTAATTGAGTTTTCAGCAGAGGAAACCTACCTGATCTGAGTTGTTTAATGCGTCCATTGTTGTTGGTGGTGTTGACAGGGAGGAAGTCTTTAAACCAGGAGATGTCTGGGTCGGGGTTGCCACTGGCGGCACAGAGCATGGTGGCAGTGCGCGTTCGCTCCACCACTTTCAACTGTGGGCCCATGTCTATGGTGGGGAAACCAGGGGGCAGCTGGTCCTCTGGAAGAAGATGAGAGACATTGTAGCAGAGGTCAGATTCAGAAAGTCAGTGTTCCTCCTCAAACCATATGCAGAGCTAATGAGGAGGGAGAGCCAGTGGAAGTCGTTGTCATGAGACTGCGAAGCAAAAGAATAAGCCAAAGATCTATCTACTATTGTTGGTCAAACGTAGTGTGTAGTGAAAAGAGACAGCAGAGGAGCAAAATAGAAGATGCTTTTTGTAATACTGTAAACTCCATCAATAAAACAATAATTATTTCTCAAGTCCTGACATTTAAAACTGCTTTTCCTTCCCAAAATTGGTATTGACAAGGACACAAAATGAACACAAAGTGGAAGTGGACAACAACAGTTTAAGCATCTCTTGGTAATTTAAAGGAAAGTTCAGGAGTATTTTGGAATATTGACATTCTCACTTTCTTGCTGAGAGTTGAACATGATTGATACCACACAAATATCTGCCCGTAAAATTTAAAGCTATAGGGTTTTTTTTTATACATGTTTACATTCCATGTATCATTTTGATATACAGAGTCTGTATTGTCATTTTATTATGTTGGTCTATTCTATACAACATCTATAGCATGTTTGTCCATCCCCAATTGCTCTATCTAAGGTTTCTTTAATTTTTTCCCTCAAAAGTTTTTTTTTTCCTTATCAGCTGTTAGGGTCTCAAGACAGAGGGTGTACTAAGAGGTCAACAAATAGTGGATTTTTAAAGGCTGATAAAAATAAAAATAGTTTGAAACAGGAAAAAGCCGAAAGCTAATTAAATCCCTTGAGGGTGGGATTTAGAGCAATATAATGGGATAAATGAAAAACAATATTCAGAACTATGTTTCCATTAGTGTATAATCACCTCAAACTAAGAATTGTTGTGTTTTCGTTACCTTAGAAGGAGCCGATTATATCTACATATCTACAGAGATGGTCCTCTTCCACAGAGTCAGACATGTTTTTTTTCTACAGTAGCCCAGAATGAACAAACCAAGCACTGACTCTAGATAGGGAAATTTCTATTTTCACATCAGCCACTGTAGTTCTCGTGCATGGCTGACACATGGTTGGGAGAAGTTGCATTTCTGTAACCTAAACTAACTAAATCCAATACTAGACCTTCAATTGGCCGATATCCCTTTCACTTTCACTAGCGCTTGAACTCATCAAATACGTCCACTCTGTCATTGCTTTTGGCGTACAAGTGTGATACCGATGGCAACCTTCAACATCCAACTGGAACGCAACTCAACGGCATCAGATGAGAACACACCCCCAATTGCTCTTTCTAAAGTTTCTTTCATTTTGGACAGAACCAGTGGCGTTGTTATTGTACATGACTTTGCTGCCTAATCCTAACCATTGTGACAGTCCACTTTGGCTGCCATGGGCTGTGTAAACATCAGGACCATGCTGCATCATCCCACCATTTGCATTTGTTGACATCACAGAAAAAACTAATGATGATAGTGTATAAAACATCATATCTGTGCCAATTTATCGGCCAAACTGATAAATTGGTCAACCTGCATAATGAAACGCCCCCTGAAGCAATTTGTGATTTGTTATATTGGGCTATGTAAATAAAATTGACTGAAGGAGTCACCTAAAAAGAATGTTTCCCATAATGTATTTCTTTTAATAAGGGAAAGGGACAAACCATTGCAACACTAGCTAAACATGTACTGAGGTGAGATGGAGCTTTGAAGTTCTTTGATGATGGCAGGTGGCTTTGCTGTCTTGAATAAGCTGTCTTGTTCCTGCCTGTGTCTCAGCTTACAGACTGAACAAGGGCGGGCTACATCTTGCTGCCGTTTGAGATGTGAGAGAGATAACTCACATTGCTCCTTGCTCTAAACATGTTCTTTTAGCAAAACAAAGAAAATCAAAGCCTAGAGCAGCTTTGTCTGAAGCTCAAGGCTCTGAACAGGAAGTATTTTGGGCTCGCAGCAAGTGATGATCTTTGAGAGGGCACAGAGTGGAATTTTCCATACGCCTTGAGATCCCCGTATGCAGAATGCCTGCCTCTCCGCAAAAGTTAGCTGAGTGTAAATCTGCGAAAACAAGACCTGCTTATTCTGAATGCCAATGAGGTTTATGTGCACCTTTAAGTTTTCCTTTCCCTGCTGTGATATGGCTAATTAGTGTCTTCCGCTGCTCTCGTAAACGGCACCTTTTTGGAAACACTTTCTTCATTAAATTTTCATGAGGAGACATCAGTCTGGAAACAGCTTTGAGATGCCATAGCCTGCACACAGCCAAACGACAATCATGGCCGCCTTCCAACAATGCTTTTGGGTATCTGGCATGAGAAACCACCTCGATGGATAAATCTTCTCAGAAATAGACTGTATTACAAATTAGTGACTTCAGACTGAACTACAAAACTTTCCAATGCAACTCTGTGTCCCTGTCTGAACTGACGTGTTTTGTTAGTGATCGAAGGGTCTTTTTTGTTGCATGTTTTTAGACAGCAAATCACAAAGCAGACTTCTCAAACTGGTTTAATTAATTCCTCTCCTATATAATACGTACTTTGAATGCTGGCAATCTTCCTGGCAGTTGTGCACTGATACTGGCCAATTTGGGCCATGCATCCTTATACAGTATGGTTTATCACACAGTTTATCACTGTGTGTCCTTGACATGGTGTGCAATATATATATATATATATATATATATATATATATATATATATGTTATCTTTATCCTTTTCAGTATCCATTAAGGTAATGAGAGCTGCCCCGGCTGTACTCTTGTTAAAAGTTTGTGGGCGTCTGGCACTGTTTGCTTGTTGTTTGCACAAAATTGATGTGCTGCTTATTAAACCAATAACCACTTCGTCAATTTACCTCAGTCACGCAGTGGCCATATTTAGTTAGCATCACAGTTAAAGATGGAAAGTGGACAGAACCAATTCTGGGATACAAAAAATTAAGAAATTCACCATTTTTTCTTGTCAACTTGTTTTGCCACAGTTTATATCTGCTTTACAGCCATTAACTGTGATTGGATGGTTATGGATGGTGTATTCTATTATTTTTAAGTGTTATGTGATAGGCGTCAAGAAGTGTATTGGCTATTAGCTCTCTAACCGGTAAAAAAAAAAAATGCGCTAAATTATGTACTGTGCTCATTGTGTTTTTTACATTCACAATACATACATTTAAAGAGTGCATACATTTTAACACATACAATACTTAAATATAGTGACAATGCATTCTCCAGAAGGAACACACTGCTATAATAAGAACAAAAGCAACAGAGAGAAGGTTGGTCATCTCTAAAAGAACCACATTAGCAACTATCGAGCAATGAGGGAATAAACTAAATCTGAAAAACTGCGCTTTCAAAGGTGCTCATTCAAATGGAGAAAGACAGGGAGGAGGGGAAAAGGAATTAATTGTACAAGGTAGCTCCTGTCCAGGCTCCCTTCAGCCTGTTCAAGGTCGAACAGACAATTAGTCGATTCTACAGTGAGTCAAAAGTATACCTGATCAAACACAATAGCCAGAAGCAAGCCTCGGAGCATGGATGCGTGTTGAATATAGTAATTGGATGTGACAATCCATGCGAACTAAAAAGCAACTTCTGTGAAATTGCAATGTATTCTAAAACAAAGTGCTTAAGAGATCATAATTTAGCTGTCCTTTAAGAAGTCAGATTTTTTCTTGTGCTGCAGTGTACAATGCTGCTGGTTATTTGGCTCTAAGGAGAAAAAAGAGGGTGCAGGGTGCATTCATTTTAAATTGTAAATGGTGAAGCTTATGTTAACTTGATTGCACAGTAAAACCATAGTCTGATTTACACTATTGATTAACTAGTGTAGCTCATTGAAATTGCGAAAACATATAAAAATGAGGCTGGGTCAGGCATACAAAAGGGCCCTTTCACCAAACCCATCCTCCCTATCCTATAGAATGCATGTTACATGATGCTCGCCCGTAACTCCAGTGCAGGCAGCTGATATGACTCCAGGCAGTGCATTTAAAATTAATGATCTGTTACGAAGGTTTCTGGCCTTCTGAATGCATTCTTGCTCAGCCCAGAAATGTATTTTACAGCTGCTTTGTGCACTCATGCTCATCTAGAATGGCCACAAAGTCATGACATCAACTGTGAGGTATCTAAAAAAAGTTTTTCTTGCACAGGATTTGAGATTAAGATGTAAAAAAGAAGAATAAACAAGAGTACTTTGACATTCTGAATCTCCGTGCAACTCTCAGCTATACCCTCATTTACTTCCCAAAGAGAATTACCATTGTGATAATAAATAAAGGGGAGGAAATTGACCACATTTGCTAGCTTGTGCTGTGATTAACAACTCACATCAGCAGAGCTGCTGCAGCATTTCCCTTACAAGGCAAAGAGACCAGCATGAAATCAGATTAATCGCTATGTAATTTGAGCCACAACGTGTTTGTTGTGCATTTTTTGGAGAAGTTGGGTTATTGACAATGTGTTAAAAGTAAAGAATGAAATAATTAATCAAGCAGGGGCCAAGTGGCTGGTAGTTTTTCCCATGCGCTATGTTCCGCTAACAGTAACAGAGGTTGGTTTTCGACTAGTGGTTACATAAATTATCAGCAAGGACCTACTTCATTACCCCTTTAGGAACTCTGAGCTGCATCCTGATAGGAGTGGAAATTGGACAAGTTTGATTTGCTTGTAGTGCATTTGGTTTGGAATGTGTGTTTTGGGACTTATATACTATATGCTGCATGAATTGCACATACAGCCCCAAGCTGTACAATATATGAAAGTCAGAGCTGAAAGGTGAAATAATAGAAAAAAAGGGTTTTTACAGTTTCCTTGCTTCCTTATTCTACCTCGCTGAGACCTGCAATCTCAAGGACAGCCTAAGACAAGGGCAGTTTCTGCTTTACAGACCCATACTGTATATTCAACAATGGATCTACACACTAAATGAGATGGAAGGGAGAGAAATGCTGAAGTCACCTTCTAGAGAAGTGCTGAGCACTGGTGCTTGATATAAAAAGACTCCCAATGACAATTTGCACACATTAGCCACTGCCAGGCTATCAGGCCATATGAGTGTGCGGTGCCAAGTATGGGAGGAGTCTAAAAAGGACATTGGCTCAAAAATTCCCTCAGTGAGCAGATTTCTGCTGAAGACAGAAGGCCACTGGACATAAACTCAGCCCATTAGCAGATTATATCTATTGATCACTCAAACAAAATACGAGGACACGTGAAATCACATTTTCCTCGTATGAAAACTGAAATGTTGCTTGAGTGCAGCATAAATTCAGCATGATTTGTCATCATATTGCAGTTGCTGCCGATAAACACACACACTCACAGTCTCGGCTCAAAGTAAACTTCTCACCTGCTGTGGCGTAATGGGTTGAGTGACAAACTCAAGTAATATCCTTGTTTGGGCTCTAATTAAATAAGCCTAATTGAGTCTCAACAGATAAAGGTTCCATTCAAACGTGATCTGTTACTGTTTACATGTTTGCTCAGTTAGTGCTACACCAGGGCACTTGTGTGTATGTGTAGTCGGAGGTGATGTTTACAAGGTATTACGGGACTAATGCAGTTACATCTATGGAGTGGAATTCATTAAAGAGATAGTGGAACCAGACAGTGAAACTAAGGCCAGGATATCTGCTCAAGTTTATCTGCTTACATGTTGACAGCTGTGGGAAACTGTAGCTCCAGAAAAACAAATTAAAAGCATGTTCCTCTCTCCTACATGGCACTTACAGTAGTGATGGCAGTCTGTACACAGAGCGCAGGTTTTGAACAAAGCAATTACTGTGCCCAGTTGGTTGATGTTGCCAAAAAAAATAGTAGTTTGCTCATTTTGCATGTGCTTGAAGAGGTATTTCATCATTGGAAATATGGTCTTCTCATAAAACTAGGCTGTCTATGCAAAAGAAAGATTCAAAAATTTGTGCAATGTGACCAGAAAAAACTTAAAGAAAGGAATGGCATTGCTCAAGAGATAGAAAACCTACAACTACCAGAATGCACAGTGCCACACCAGACCAATAAACGCTCTCGCTAGTGGGTGACATAATGCGACAGCCCACTGGTAATAAACATTCTTGTGTTATAGTTAAAAGGTAAACTGAAATATCTTACTAAAAGCATTTGAAGCAAAAAATAGGTAACACAGTCACAGAATGGTGGTTTAAATTTGATCAGCATTGCTTAGTTTTACGGTTTGCTTTCAGTTTTTTAAGTCTCCATTTTCTATATGCAGTAAACTGTATGCCCACTTTCTGTTCACAAACTCTCTTCATTACAGCTAAACAGAGCACTAAAATGTGTTTCTAAAATCATTTTGGTGAGAAAAAGGCAGTAACATAGTATTGGTTCATATTCAATCAGCACTGCCTATTGTTACCGTTTGATCAGAGTTAGGTCTGAGTTTAAGAAAGAGAGAGAGAGAGAGAGAGAGAGAGAGAGAGAGGCCAATACATGTCTTGATCTACTTCTATACTCTTTGTGTCCATAGTGGTGGCATGCATGGCAGGAAATACGAAAAGTGCAGAAATATAGCCTGTAGTCTGAGCAACAGCCCGAGATCTGGGCACTGGTTAGATGGAAGGAATTTTATTGCAGTTCATTTACACATACTACCCACATTATTATGAGTCAATCTGGTTGAAATTTAGAAAAGTATCTCTTTCAGATTGCAGGTTTACAGCTAACTGGAGTATTTTTTGGCATTGTTTCTGATATTTGGCATTAGATAGTGGGTTATGATGTCAAATACGTTGCGACATTCATTGTGTAGTAACACAAAGCAATAGAAAACTGAGTGTAAATCTGATCCTTGGGTCAAATTAAGTGAGATGTATTTTATGTCACTTTTATGTTAAATTTGGTTCCAACATTACCGAGTTAGTACAAAGGAATTTGAGAAGAAAATAAATCTTTGTTGCGCTGGACGTTCCAAGTGGAGCACAATGAAAACATAAACCTTTCCGGTCACATTCTGGCTTTAGTTCCGTGGTTGCTGCACAAGGATTGGATTCGGTCCGACCCTTTTCTTCCCAAGCGGAACAAGACTTTTCACCCCACGGTTGAGGTTATTCTTCAGGGAAAATCACTGCAGGCCATAATAAGATATATTTGTTGGACGTATTTGAGTGGATACAATCTCCTCAAAGGGGCTGTCACAGGTCACTTGCTGTGTCAAGATGAATTGTTGTTTGAGGATCCCTTCTCGCCAAGAGATGCTGGATTATGGAAGTGTGGGAATTTGGGGCAGATGTCTTCGAGTAGACGCTCTTACATTTTACACTCCTCTTTTCCCCTGCCCTAAAGATTATCCTTGCCCAGTTTAGGAATCAATCTGATTCTCGCTCCCCCTTCCCAGATAAGATTTCAGCCCGAACAAAAAGACAAGCCACAAAACATTACCCATGGAGTGTGACAGCAGTGCTTATTTTTCTCAGCAGCCTGAGTCAAAGCCACCGCACCATAGCATATAATTTCAAGTTGAGGGACACTGATTAAAGCTTTTTCCACGCTCAAAAATCCAAAAGAAGTGAGAAAAGAAGATGGCAGAATTTAGCAGGGTTAGGGTGCTAATCACGTTAATCATACAGCACTCTTGCTGCTCACAAGGACATCATTTGAAATTGGCCTGTTTCATGGCTTGCTAATGCATTAGTTGACCTAGATTGAATTAGGAGTGTTTTGTAAACTCATAAAAGGTAATTAATAATAAAATAATTCTGCACACAATTAAAGTTTAAGGTTGAAAGACTTGTAGAACTGTAGTAACATCATAGAAAATCAAATCTTGACACACAGATAAATTATATTTAATTGTCTCAGAGCAGATGTCTGGTCTTTGCGGTTAAACTTTTTTTTTAAATGAGGTTGTTGATACAGAACACATTAACACAGCAACATTGTCCATTATAATTTGTTTACAGTTCTCTAAAATTTGTTGCAAGCCTTTTTAATACATCCGCTCAGAGACGACCTGAATCCTCTTCAACAAAATGTTCTGTTCGGCTCCTGTTCAACTGACGTATTCAATTATTTTTTTTCCTTTGGCATGGGAGAGGGAACTGTTAATTATGCTTTTGTTTTCACACAAACAAAATTACTCAACCAAACGTAAGAGCTCTTGATTAACAAAGGCAGACAGCAATTCCATTTTGTGCCAATTCTATGACGGCATCTGTTCTATTTTTCTCTTTCCCTCTCTAACGTTTCACCACTTTCACCCACATCGTTGTTGATTTCCTTGCTCTACTTACAGGGTATCCACTCAATGCTGTGGTTAAAAAGGTGTACTTTTCCAATCTAGCGCCTAATGATTGACAGATTCTAAATTTGAGCCCACCCTTTGCTTTATCAGCTACCTGCAGCTTGGTTAAACTATCTCAAACTTGGACTCAGACAGAGTTGCTTTACACAACACTCCATCCATCATTCTGCCTAGAAACTTTTGCGGAGGTGGAGCTAGTCTCCACATCAATTTTTGACCCTTGGACCAGGGCATCCTAATTCTTTGTCTAGTTGTATCCCCTATTTACAATTTTCACTGAAAAAAAACAGCCATTAAATAGCTACAGTTCTTCAACCCGGATTAGATGCAATACTTTTTGATAATGAATTTTGCACACATGCCTGGACATTGTTGTTAGCATATGGTTGGTTTTATCACTGCTTTGGGTAGCATACTTGGAAAAGTTAGATACAAGTGAAAGTGACTTCCCAATCATGAGTAGCAGGTATAGCAATTCTTTGAGAGAGCAACAAGACAGACAAGCATGTTAAGTAAAAAAGCACATGTGCATCATTGCTGAGCAAAAAGAAGAAATGACGAATTGAAAGTCTGAATTTTCCCTAAATGCCCTCAGAGAATCCAAAGCCTGTATTTATCTCATTGATACATCCCAGTGCTGTCTGGCACATATGTTGTCCAGTCTAAATAAGATTAGGTTTTCCCCCAGAGCTTCCTTTGAGCCAGATTTCCCAAATAAGCCTCCTGGCACCTGCACTGGGTAGATATTGCTTAAGTAATCCAATAATGGAAAACAAAATGCTCTGCACTTCCGTCAAATAAGGCACACAGTGGTGTGTGGTGGAGGACAATTCCGAAATTCATCTTCCCGAGATGTTTTTAAGGGTTTACAGGCTAGTGAACTCCGAGTCAACCTTCAAATTGTTTTAAAACGTGGCATGTGTCTGGACTGATGTGGTTTTCATTATTGTGCTGACTGGAAAAGACTCCCGAGGAGCTCAAATGTGAGAGCATGTCCCAATTATATGCCTGGGGCCGGAGTTTGTTATGTTCCAAAGCCTTAGACGAACTGATATGAGTAAATGTTAAGTGGCAAGGCATGACTGCTTTCCAGTTAAGGTTTAAAAATACGTCTTGTGCAGGTCTCACGGGTCAAAGTCAAGCCCGTTATATCTAGCAAGTAGTGGAAAGTTCATTTTTGCTATGAAAGCCGATGATCCGTTTATCTTCACTGAGGATACAAATGTATGTTTCAGTCTTCAAAAATAACATTCATGGAGTGGGTACCTTCTAAAGAGGATCCTGTCAGTGATCCATCTAAATTTTTCTACATCGGTGTGTCTACATGTTTGTACTATGTGTCAAAGCCCTATTTTTACAGAAATAAGTCAGTCAATTATTAACTATTTCATAGCTACAAGTAAGGGTGATTTTAGGTGAAAAATAAGAAGATGGTGATCATGTACAGTAAATAGTCTCTTAAATTAAGTTACTACTACATGATCTACACACACCTTGGCTTTAAGAAAACTAGAACATCAGTGACATGCATTTATGCCTCCACATCATCAACAGAAGTGGCCACATATTATGTTTTTTTGGGTGGTCCATCTTTCCCATTCTTGTGAACACAATATCTCAGAAATGCCTTGAGAATCATTTTTTTTTACATTTGGCAAAAATATCCACTTGGACTCAGGGATGAAGTGATTAGATCTGGGTCGTCAATACTATAACCTTACATCTATCTCATTCACATGAACATTGTATCTTAAGAACACCTGGAGGGAATTTCTTCAAATTTGGCACAAAAGTCCACTTGGACTCAAGGATAAACTGATTAGAATACTGACTGTCAGAAAGTAAAGGTCACTGTGACCTCACATTCATCTCATTCTTGTAAACGTATGATCTTAGGAACATCTGGAGGGAATTTCCTCAAATTTGGCACTATCGTCCACATGGACTGAAGGATAAACTAAATAGAAACTGGTGGTCAAAGGTTACGAAACAAACATTTGGGCCATAACTCAATAATTAACTTTCTGATTATGACAAATTTTCGCACAAACCATCACAACCATGACAAAACCATCAAGTTACATTTTACATTCAAAACTTCAAAGGTCAACTTCAGCGTGACTTCATAATGTTCTTCAAAAACACTTTTCTGACCATTACTCAGCGCAATAACTCGGGAACAGAAAGGGAGACATTTGGTTGAATGCTGAATTGGTGACAGTAATCTTGGTTGCCCACCTTGAAACTGTGCTGACTGCACAGATAGTCTGTGCTGCCATATTGAAGATGTGCATAAAGAGTCCACGTTTGGTCAAAAAGTACACTTTAGATTAAATTTACTTCGCTCCTTCACTATATATATAATATAAATGGACAAGGATATAAACTGCTACTGATCTGGTTGTCAGGAGCAAACAATTGGAAGGTGACAATTTTAGTTGCAACACTGCCCCATTATACTGAATTTTTTGGAGTGAAAAATTGGGTTTTACAGTGCAACAGAAATCAGCAGTAAAAGGGGAGGAGTGGTAGAAAAGCTGGGCTGGGGAAAATATGCTTCAGTTTAGTTCATTAGTTGATTCTACAGGTATGGAGCACACTAATGAATATTACTGTGGATGTGCCACAGTTGGCTCAAACAGCTAATTCCAATTTACTATAATAGAGTTTTAAGAGGAGCAGGCCCACTCCAACACAAAGTGGCATTAAGTCTCTCTAGCCTGCTACCTCTAAAAGGTATTTCAGTAATTTGCTGAACAAATACAGTCTCTTTGAGAAAACTGCTAATACCCAGGGGCAGACAATGAGGGACCATCTACTAACCACTAAAATTTTATTTTACCCTCGCTGCCTAAGGAGTCAAATAGGAATGAGTTGTGAATTACTACCCAGTGTTTCCCTTCTCCTGTGATGATGAACATTGGAACAAAACACAGGAGGAGGAAGGTGAAGGCACAGAAAGCCCTCTTAACCCGAGGTTCATGGCACTCTGTCTCAGTGAAAAATAGCATCGTCTCCCCCTTTTGCCCTGCACTGATTGTTTCTTCCATAAATCCCCTTTGAGATTGTATAATTAATTGAATGCTGCTTATTTGTCATTAAAAACCCTTGCCTAATGCCTGAGATTATGAGAGAACCATTGTAGAGTCAATCTATTAATCACCAGGCCTTTTTTTCTGGCAGAAAAACCTTCACAGACGAACAATTCGAGCAATTGCTCTTTCTAAATGACATTGGAAAACTTGTTGTAAAACTCTTTTAAGTTGACACACTGGTGTCATGGTAGATTGTGTGTCTGAAACACTTAAAATCTCTTCTTGCATATAATAAATCAAGGAAACGTCCTTCACAGGTCCCATATACCACACAGAGAGACAAACTGCACACCTGCAAATTACACTCTACGAAACGGAGTGCTGTTGACAGTCACGGGATGTCCGCGCCCTTTACTCCTGAATTCGAAGGCCTTACACTTACACCTATAGGCAGCTCTGTAAAGACGCAGTTGTTGGGATTTTGGATGGAATTTAGTTGGAATTTGAGAAACATATTCCAGGTCAGAAATTCTATGAGTTCTTCTTAAAAATTAACACACCTAGTATGCCTCCAAGCCTGCCATCCCCCATAGGTATTTTTTATGGTCATCGCTGCCGGGGCAGATTGGATCAGCCAAGCAGAGGGCATGCAACAGAGATGTACGCCACTTCTGGCAAGGCGCCCCTACTCTCCCTAGGCCCCGTGTCATTCATAAACATGACGGATTAGCTGTGATATTCCTCCATTTACAACATAAGCAAAGGGAGTTGGAGGAAGAGAATGAAAGCAGAGAGTGAGTGTTAGTGTCGGATGCCCCTTAGGGGTAGTGCTAAAATGGATGGGTAAAGAGGGAGATGAAAAGGAGAGATGAAGCAGGAAGGGTGGAGAGGGGGCCTTTCTCTACAGGCCTGGCTGGGCAAGCAGCAAGGCAGGCAGGAAGCCAGGCACAAAGCTCCATTTACGCTCAGATGCCCCCCTACCCCCACCCAATCCACCCTCTTCTTGCTTTGCAGACTACGCGTCAGCTCAGCCAGATGTAGTGTTCTGAGTAAAGATCACCTAGGGGGAAGGCGGAGAGGGAGAAAGAGAGATTTCAAGACCTTTCCTACCTACAATCATGTCTTTCTCCCACACTGCCATTGTCTTTTGAATTTGCCTTACTCACTGACTTGATCTGCCTCGATTCAGCCGCAACTCATCTGAGACTTTAAAAGATGCTTGATGTTAAAGACTCTCCCTCAATCTGTCTTTGTCTGTCTCCCGCCTTCTTTGCCTTCTGTCTCTCTCCCACCCTCTTCAGGATTTCACTTTGCATATTCCATTTGCTGGTTGTTACCTTGAGCAATGATTCCATTTACTTTAGAAAACAGTGCCCCATTTATTCAGAGTTGGGGAAAGAAAAAAAACTTCTCTTGTTGTCATCTCATCTCCCATCAGCACTTTTTTCTGTTATTATTAGTAATATTCAAAGGAGGAGGGAGAAAACTATTTGACAATGCTTTGAGCTATTTGCCAAACACAAAGCTAAAATGAATGTCGCTTATTTTCTCTCAACTCCATGAAACGTACCTAAGGAAGACTCTTCCTTTTTTTCAGCTTTTTCTTAACAGTCCATCAACCCTCATTTGATCCTCTTGAGTGCATTAAACATTCACAAATAAAGAGGATGTGGCAGGGAATATATAAACAACTACACACTGCCTCCTCCTTAGAGACATCCCTGTCACATTGAAGCATATACTGCCAGACATCTGTTCTGTTTTTATGTTTTAGGCTTATTCATTGTATATCCACCCTCTTACCACCCACATGGGGTGACTATAGGATGCACAATGTGTCAAAGTTAAATAAAAATTGAACTGTTTAGGTTGATTGTTTTTGTTTTGTCTTTTCAGGGAAGGCTAAAAAAGCCAGAAGCTGGAATCAGTGGGAGCTCAAGAGAGTATCAGCAACCAGGTGAGTCTTCCGAGCGGGCAGGAAAAAAGACAGAAGGTAAAACTGTGAGACATTGAGTTGCTTCATTAACCTTCATGTACTATACATTCAGAGGCAGGCGGGTCAGTGTGATCAAACAGGCGTTTCTGATGCTTTGGCTTGGATTGTGACATGGCATATCTTTAACCAAAGTCTGTGTATTTTAAGGAAAAAAGAGACAGCATGGGATTGCTCGTGTGTATGTGGAGGTGTGTATTACTAGCAAGGAAGCATCCCATCGGCTGTCGGGATTGCTTCCACAAAATCCTCTGAGCTTTAATCACTTTTAGCATTTTGTGCATGACAGTGCCAGGTATCTTTATGGGTCACAGCACGGGACTCTTCAATTTGAACATGGTATCATCAGACTCAGACGAGACTTTGCAGTATAAATGTCTGAGGAAACTGACTTCATACAAGTTAACTTCCTCCTAAGAAAGGGAAAACCTAGCACCAGCCATTTCAATAATTGATATAGCTAAAAGCTTGCTACAGGAGAAGGGAGTATAGAGATTATTCATGCTTGCTGACATCCTGCAGAGAAGGACCTCTTGGCTCTCAAAGAGCCCTAATGGAAAAAAGGGGTTGTATCAGGCTTTTGAAATTTATCAGACGGGCATTCTCCTCAAAACTGACTGTGGGAGTTGACGGGTGTCACAGCAGGCAGTGGTTGGCATTATTTCATTATGGAAATTACTATATTTAGGCCACATGTTTAACGCTGATGAAACTCGCGATGAGAATGTGTAAGGTCCCCCTTTCCTTTCATGCAGCCACAAAACATCTAATTAGTCACCACACTCATCTTTGCTGTACTGAATGTAATAATGTATAGACAACTAATTACACCCCAAAAATCAATTCTTGCCACATTACTTTTTCTCAGTCCAGAGTTGTTTGGTTGTAATTAGCGAGCAGCCTTACACAGCTTGAAAAGTTTCTCAAGATCATTAGATGCATTAAGGATGACCCTGCAGTACCCAATTAATCTAGTAGAAAATGACTGTTGAGTGCAGCTAAGATCAAAGCTACTAACATTAGCACCCCTCAAATACCTGGCTTAGACTTACACACTCCTCGTTTTATGGCCTTGTGTCCCCTCCAGTCCAGGCAGTGGAAAATTTCTGCCTTATGTTGTGCCATATCGTCTATGATGTGATGTGCACAAATCCAGATAATGGTGAAGCTAATACAAAATTGATGCTTTGTCGTGGTGAGCACGTTAGCATGCTGACGTTAGCATTTGGCTCCATGCACAAGTACAGCCTCAAAAAACAGCGTGTTGATATCTTGCTGTTAATATTTTTCTATACTTCTTAATGCCACCTTTGCATTTAACACAGAAGTATAAAATGGTGTGTGATTTTTGATAGCATACGGGCACTGTGAAAGCAAAAGTGTGTGACAGGCGTCATGTTAACCGAAACACCGTCTGCCTCTTGTGTGAATTAAACATATGTGTCAGCAGCACTTTATAAACATTAACTATGTCATAACATGGCATAACAATCCTTTATTGTCCCTGTTATAAGGTGGTTGATCTCGTCATTTACTCATAGGGTAAGGAGCTCCCAAATTTCATTGTTTTCCTAGTTTTCAGACATTTTTTGCTGTTTCTTATTTGAATTAGCTGCTAACTACTGTTGGTTGCTCTTAAAATATCCTGCTATTGGTTGCATGCACAGCATGCCTTCAAAACTTCACACCCATTCCTTCAACCCCTTTCTGCCTGCTGTCCCTTTTACACTGAGCTTGATTCGGTGCTGTTCCTACCATTGTTGCCAGCTCAAAGATGAGACAACTTTGTGTGCCCATTCCACGATCGAGCCCTTTATACAGAACGGTTAGGTGGCATAATGGCATGTTATTCCTGCCTTGAACAGGATGTTTAAAAGGGACTGTTGCATACCACACATTTTTTTTTCTTATTTAAGACGAGCAAAGGAACCATTTTCAGGTGTCTAACGTTTTGATATTTTCTTATTTACTGTTTAAATGTACTTCCACAAGATGTGAGAAACAATTAGCATTTTAAAATCACTCATCACCTAATTATGCTGCAAGTACTGTGAGGTCACTGCGGAGAACAGTGAAATCTTAAGGCCAGCGAGGGAGAAGGAAAACAAACAAAACCACTCCTCATTCCTTTGAATCAATAATTATTAATTCAGGAGTCTGTCTTTACTTTTATTAAAACAAATACAGAGCCACAACATGTGCAGTGTTATCTATCATGCTCAGTGTGCAGTCCAAGGGGCCTTTGTGGCTCCAGCAGATGTTTTCTCACGCACTATGCAGACTGTAAGTCCAACATCCATCTTGTTGGCAGCGGTTATGCCACAAATCATCTTGCATAGCGTATAGATACTGATTGGCTTCCACGATTAAAAACGCAGTAAGATATAAAGGGGTGTGGAGGCTGTTTTATTTTTTTTACTGAGAAGAGATCAATTTCAGTGAGGACAGTCAACTCCATCTTTTTAATTACAATAATGAAGAACTTGTCATCATGTGCTCCATTTTCGTGACGTATGAGAGAGGTGAAGTCGGGAATTGAGGCGAGAAAAGCATCAAGTCAGTACTAGCCAAATCCCAAGCAATAACTCTGCCCGTGGATACTTTATGAAACATCTAATGGACGTGAAGATAATTGATAGTCTGCGCAGTTGGTTGCACTCAGTCACTATATGTCTCAGCATGCTGAGGTGAGAGAGAAAAGAAGCAAGTTGGTTTCTGGGAAAAATGGGTTGCAAATTACAATAAATGACTAGTTTACATGAAAAAGCTGCTGGTAGCCTCTGAAACACTAGTACATAGTGACGAGGTAAATCATGTTTGACTAATGTTAGAGGATAAGTCATTATCAAATGTGCTTCACAGTGAACCGGTTAGGTTAGGCCTATACAGTTCCCTCTGTTCCAATATATGTTTACAATATCCATGTAGCAAAAGAGTTAAACTCCTACAGTGAGTCAGCATGTTTCCACAGCACCATTTTTGGAGGAAAAAATGTATTTTTTGAACAAAATTGAGTGTTCCATGTGGCATCCCAGGTCTTGCCATCTATAGAGCTCCCGCCAGTAAACCAGTCAATTGTATGGTAGCTGCTCCCCCCCCGCAGTAATTTCACAATGGTCACTTGCTTCATCCCCACTGCATCCCTTGCTCCGACAGTCCGAGACAGCTGACACAGCATTTATCTTGCTAAGCAATTTGAGCATGCAGACCAGCTTTTGTTCATCCCTCACTCTGCACTTGTTAGACGGAAAGCATTATACATTGAGCAAACGGTGCAAGAGCACAGAGATTAAAAAACGGATGGTTAGGAATGAGTATGAAGGTACATTTTAAATTATCAGTCACTCTTCATAGTATTTTGGGGGGTGGGGGTGGTTGCAATGCATGCAGGTCAACAGTGTACTAGCATCTTATATCAGATATCAGTTAACTAGACTTGGAATGTAAATTAAGCAGCATTTGTTGTGTTTTATTAACTGTGGAGGCCATTTTTCTCATCACAATGACAAAAGCTGACTGCATACATTGTCTATGAATAATCACTGATCATGTAGCACCCCGTTCATTGTATGTGGAAAGACCCGTCTTGGCTACAAGGCTTTGACCGTGCCATTGCACCATTCCATACAAATGGAAATGATGCATTCTGTTTTTCCGTCACAGGAGAGCGGCTTCCCATTTTCCGCTCCCACTGTCAAGTTGTGCACAGCTGCATAAGTTTGCACGCTTGTGTGTGGGGCACAGGAAATGGCTGTTGACAGCATAATGGGAGTGTGAGGATGCAATATAAATCCTTAATCATGCCTGAATCATGAACTGCAGCATTCAGATCCACACATCATTCTGCTGGAACTACTGCTAGCAGAGAGTCTAGACCCTGTGAGGTGTTTTGGCTACATTTTAGGTATTTCTTTCTTTTTTCTTTTTTTTAAGTATGGTTAAAGGGTGCAAAAAACTGTACTAACATCATGTGGTGACAGATATTCTTATTTTAGGCTGTCAGTCAGTGTAGGCACATATGCCAAAGTCTTACAGAGGCATATTTTAAATGTGAGATCAAATGCCACTTGAAATCAATTCCAGCCATGACACCCAAAATGTGCTGTTTCTTCATTTCTCAATCCCCACCCGTCATTCTCAATTACAAAGCAAATCAAGACGACCTTAATTCAAAGACACGAGTAGCATATGAGTCAGGTCATCTCATAGTTAATCAAAACAGAGGGTGCAAAAAAAAGAAAAAGTGAACTAAGGAAACCCGTAGCTCATGCCGTGGCCTAGCAGATTTGACTCGGAACATCATTACGTTTCAGGGTTCGCCTTTCATGCAAATCGCTTCCCTAAGCCTGGAAGTTCATTACTAATGGCACTTCCCATCAAGTTAGAGACCCATCCGAATACTAATATCCCCCAGTGCTTTGGATTTGTCACCTCGAGTCCTCTCTCCTCATAGCATGGCAATTACAACAATGTGCTTTTCCTTCATGGAATTAGGCATCACCCCCTGTGGCGAGCTTCCCACAACAGATGCTTTGCAGTCGTTTCCACAGACCATTGGAGCCCAAATGAACTAAACGAACAGTCACTTTATATGTATTAGGCCTGGCGTAGTAGCACTTATCTGTGTTTGCTTATTTATTTATCTCTCCTGTGCTGCAACTTTAGTATTTCTCCACTAAAGGGGCCAAAGGAGGAGAGAAATAATTTTTGCTGGTCATAGTGACAGATCGGACTTTAAAAATGTGCAGTTGCATTTTTCAAACTGCAGTTCATGTCAGGTGGAATGATGAGTAGCAAACCAGCAGCGCTGTGTTTATTGTACTGTACCGAGCAGTTTTGGACAGAGCTTTTCGCTCTCCTAAATAATATATAATGCCTCCTTGAGGTAACCTTGTGTTAACTCAGGTTGCCCATACTGTAAGATGCCATGACAATACAGTGTGTCAGCTTACTTCCAGCTTCATTAAAGTCCTCCTTCTGTTGTGTCAAAAAGGGAGGAAATTAGTTTGGCTGTATTATGAATGTCTACAAATTGAAGTTAAAACTTTTGAAGAGTGAACTCAAAAACTATGGATAGCTAGAGTTTATCTTATTATGGAAATGCTTGATATCATTGTCTGTAGCCAGCACTGTGGCATAATTTTCCTTTTGTTTATATTTGATTTTCATCTTGCTTCCTCTCCTTTGTCTGTCAAACTATGACTGCTATCACTGCTCACAGTGATTATTCAAGTCTTTTATTTATTATTTATGCCATGAGTATGCATAACAATACATTTTCTCTGTGCCCGAGCTGGGTATAAGTTGAATCCTGGTTGTGTCATAGCAAGTGGTGACCAAAATAAACATATATTTTATATAGAATTGTTGCAGAGTATTTCCTATTCAGTCACAATGCCAATATTTTGCAGATTTGTGTCCACAAGATGAAATGTGAGGACAGGTAGCATACTCTTTTTCGTTACACCAAAGCCAGAAAAGAAAATGCTTTTTCCTGTTGTTTTTTTTTTGTTTTGTTTTGTTTTGTTTTTTTGGATGGGGGGGGCAGGGGGCTCTACTCACTATCAATACATTGATGGGAAAGGAGAGCGAGCAGAAGAGCAAAATGGAAATGGTAATAAACATGCTAATGCTAGGCCGTGGAGCTGGGAAGAACTGCTTCTATACTCGTCCCTCAGCTATCTATTGGTGTGTGTGTGTATGAGAGAGAGGGGGGGCAGAGATAGAGCCAGAGCAAGAGTGAAAGGGAACAGGAAATGTGCACAATATTGTGTGAGTAAGCGCGTACATACACACACTTTGTGCTCCAGAGTAAACAGGAGAGAGCTGCATGTGAACGTGCCACCTTTCTCTTTCAATCTGCCTCTGGAGACAGTGCAAAGGGCCTTTTGTTGGCTCATTGGTGAGATAAGAAGCAGAGGAGGGTGGGGGCTGGGCGGTGGGGGTGCTTCAGAGACTAGCAGAGCCAGCTTTTTTTCTATAGGATGGAAGCACCCCTCTCAATAGAAACTCATTTGCCATGTTGTGTAATTGTGGTACATAATGGAGCACACCTCATTCAGGCAGCCCAAGGCTTTTTTTCTAAAGCCATTTTCTCCATTCAAAGCCAAACAAGTCATGTTTTAGAGAGATATTACTCAGCCTTTTGAGCTCAGGGCCACCACATATTTGCCTTTGAATGGAATGTTGTGTGTAATCAAGATAAAATTTTGCTCGGTGCTTATTATAAAAGCGGCACTGTCAACCAACTTGATATTTGTCTGACTTTTATTCTCACTGGAAGTAAACAAAGTGGCTGACCTTTCCCGCTTGGATTATTACACATGTTTGTGTAGAGGAGTGCTGGCTATTAACAGCCACCGGTCACTGAAAGATACTGGCAACCTGCGGCTAGAATATAAACAATACATGCTTGTTAATCCCACAAGAATACACTGCTTTATTTTCTACAAGGCCAAAAGAATATCAAAGCTGAAGTGCAGAGATGAAAAATGACTGATTTGAAAATTATTGCTGAGCTTTTCCATTAAACCACCGCAGGCTAGGAATGGATGGCTATTTGCATAATTTAACTGGCATCTTAATTATTGTGTCAGGAATCTGTATGCAAATGACTTAAGTCACTTAGAAACGGAAACTTACTTGGCTAAATGGCTAATGGACTAAATCTTATCAAGTCAGAATACACAACGTGAGTGTAACCAGAGTCTCTAATTGGGTTTGACTGTGCGGTGTGACAGTGAGAAACAAAGAAAAGAGGACAGGACAGACATAAAACAAGGAAATGCAAGCTTACCTGTGTTAGCAGGGAAGAAAAGGGACATGTTAGTGGTGTGTGTTTTTTTTCTTTTCAGGGACCTACCACGTAAAACAGTGAGTCTGGTGGTAGCGCTCGTCTCTCCAACACTGTTGGAGGCTACGCATTCATATATGGCTTCATCTCGGGGCGTGCGCAATGGCTGAATTCTTAGCACTGAACCAGAGCCGTCGTCGAACTCTATCACCTGCAGGTGCGAGAGACAGGATATGTTAAAGGAGATTTTTTGGTTCACAATGGGTGAGGGACCTTCCGCAGAGAAAAAAACAAAAGAAGACAACATTGTTGAGGACATTTGGCTAACGACACTGATGGTGACTGACACAATGTGCTTCCTATGACAGAAACAAAAGCTGCTGCCTACCTTACAATGAACACTGTGGATTTTGTGTTCTTTGTGAATATTGTGATTGTATATGTACAGAAAGTAAATTCAGGATCTGTACAGTGTAAGAATACTTAAATATGTAAGTCGTGAGCATATTTGATTAAAACAAATCTTTTTCATTGTAGGTATGTACTAGAACCATTTCTTATGTGTTCAGACATGCTGTCTTTTAGTAAATGTACTATTTACTACTCATTTGTGCATTAATTGGTAAAATAATCGATGCGGCTGACTAACTTTAAGAATGGGGAAGGTTATCGTGGTAAGAATTTTTGCTCGGATATTGTGTTGCAGTGTAAAATTTTAATCTGGATGTGTCCCACTCTTAAAGTTAACATTCAATCCCTTGAAAATGCATCACACTGGATTGTGTCAATGGGACAGAAACAAGCACAAACAGTTAAAGGTGGCTTGATAAACGGTAACGGACAGTTGTACCATGAGGTGAGGTAGTGGTACAAAAGACAGGACCGACTGTATTAGACGAACGACACATAAAATGCTCACAAACAGGTGTTTGTTGTAGCTTATTCAGCTATTTTTTTTTTTTTTTTGCATGCTACATGTCGTATACTCACTGAGTTTAGAAAGCCCTGTGTCATAACTCAATTTCTTTTAAGCATAGAGGTAGATTTCAATAAAGATAGGCCTGAGACCTCCACTCCACACAAACAATCGCACACATACACGCGCACACACACAAGCACACACAGAGGCCTACGAACATTTTTAAAGTTCACAATATATCTGTGCATTTGTTAGTTAACAATACACTTTAACATTTCATTGGCCAAGCTACAGCGGTGTTGGCATTCAAGCTGACAGCAGGTGATGTAAAAAAAAACCCAAAAAAAACAGCCTTCTTTCTTAGTCAAAGCAGAAGAAATTAGAAAGGAAGTGAGTTCTCTAAAAGGAAATGGGTTTTTGTTAGAAGATGAGGTGGCGGTGCATGATTGAATGGGCACAGAATGGCGGCAGCCAGCAAGCCCTGTGAGGCAACGAGGGAATGGAAACTAGCGTGTTGGCATTCAGCACAACGTGCGATGCAAACGCGATGAACTCTGATAAGATTAGATTTCTATGGGCATGAGACGCAAAGAAGAGGCGGGAAGAGGTCTCCAAGCTCCGTTAAGCCATTGCTGCTGTGCAGTAGCAAGCAAATATGGCATCTAGTGCAGAAGAGAAAAAAAAGTGACACTGTGATAGTCCCGAGGACTGACACAGAAATTAATAGAAATCTTATCAGTGTTCAGCGATGATGTGTTATTTCTCATGGGTATTAAGCCCAAGTGCAGATTAAAGCTGACCAGAAATCAAAGCTTCAGCCAAAATAAGGAGGGTAGGACATGCATTTAGATAAAGATGCCACAAAGCAAAAGGATATTTCGAAGTGAAAGTGCTACTTCCCCTTTCACTTTGCATAAAGCTGGCAAATGTGGCGTGATGGTAATGTAGGTATCTGGGTCACACCACAAGTTGCTTTTTCTTCTGTCCAATTGCTCTTTTCTTGTCTTTTATTTAATTACAAATCTGTCCCCAGATCTTTTGTGTACTCGCTCATTAAAACTCATGCATGTTTAAAAGCCTGGCCAGCATGGTTATTAGAGCCTGCTAATGCGTGGTGGCAAGTCAGGGCGAAATGCAAGCGAGCTGGGCTTGGCGCGATGGATTATGTGCGAGCAGAGCCAAAAGCAGTGCTGAAGCATTCCCATTTTGTCGAGCATTTTACATCAGAACAATAGACCTAATACCTCAAATCTCTGGTTGCTGACTTTCTTCCCCTTCTTGTTCCACACAATCTTCGGCCGTGGATCTCCTGTAGCTTGGCAAATGAAGGACGCCACGCCTCCTTGCACGCCTGTTTGGTCATTGGGGGTTCTTAAAAACTTTGGTGGTGCTGGAGAGAGACAGAAAAAGAATAAAAGATAGCAAAAATAGTTAGTGAGCATGCTAAGCTTCACAGATAGAGCAATTAATCTTTCTTATCAAGCCACACGCACTAGAAAGCAACAAAGTTGCAGATTTCAGCATGTGGCTGTTAAGAGGATTGCCTTTGGAGGTCAAGACAAGAGATTGTACTGACTTTATTTTGCAATTGGAAACAGATGATCAGTGGTTTAGATCAAAAGTTAAGGACAGAGGGCGTTTCATATTGACTCTGCTAGTGTTTCTATGTAACTCTAAAATCTCCTCTGAGGGATGACTGTCTGAGACTTTTAGATTTAAGGAGGAATTCTGAATAAAATCACAAAAAAATAGTCCCATAGCCTACTTGATATTTGATTTGATCTGTGAAAAAAATTTTTGGTTGCAAACCAACACAAAAAAATCCTCTTATTATGTTTACAACACATTCAAACAAACAAAAAGGATCTAACTCATTTACAAAAAGATTGATCCCTGTAGAGCTCCTCCTGAGCCTGTCAGAGGCAAAAATACACGCTTTGTGTGGACAAACACTGGCCGTGATCATGCACCAAGTGGTTGCAGCCTGTTTTGCAGCATTATTACTCAATATTGAAGCACTTAAAAAAATATTATTACCATTACCAAGTACATTAACTGGCAAATACTTTAGTAGATTTTTCAGATCAAGACTTCTTGAGCTGTGTTTAGGCTTGAATTTAATTAATTTTGATTAATATATTGAAAATAATTTTGCTTGACATTTTGCACTGACTTCTTTAAGTTTGTTTTTAACATAATACTATCGTATCCCCATGAAATGTAAAGAAATGAATGCATGTATGTACATAGGCAATTTATATTTTAGGATGGTATAAAATGTGATTGTATGCCAGATTTTAAGTCCCCTTAGCTGGTGAGTGAAAAAAGTTAATTTCGGACACTGCTGTACTTTGTAATGTTATGAGGCATTTAAGCTGCCAGTAACTAATTTCTAAGATAACTAAAGGGGGAAATATGCTCTTAAGATTAGGAAAAACCATAAGGGTAGATCACTTAGCACTTTCTATAATTAGTTTAAAAGGATGATTATCCGTGGACTGGTCCTTTTTGTGTGATTCAACATGAAAGTAATATTTTTTAACAAGCTGTTACCCCACACACTGTCCACATAAATCATGTGGCCATTCAGTGTCTCTAATAACACAAGCTAACATTTTCCAAACTGTTGCTGAGAAACAGAAGCTTGTCTATCGGTTCAGTAGCAGACAACACTAATCTGTAGAAAACCACCAATTGGAACTGTGGCTGTGCCCCGCGCAAATGAGACACGCACCTGATAAGGTCCTCGCAACGCTCTGACCAGCGATGTGAGCATTCTGTTGCTCCTAATTGGTCCCTCAATTCAACACAACAAGTCAAGTGTAAAGGCAATGAGGATAAAAATGCTAAAAATGCAGGGGAGTGGAGGTGAGAGAATAGCAGAGTGGAACAGTGTTTGCTTTGTGTGGACACGGACATGGACGTTCCCATCTACTGTGATGGTTTTGCAACACTGTACAATAGCATTTGTTCAGGCTCTGATCTCCATAACAGCGAGGAGAGCTGCAGCTCTGTTCCTGCAGTTTGATTTTTAGAATTACAGTTTAAAATTACTCCCCAGTAATATTCAGGCTTTGTCAGCCATTGTAACAATTCTTTATTTACTTTCATATTTAAGAATTAAGTTTTGTTTTCGCCTTTTCCCCCCTTCAGGACAGTTAGTCCCTGCTCATGAGCTGATATTTCTATTATGGCAAAATCAAAACAAATGAAAGTGACTAAAAAAATCAACGGAGACCGTGTCTTCCTTATGCAATTTTGATTTTGAGATTTACATTCCAGCTTCATCACGTTGATCAAGGCTAATTTCAATAGCAATAACGTCATAGTGCTAAGTCAGACCCCCCTTGTATTTTCCTCTGAAGCTCGAGTGCCAGCTACAGTGGGAGGTGCAGCTCCATCTGTCCCCCTGCAGAGCAACTGTTTGCCTTTTATCAATCACTTCAGCGGGCCATTAGGGGCCGCACAGCTGCAGTAATGCCAACTATCTGAATCACCTCATCTGTGTGTGTGAGAATGTGCGATTGTGCTTGCTCGCGTGCTTGTGTGCAGACTGATTTCCCCCTCCCAGATTGTACTGCCCAGCAGCAGCGACGCTGCGAGCAAGGGACAAATTAACCCGCAGGATTTGTGGAGAGGTGACATAAGATGTGTGGTCAGCAATCAAAAGGGCGAACAGATAAACAGGCAAGCAGCTGGGCTTCCACTGGGCAAATGAGTTGGGGAAATCACCTGATTGCCTCATGACATGTGCACAATGTTGCGTGTGCACACACATTAACAAACCCACACACTCACACACACTTCTCAGAGACTCTCATTCACCGGCTGACAGATCCGACAGGTGGGCAGCAGAGTTGACACTGTGTAATTTGTACACTGCAAAAAGCACCATTATATCTGCATTTGCACCTTATCTCATTGACTTTGCTGGGGTGTGGTGCACATTGGCATCCAGCCAAGAGGGTGCTGATGGGTAATTGATATGCTATTGGGGCTGTTTTCGCTCCGGGGCCATCCATTATGGCTCGGTGCGTCTCCCTACGCCGGCTGTGATAGACTGCTAGGACATGAACGGGAGATCAGCACTGGAGGTGAGGGGAAGAGGGTGGGGGGACAGTCATCGCACAATGGGGAGTGATTGAGGCGTGACATGGAGGTAATGGTGTTTTCACAGACATGGCCGCTGATAGCACCATCATACCCCCATTTTAGGTCTGCCGCTGACAAACATCCATTTTGGTAGACTCGTATGGCTTCAGGTAGACAGAGGCTGATTGAAACCTCTGTTTTCTCCAAACAATACCATGACGAGTACCTTGACAGCAACCAAAGATATGGTCTATGAACAAACACTGTGCAAACTCATGCACCACAAAGAAACCTTTTACCAACAGAATCCTGATTTTTCAGTGCTTGTTTTGGAGGATTACAAAACAAAAGCTTCTCTCAAAAAAGTAATGGAATGATTTATCTGTAATCATGTTAAATTTGATTAAAAAAAAAAACATTTAGTTAACGTGAAATACCATTGGGTATAGTGTGTGGACATTGTTTGATCATATAAAATGAATTCCAATTGAAAGAACTACCATGCAGTTAAAGCTCCTGTTACCTCCGCTGCATGTTGGCATCTCCTTTGAGAGGTAACCATGAATTAATACCGTGGCTAGGCACCTGTTAATCCAGTGCTAAGCTGTCGCCGGCAAACAAATGAGAAGTGTAAAGCCTGTCACGAGCTAAAAGGTTAGCGACATGGGCCTGTGCCTGCTTTCCCTCGAGGTCATTATGTAACCTTGTTCACATTGGCTGGCATTGGAAAGGAAGAAGCTCTTCATAGCATACTCTTGCTCTATTTTTCATGGATCAACGCCATGTTAATAATTTGGTGGCTGACTGAAAGCCTTTACTGTTCTTAAGAACACCCATGTCCACAGGGCTGAGGGGGCCGACTGTTTCAGGCCTGGCAGGATATATTTTTTCGTGGAAAGACATAAATGGAAATTGGAAGCCTTCAACAATGCGGGCAGCACATACATAGAACATGAAATCACTGCATAATATCCTTATCATTTTGGCTCTTTTGAGGTCTTTTATAATTACCATCTGACCAATCAATAGATCTCTTTAGGTGATTATCACCACATTAGGGCAGCTTTTCCACCTAACTTTGAGCGAAATAGTTTTCTCCTGAATTCCACAGAAACGACTCTGCTCAGCAACATTGCACTGGTCTATGATCAAACTCTTGCACATGCAACAGTTTCCTGGATCTGCTAAGTTGCAGAAGAGGTATACATTTCAAATCAGGACCATGACCAAGAAAACCTCTATGTATGTCAAAGACACGCGTGTCCAAAACAAAACCAATGTTACCAAATGAATGGCAGCACTAAATGACATTTAGAGGTAGACTATAGTGGTGTTTGACTTTACATTTAAATGCCAAGAAAGTTATCTCCCCAATTGACCCTTACCCTAAAACAAAAACAAAAAAACAAATCGGAATGAGTTTCTGAACTGAAAGTCAATTATTAAATTGAAAATGGTCAATTAAATAAACTTTAACAGAGCAGAACATTAAATCGAATCCTAACATGATACAGAAAGTTAAAAAAAATTAAGACTGTAACTACATTGATCTTGCATATATTACATTTCTGTTTTGGTGTTTATTGGATTGAACCAGCAGTGAATTAAAACGCTTCTGCTCTGCACAGAGTCAGGTAGTGTTGTCACCACACTGGAATTTCTAACTTTGATACAACACCTTAAAAAAATCTATAGTCAATACCACTGGTGCAGAGAAGAGCAGAATTACGGTATTAAGCATAACAATTCACCAAATGTTTTAAATATTCAGTGTTAAGTGGAACGGAACACTTTTCAAAATGTCCACCGTGGCATTTCCAGGTGATATTGTTTGCACTGTTTGCATGAAGACAACTGGGTGTCTCTCTGTTTTCCTGTGAGCCTAGCAGTGGGACTCTTTTTCTTTTAGTAGGTAGAGTTTCCACAGTTATTTCTACATTTACTTGTTTTGCTGTCCACCATTTCTGCTACTGGAGATACTAACTGAAAAAGAAGAAGATTTTCCCAGCAGATTGTACCCAGTGACAGACAGAATTGCATAGTGAAAGTGAGGCTTATAAGAAACTATAATCTAACTCCAACGTAAACAATCATGATGTCATTGTTCTGTAGCCATTGGATTGTGCTGTCAACATTTACTTCATAATGATAAGTTAAACCAAAGAATTTGTCTATTTCGACTTCCTAGTACCTGTCGCAGGGTGAGACTATGTGTTGAGTGGATTGTGTAACTGAAGCTAATGATATGATATTTTTCTATCATCATGCAGAACTTGAAGGAGAGCTGGGTTCAGAGCATGTTGCGGATCTGCATTCATTACAAGTTTGTTTGATATTGGCTTAACTCACAGCCAAACATTGCATTTAAATACTCAAATAGATCAGAGTCTAGGCTTCATTCATAATGGCCAAAACATTTCAAGTCATCAGGGCTCCGCCATAGACTAAAGTTTGATCTGCCAAGCCATTAAAGAGCATGAATCAAAGAGTGGAGAGAAGAACATTAATAAACCCACTTTCACTTGGAACCTCTATTCGGCACAGACACCAGTCCAAGACGGCTCGGTTTTCACAATTATACTGACTGACATATTCAATTTCATTTGCATGAAAAGGGCCATTTCCTCTCTGAATCTTTAACTTGCAGGGTGAGGTGGGGTTGTGGAGGGCGATAATTAATCCTAACACATTGGGTGGCAGTCTGAAAATACCCTGCTCCATTTTGGACATACTGGTGGAAGAAAGAAGCATTTAAAGATGCCATTAACCTCATTCGACATCTTTAAGCCGTGGAATATCAGTTCTGTGATATTGATGAATTGTCACGATGGCAGCGAGTGGTGCAAATTGGACTGAAAGGAGTGGTTAATGTTGGATGAGGGTAAAAGTGATGCATGTATATGTGGCTAGGACATTTGACGTAATGTAATCTTTCAAGTATTCTGAAAGTCAATATCATTATCATCGCATTTAAATAAAGAAAGGTGCAAAGGGATGGGTTTGCTGGTGATTGTGAACGCAGCTGTGTGGCTCATAAAGCAACACCCTCTCTGTGGATTAATTAACTGTCTATACAATGTTCAGAAACATCTGACCACATGCCAAAAAAGAAAACAGACTCTAGTAATGCAGACACACAAACACAGAGATAAACAAAAAAAAAATGTGGAAAAAAGAGGGGAGATAAACCACACATACTAATCAATGGAACAAACACAAGCCTAAGCCATTTTCTTGGGGCACTACACAGCTCTCTATCTGCAGCATTATGATAAAAATGTGTCTTTTGTAATGCTGAGGAAACAAACTCCACATTGTATGTGCTCACAAAGGGTCTGAGCAGAAAGAAAGAAAAGGAATTGGAGCTTAATTAGAACTGTTGGGCTGATTTGCATTGCATGCTCATCGGTAATCTTGCCTTAAATGGAAACTGAAATTCTTATTGCAATTAGTGATTACTTGAAAAGGGATATGGCCCCCGAATGATTGTTAATTACTGGATCAGGAATAGTACATTAATTCACTGCAGAGGTTTTAATGCAGTGCAATGATGGGGACCCGCTCTTCCATCAATATTGTGCTGCTTGTCACACATAATGAAGTTCATAATACAAGCCTTCTCCTACACTACTGCCCCCCTCTTCCCAACTGCTTAAATGTGCTCTCTAAGCGAAATTCAGAACGGTCATTATGTAAAACTAATTCAATAGAACATACAAGAATGCAGCTTAATGACACATTAATATTGAGACTGCATGTAGATACTAGGGCTGCAGGTCCATTTTGCGTCAGGGTCAGGGTCTCTTATTTGGCTCATAAGCCGCTGAGAGTCTCCCGTGAATAAATAAATGCGTATCATCACTTCCAACAAAGCTTCAAAGGCCGGGAAAAACTACAGCATGCATAATCATACACAACTCACCAGCGTATTCTCCTTGCCAAATATTCAGCCCAATGACTAAGGTTGCAAAAATCATATTCCAACGGGACTCTCTTAACCCCAGTGTGTGTTACTCATGCTCAGTGGCACCGCTATGCAAGGTCTCAGCTTCTGGCTACAGCTCTGCTGGAGTTAGGGCACTTTTGCACAGACAACAGCCACAGCTTCAAAAAGAATAGTTAATGCTTTTGTCCCACATTCAGTGCACTGACAGATTCTCTCACAAGACGAGGTGGGAGAAGGGCTCCAGAGGTGCACAACCTATCACGCACATGTGCATGCAACACACTGTCACTCACACGGGTGTTGGAATATTTTCGCTGGATGGAGCAAGCATTGCAAATGGGCAAACGACATTAATAAACTGGGGGTGTGGGACAATAGAAAATTCTGGAAGGGTACATTAACTAAATATAAAGGGTTATTTATGGAGCAGTCTTAGTCTGTGTTTCATGGGATAAGATGGAAACTGAAAGCCCACCTTATTCAATTATCATTGTAGATTCATAAGGCAAAAACCTTTCAGTTGTGCAATGACAGCTACATCAGTGATGTAGTCTCTTCTGTGGTTTATAACAATGTTTGCAGAGGAAAACTTGTACCCTCTCTCTCTCTCTCTCTCTCTCTCTCTCTCTCTCGCTCTCTCGCTCTCTCTCTCTCTGTGTCTGTCTCTCTATCAGACACACACACACACACAAGCTACTGCCATCTCCCACAGGACACATTAGCGAGGTAGAGGGATCCAGTTTGTCACTTAATAAAACGGCCCACTCAAACAGATGGCTTTGTTCAAACGGCCCCCAACGCTTTAAAAGCTGGAACTGAATCGCTGCTGTGGCAAATCAGACACATGAAAGCCCACCTCCCTTTGCGGTGGAAACCAAACAGAAGGAAACATATAAATATTGAATTGTGCCACTGTTGGCGCGAGACCATCCGGCGGAGAGAAAAGAGAGAGATGAGCAAGGGGAGGGAGGTGGAAAACACTAGACCCTGCTGTACGAAATTCTGAACATCTGGGCTGGGGTTGTCAGAAGAAGATGCAAAATAATACAGGGACTTCGATTTCAACAAGACATCTCCCCTCATTCATTACATGTTCATTTATGTGTGAATACACAGATCTGGGGCCAATTTGTGTGTGACCATTTGAGAGAAAAAACAGTCGAGCAAGAAGTATGAAATTTGGATTTGTTTGTCTTGTTTGTTTTTCCTCCAACGTCTGGCAAAAAGAGAGAACATAGATAAGTAATTCTAATTGTGCAGGCTTACTCTGTTTGGTAGTCAGTGCAGTCTATTTGCAAAAAGTTAATTATCTGATAGGATAGGCAGTGGCAGCCACTAACACAGAAAGCCATTCGTTCATTCTGTTATCCACGAGGCAATGGAACGATTCATTAAATGGCAGTGCTGCAGCGAAATGGCCAATAGTTATCATGCTGGGGCTGCAGAGACTTGAAAAGATGTTAAAAATGGCAAAAGTGATAAACATTTGTCGGCCATCTCAGCTTACTGCCAATGTAATCCCATGTGTAGATAATAAGAACGCATGATTGCGAATGATTCTGATGCTTCTGCCTTACATGTGATGTACATCTTATATTAGATTGATAAGAAAATATCACCAGGATGGCATGTGCAGATGACAATCTTCAAAGCTGCTAGTTTTTCACTATGCATGTAGCAGAAATCAAAAGATATGGATGGGAAAAGTGGAATGGAAAATCCAATAAGCAACATATTTGACTGGTTGTATTCAAGAGAGAATTACACTATGCTCAGGCCTGTCCTATTTCTTTATAGCATAAACTTCACATAATTGTCTTTGCCCTCAACCAGGGAGCGGAAAAGCTTGCCTCATATTTGTCTCTGTAGGAGCAGGGATGGATTATGTAGCAAATCATTCCAGGGATTCGACATTGTATATTTAAACAGACTCTAATTTTATGGATAAGTAGTGCCAAGCCATTTCCGATGGATGCCAGTTGTCAGGCCATAAGAAGTGACACATTCCCTGCACTGTGTTTTCTCAAGCGCTAACAGGCAAACTAGCTCATGCTCCAGCAATCCCGCTAGATGACAACTGGCTTCCTTTCAGCAGCTCAGATATCCAGCGAATGTTCCCAAGTTCAGCAAAACAAGGTTACACCTCAACCAAGCTTTTTGGGAAAAATTAATTGGCTTTTCAAATCTTATTTTCCCACATATGCTGTACTTCCATCCATCACCATCTACCGGTTTTCACGTTTCCAAGATTCAGGGAATAGTTCGCAAATCCATTGAGGAATAATGGACGATGTAAAAATATGAAACTATAATTTTAATGAGCATACTGGTCTCTGCAGCCAGTCATAGTCATGGCTATCCTCAAACCTTTTCCTGGGACAAAGAATATGCAGGGGAGGTACCACAAACAGTCACTCAAGGACCAAAGTGACCTTTCACAGGCCACTAATTTTATGCAGCAGTGAAGGGAGAGTATTACGCATAAAAGAGAGGAAGAAAAATGGTGGTGATTGAAACATTTTGAGACAAAATCCCCCTTTCCTCTTTGAAGCCAACAATAAGTGTAATCTGTCAGAATACAGTAGCATTAAAGGGTTCTGAGGACTGCCAGACACTACTGTTTGGTGGGAGTGATTAACTGAGAGCAGTATTGTGCAGTTTTTACACTGTACCTTGCTTTGAACTGTTACGGATACAGTCTTGAACGTCTTTAATGACTGAACTCATGGTACTTTTACTCCACATTTAATTTTGAACTTCTTGGCTCCCTGGTTAATTAGATTTTATCAAAGTTCAATAAAAACGTTAATTACTAAGCATTAAAATGTTTTTTACAGTCAAAATATTGCCTCTGAGCTGGTGCATTTGATGTAATATATGTGAAAATACAAAAATGATTGTCCAAATTAATTAAATTGAGATGATAATTGTCAATGTTACTCCTTTTATTCCATTTTTAATTAGTTTGTTTTACATTAAGTGAGTAACATACACTACTGCAGGATAACACATTAGCTGCATATTAGTGGGTTGTTTTTGTCAGCCAAACATTATTAATATGTCTCCAACTAAACCGCATGCAGTAAATCTAAGTTGAGGTCTTTGAATTCTTAATTGCGAACCCCTGAAGAAAACGCTTCGGCTCGCATGTGTGTGTGGCTGTGTCTTTGAAGAGCTACAGATGGGAAACAAATGAGGGCGGGTGGTATCAGGGTCAGCTTGGCGGATGGGGGTTTTCACTTGGAAGCAAACAGTGCAGTGTCACCCCAGGAGCAAAAAACAACAACCCCCAGGGGACATAATTAAAATAATCCAGTGAAATTAAGTGCTTCAGATCATTTTTTGAAAGGCTCCTTCTTGATGTGTGTGGATGTGGGGATGATTCATTGGAAGATGCGTAGAAGTGTAAAGAGGATGACTCGTGTGTGTGTGCATGTGTCTGTTTACAGTGTGTGGGTGTTATTAGACACTTTTGAGCCAAAGTTTTAAGGTGCATTCATATTCATTATATTCATCAGCCCGCTAGAAAAGGAATTGTATCATTGTATCTAGTTCCAGAACTTTTTCCCTTATATTTTCTCAGACAGGCAGTTGGTTGGTTGGTCCACAAAAATTTCTCCACACTTTGGCAACCATAGATTTAGCCCTAGGAGGCTGAAATTTGGCATGGAGGTCACGTGCATATGTGTGAAAGTGTGTGTTTTTGTTTATGCCAACTGGCTAAACAGGGGTGTGTCACTAGGAGGGGCCTATTGCAAAAAGGTGGATATCTTCCAAATTGATTTACAGACTTGCCTAGGATTTTGTGGAAAGATTGCTAATGAGCAAAGGACAAATGATTTACTGTTCATGCGTTTTACTGTTCATTACTGTTCATACTGTTCATCCATGGATGTGCATGGATGCATATGTGTATGTGGTCACAGCTATTAGATAATAACTGATCTGTCAATGCAGTTAGAACTGATCATAGCGATGGATGAGAGGAGCAGCTGGCTGCAGAGGGAGTAAAAGCGATAATAAAAAGGGAGTAACAGCTATTGGATAATAACTGATCCGTCAGTGCAGTGAGAACTGATCATATCAATGGATGAGAGGAGCCACTGGCTGCAGAGGGAGTAAAAGCAAACTTTTAGACCCAGCACAATGAACGGTTTAGTTTCAGTTTCACTGCTCTTGGATTTGTGTTACTCTATTTGTATGCTTTGCGCTCTGAGAGGTGCAATGAATAACAGTATGGTGGGCTATATATATTCCAACAGTACTCTTAATGAATGGTCCAGCTCCAAAAATATCAAATCAATACCTGGTGACAGATGTTTTAAACATGGCAGGCCGCCACAAATGAATGTGTTTGGGCCCTGACATTGCGTCAACCTTGGAAATATTTGCGTCACATCAGAGGTGTTTACTATGAACCTGGGTGGGGCAGTGAATACATCACTTTGATGGTGTTAAAGCTGGAAATTTGTAAAAGAAATGAAGAGAAAGACACGATTATTTTAAGTACTATTTGAAGAGCAAGTGACATTAAGAGAGACTGAAAAAAAGCCTCTCAGAAATCATGTGTACTATATATTTTCCAGCTGTGTTTCGATTAATTATTTAATGGGGTAGTGTGTCATATCTTCTCAGAGGCTGGGCAAAAAAAAGGGGTAGATTTCTAAAGACAAAGAGCCTCCTTGGAGTAAAAGACTGTTGGGGACCGGAGATGTGGCCTTTGGACTGATGGAGTTTGTTGCGCTTCTCTTCTTAGTCTTTTTTTACCCTTTGCCAAACTGAGCCTTAGTTGACAGAGCAAAAGGGTACACAAAGGCGCCGGCTTCAAGAGCAAATGTTTGCCAGCAGTAATGGGCTCTAGTCCACTGGATGAGTCAATGTGTGTGGTTTTTGTGTGCATTAAGTGTATGTACATAGAAATATTGTGCAGACAAAACGGTATATTTAATTGTGGGTTGCGTATTTGTGAAGGGAATCATTCTGATCATAAATCAGCTAGATGGGGGACAGAAATTTTCCAGTAAAAGTACAAAGACCGATCTATCCACTTTGCCCTTTTCACAGTTATCGGGATTATTCTAAAAGCACAACTGTGAGTAATGGCTAGGGCTATTGGCTTTTAATGCGGAGTAGTGAAACTGCGAGGAAGAGAGAGTAAAAAGCCAATGACATTGTCACAAAATGCCACAAGGTACTGGGGTCCTCAGTAAGTAATGACTTCATCCGCTTTCTCACATAGATTAAAGGTTAAATAGTAAGCTGGCACATTGACTCAGCATGATTGTTAACTTCATGAATATTCTAGGGAATCTAGCACACTTAAAGGCAACACAAAGTGACTGATTTTTCAGCTTGAAGGGGGTCAAACTGATGAAGAGGCAGTTTGTCACGGTGTGTGGCATGTAAATTACATTCAGTGAACACTTATGTATGTATAATGTAGGCACATCTCTTCAACATACATCTCATAGAATCAGGTATTGTCACTAATGCAGTGGTATCCACTCATCGATCCCTGTATGAGATACTATGCGGTCTTCTCTCTCTTTTTTCTGTCTATATTACATTAATATCAAGATTTATATTATTACAGTCAGGGTTCCCACAGGTCATGTAAAGCCTGGAAAAGAGTTTTATATATATTATATCATTTTTCCAGGCCTAGAAAAATCTTGTAAATTGTAAAAATTATTCAAAAGTTTTGGAAAAGTCATGACATTTTGTTGTGTGTCATAAAATTGTTAGAATACTTTTATTTGGTTAACCTCTCCTGTGATGTAACATAATGGCAAATTTACTTCCTGTAGTGTGTCAATGTAATAAAGCCCAAATATGCTGTGGTTTGTGACGTGTTGTTCACTATCTCTTTTTCTTAATTTTTTGCCCCTGCGTTCCGTCTCATCCTTCATGTATGCCAGTTAGTTGAAATTATGTTTGAATAGAGTTTGAATCTGGTAAGTTCAAAAATGCCAGTCAAGTTTGGTGAGAAAGAAAGGATGTGTCCTTTAGAAAATGTGTGGGAACCCTGTACAATGTAATTTATATGAGTCCTATTTGAAAGTGGCACATTGTACCATTTAGAAACCAGTATAATATAGAACAGAAAACTCAGTATTAAATACTCAAATACTGCACTGCACTACAATAATTTTTATTGTTTTGCTTAAAGAGACTCTAATTCCTACATTTGTGTAATGTACCGGTAAATAGTAGAAGAAGAATAATGTTTATAGCTGTGCTCTCCTTGGTGTGTTTTTGGAGCAGATATTTTCACTCTGCAGCATGTAAGGCGAGTCCGCTGTCATTAATCATTCCACAGGTGCAAGAGCATTGTCAGAACCCATACGTCCCTTTGCCTTTTCAACCTGGGAGGAAAGTGAAATGGTGTGTGTGTGGTGGGGGGGTTGCTGAACACGTCCCTAAAAAACAATTTCCCTTCCCCTTCTTCTCCTGCACTGAATTTGTCAGGAGGGGGAACCAAGTCCAGATTAATTAGATTCCATTTTGTGGTCATCTTCGTTTTTTCCTCCTTCCATGACTCTTTTCTTTTTCTTTGTCTTGCCTACAGTCCTTACAGCCATCCCGGCACCATTTATCACGTTGCCATCTCGACAGTGCCTTCCCCCTTCCTTGCTGGGAAGCCATTAGAGCATCTCTGCATCGCGGCGGCCAGATTGCATTCCGGTCCCCACTCGCGACATTTATCATCTTTTGTCCTAACTTTTTATCTGCCCCTGCCCTGTGTGAAGCCCTATCTGCAATGCCCACTATAATGAAACACTGGGAGGTGAGGCTCAAGTAAATAACCTAATTAAACCTAGCAAACAGGGACAAAGGAGAAAAAAGCACAAAAGGCCTTTGTGAGAATGCCAGAGGAGGAACACTCACAGATGGCAGTGAGGAAGTCGAAGCAGTGATGTGGCACGATGCCCATACCACCTTCTCATCTCAGTATTTATAGTACTCCTAGTGGTGATGTTGTTTGTCCAAAGATGTCCTCTTTATGTGATTTGGACCAGCGTAGTATGACAGTTTATTCTTATCCTGACAAAGCACTAATTACACATCAAGACATGATGAATGTAAGAAAATAAATGCTCCTGCAAGACAAGGAAATATCTCTGTGATAAGGCCCAAAGCACTGAATAATGGGCCCTACGAGAAAATCTATCCTTCCTTTTCACTCCCTTCACTCCTTTCTAATTCTTAGGCAAAAGTCGAGCCAACTCTGATTGGTCTCATTAGGGACAAAATGAAGAATGCCAAGCGTCATAATTATCGGCGCACTGCTGCAAACAGTATCGAGTCAATACAGCAAAATGTCAGGGGGGCATTAGTGGGCAATTATTAATCCATATCAAGCTGGGATGGACAATTTAATTATCACCTAATCAATATTTCCAGATCTTGTACAGATGTAGAGCAGTGACCGGGTGGATAGATCTGCCTTCTTAGAAGCCCTGTGTGGGGGTAGCTGGGGACTGTAGCAGGGCTGCAGTAAACAGGAATGTGCTTCTCTGCATGCATGACCAAGGGCATACAGCGTCTTCCAGAGATGGACACCAACTGTACTGTACCTGAATATGTTAGGGAAGGCTTGAAAACAGCTAGGAGGTATGTCTAAGCTAAAAAAGTTCCCTCTCTGCTGCAGTTGTTGGGAGCTTTTCTAGGGTATACAATACTGCTTTGGGTGGTCTACAAGTTTTAGTGCACACTTTGACTTAGATGTTTGCTTTTTAAAAGGGAGCTATTAAACTCCATTTCGGGTTCATAATTGTATTTTGGATACCTTCTAGCTCATATTTACATGTTCTAATGTAAAAAAACATCTCTGCATTGTCATATAGTGGCAACAAAATACCAATTGCTTTTCTCTAAACAAAAAAAAACTACACAATTAAACATGTACCAGCTGGAATCTGGTCCAAAATTAGGAAGAAATTAACAACAAAAATATGAGACAACATATAGTCTGAGACATTGAATATCATAATGTCTTAAGGGTTGTCTTTTTCTGCCTCTTAAGGCTGCCTTACAGTAAAATTATGTAATTTTCTGAACTCACTGGATTGCTCTAGCTGTTCTATTATTTGCCCTTATGCACTGAGTCCTGACATTCACATTACTGATGATTATTTGTTGAAAATCTCATGGTGTAAATATTAAATGAAAGCACCAATAGTCAACCCTACATTATCTTTACAATATCGAATTGAGGTATTTGTCTAAACATAATGATATTTGATTTTCTCCATTTCACCCAACCCTAATCAGAAACCAAGAATATGGGTTTTCCCTGAGTATGTAGCCACATGCATATAATGTAAACACTTGCAGTGATGTGCCTGGAACAAATGACCATCTAAAGAAATTCGTCATGAGCTGTCAACTTAACTTGAACATAGACAAAAAAAATCCAAAGATTTCAAAAACTTCTAAAACCTGTGGATTTTGCTCACAGGATTACTTTTAAATATGTTTACTTTATTTGAAATCCTTACAAAAAATTTAAAAGTTAGCACATCTCAAGTCTTCAAGTCAAGGAGGACAAAACAGAGGACAAAAAAGTATTATATGAAAGTTAGGCCCCAATTGATGCAAACACCCAATATTGTAAAATTATATATAGAACATATATAGAAAAAGAAGAACATAAAAGATTCCCTTCAAATGTTTGACCCAAAATTCGACTGTGTTTTCATTACACTCTGGTGTTACTTAAACATTGCCATTTACCAGCAAACCTCAAAAAGCCACTACATGATGCAGGAGGGATGTACTGATGAAATGGGACTATGAATCAGAAAAAGACAGAGTTATTTGTGTTGCTTTTATTAACAATTTTCTGTAATATTCTATCATTGCCAATAATATTGCCTACTTTCTGCTGGTACTCTCTGTTCTCAATGCAGCCTGAATAATTACTCTCATTGTACCTGAAACAAACTATCTCAAATAATGTCAGTCAAGCCTTTGTGCGAGTGATGAAACAAAATGAATGCTGTGTAACAGGCCCTTGTGGATTTCAAAGACACCACACAATGAGGCATGGCAAAACGAAAGTGGCTGTCTTCCACAAGATAGCAGTCATCTTGAGATAAGAATACCGTCTCATGGTTCTGTTTTGCTTTTTTGTTTGCTATTATTGTGACTCCCATCTCCGTCCCTGAATCGCTTTAGTCACTATGCAACCAATTGATTACTACTAAGTTGCCTGGACCTGGGTGATTTTCACTGCTTATTGCCTCACTGTCTGTTGCAGTAGATTAGTACTTTAACATAAGATTGCATTTTTGGCTCACTTTTTCTTACCCGACGCACATTATAAACCTACATTATGCTTTTGATTTTTCCCTTTTAATGCTTCAGTTTCCATTTGCTATAATAATACCAAAAGCCAGAGTGCTTCTTTTTGTGCATGCCTCTAAAAACTCACTTGTAGACTAGAAGTTGGTTGAAGTTGAACATGACGACTGATACTTTCTAGACAAAAGTTGACTTTTTTCATTGTGTGTAACAAGAGACTTGAAGTCAGATAAAAACGGTGACATTCAATCCAAAATACAATATCTTTAATCTGTTTACCTTTGACTTACATTACCAAATTTTAGATCCTTAAACAGGGTTGAGATTATTTCATAAGATGTCAGGAACCTTATCATATCTTTAGGATTAAAGTTGTCGGCTCCTGTATTACTTTTTGGAAATTATCTTTGAGCTTTGAAAAAAAAGGAGAGTTGTGACTAAGCAGTGAAGAATCATAAAAGAAATCCCTGTAACTCATATTAGCTTTGCCTTCCTTCATTCCTATCACCTTATCTGCTTTGAATGCCTTTGAAAGTCAATCCATCCATTCTTTCGGTTAATCTCCATCTAAGCTCTTTCTCTCCCATGTTATGCTTTCTTTTCTACCTACCTACTCCTAATCTCTGGGTCCCATGGTATTTTGAGATACCATGTCTATGACAGTTTACACTTTGTCAATCTGACCCTTGCCTACAGTTTTTCTTGTAGTTTATTAATTTCACCCCAAAATCAGGAATAAACAAAATAACTCAACAACAATGTGTCTTTCCAGAAATCATGACTCTGTTACTCAAGATAATCCACAGATTTTGTTGTGAGCACTTTCATATAGGAGCTATTTTCTGTCTGCCGGACTACACCCGCCAACCATATCACTGCACAGAATTAAGCATGTATCTACTCATGGAGAGGCTCATTTTTGTGACATCCCAAGATGCAAACATAAGTGATGTCTGCCTCCACTGAACATTAGGAGAGCTAGCAGTAGATAGAGGCTTCCTTCTGTGCTGTGTTGTTATGTGTTGTTTGGGTCTATTTTGTATAAAATTCCTACATTGAACTGCTCACAGCCGGGTCATGATTTTGAGAAATAGACATTGCTGTTGAGTTTTTCAAATGTACCTTTCTGGCAATTTGAGCACCACAAGCCGAATGCCATCCATTATATCAGTGAGAAGCCAGACATCTGTATGGCCAATATCTTCAACACTCCAATAACTCGCACCAAACAATCTAGATTGATAAATAACGCAAAAGGTAAAAAGAAAAAAAATATGCATTTTTAATTCCGGGGTGAACTTTCCCTTTAAGGCGTCTTGCCAGGTATTGTGTTTGTCTTCTCTGGAAACAAAGTTGTTGGTGTCTTGTGCACATATCTCATTATTGAGGCAGACATCACAGAATATTTTTAGAATAGGTCAAAGTGGACTTTTCAGACCATCTGATCAGGGGTGCTCTTTGGACTAATGGAGAATGAAAGCATATTATTACAGATATGCCATATTGTCCATCTCTTGGTTCCATTAGGAGCCTAGTCCTAGTATGTGTGTGAAGAACACAATACTATTTTTATACATGAATACTGCACACATTATGAATATGTGTACAAGCGTGCACTGGTGCTGCTGCTATCATACACATATATGCCTGAGGATGCACACATATGAGGTACTGTATGTGTGGGAGTGTGAACAATAAAAATGGATGTACTTGCATATTCATGCACACTTGTGCAACCTACAAATAAACAAAAAAGTCTGTGTTTGATGCTGAATGAAAGCAATTTTCTTCCAACTTGCATCTCATCTAGGCCTTTCAGTAGCACTTTGCTACCTGCTAACTGACTAATGTCTCCTGGGCGTCCCCATTCTCCTCCCACTGGAGTTGGTCAAAGACGCCAATGAGGCTGTTCCCGTTGGACTTCATGGCAAAACTACAGCTCATCCTTTCCGTGGACATCTCTCCTTGAATAATCACAACAGGGGGGAGAGCACAGCCAATTAGATTGCGCCGTGTAATGAGAGGCGGCAGCTCATGCGGTGTGAAATTTCTGTCAGTGGCAGGAAGGAGACAGAGACGGTGAAAGGGAATCTCTTCGAGACTCTCTGATCATGTGTTATTTTTTCCCCTCTCCGCAGGGCATGAGCAGGAGAGTGGGAAAATCTTATTTAGATAGTGTACTTAAAGAAATCCATGTAGGCATAAATCCTGACATCATCGAGTCTGCTCAAACAGCCTTCTCCCCTCTTTCTCCACGCCCCCCCAATACATGCTCTCTTCTATTAACTATCAGACTTTGAGATAAAAGTGGGGAGATGAGTGGATTAGGAAATGACTGCAGAAGGATTGAGCTCGATCGAACTTGAGAGGACTAAAATGATGAAATATGTCAGACTCTGTGTTGGCCTTAAGTATTCGGCGTGAGGGAAGAAAACCAGATGAGGTTCTTTTGAGGGAAATGACCACTCCAGATTCTACTGTCACCCCTCTCTGTTGTACATTAATTATCTACACTTAACTTGAAATATCCTTCATCATGACTCAAGTGATGGAGGGGATTGTGGTAATTAATTAGTTGATGAGAGAATGATAAATGACATGAAAGACTGCACCAAGGGAGTGTTAAAGCAAAGGGGAAACAGACTGTGCTTGGATGTTATGATGGATGCTGTATAAACGGCTCATAAATGTCCAGGGACCTTTCGGTAATAGTGTGTGTACACGTGTGTGTGAGAACACATATTCCATGTTCGGCGGTGTGATGGGACGGGCACTTAGAGCACCGTGCCATTAGAAACAACAGCTTGGCTCAGTTTCAACTGGAAAAGCCTATGGGTCTGGCTGTGGCGTGAGAGCATTTTCGCCTCTCAATGGAGGCTTTCACTCTCATTTGCCATAACTAATAAACCACACTAAAGCTGTGTGTCACAATAAATCTCAGCTCCTCGAATGGCATGACTCACTCGGTGGCACAGAGAAGCCAAATGGGGAGCAAGCGTAAGTCTGCGAGTGTGTGAATAAGTGCGCAAGAGAGTGAGTTAATGAGTGAGCAAACAAACAAACAAGTGAGAGGGAGGAGTGACAGAAAATAGTGACAGATGTAGAGTGTATGAGAGTATTAAGTGAGAAAGAAGGCTCTCCAAAGACGGACTTTGAGCGCTCACTCCATCACTCCACTGAATGTAAATCAACTGTGACAAGAGGAGCTTAGGGCATAAAGATTCCCAATCGGCGTCAAGCATTGGAGAGTGCTGTAGGTAAGAAGGTGGGGATGTAAGCTTTCTGGCTGGGACTGAGAGATTGCCCTGAGGCACTCCATGGAGATGAATGGTTTAGACCATTAACCCCACCGCTGAATCTCAACATACCCCACAGGCACACAAATGTGCTGCGCTGAGATCAGTGCAATGCGTCGCACTCTACGGACCCCTGGAGTGAGACCAAAGCTGCAGCCTAGGGCCAGGTGTTACACATGCGAGCTCACATGCACAACCGCACACACATAAGATGCATGAAGTTTGAGGCAGATAATTAAAAAATCGCTTTTATAACCCAACTGTTATGTACTATAAAAGTGCACAAAACACATTATTTCCCTCCAAACACATACATCCAGAGAGGTAGCATTTTGGTCTCTTGAACAGAGTAATGCATTCAGCAATATTAATGCAGCTCTCTTACAGTAGTTTCAAGAATGATTAATTAAAAGAAAGACAAGTAATTCCTCATGTAGGCTCCCTATAATTTTAAGTTTACGGAGACTAGTTCTTTGATTCATATTTTAGTGAATGCCATGTGCTTAAGATATATGTTTTAAAACCACACAGTGTAAATAATGGCTGAAATTGTAATAATGGGTCTGCTTTACTTGTACAGAATCAATTAATAAGCCGTGAAGGTATAGCAGGTGAGGTCATGCTTTAGCCAAACCTGTATTAAATGACCATTTGTTCTACCTGTATGCAGAAAATGCTTAATGAGACAACCCAAATTCGATAGATTAATCAGTAATGCAGGAATGCATTAGTGCACTAATCCAACACTTACAGAATTTTGATCTTTAACATAATAGTGGTAATCCATAAACATTGTGCCATTTTGACTATGTATTTGTGTCTTTATTTTTGTCGACTATGGGCACAAAAACATCGAAAACCAGACTGTCATCATCTTTGAGCCTCCAGTCTATATTTTAGTGTGACGTCCCTGTTTTAGATTGCTGCATGTGTACATGATATGTACTCTGGCTTTTCATTGTTCCCACACTGCGGTAAAACATCATCTGTGCAGGCAACGCTGATGTATTTCAGACTTGACTGGTCCAGTAATCCCATTACCGCAGCTACAGCATCAATCTATTAATTGCACTGTCACTGGGGCAATGTCATGAAAACACCTGCATTGTTATACAGTTCACTGGCATTGCGTATGAAGGGTGATCAGATTTAGTACATATGCCAGCAAGGCCAGAATCATGCCAAGTGTAAGCCCAGCAGATGCAAAACAGCTGGCATTGTGCTCAGCTCGCCGGCTGATCCCAGCTTCAAAGGCATGCTACAAGGTACCCTTTGTGTGGGAGTGTGTGTGTGAGAGAAAGAGATGGTGTAAGTATAGACACCTAGACTGGTGCACTGCATTAACGCGGCCCTCTTTTGTTTTTTGGCACCTTAAAAGCTCAAAGGACAGCCAAGGAGGCTGAATGAAATCCATACCATTTCACTCTATGATAGGCCCATTTCATGTTGTAATGCAGAGGTATTCAAATATATGGATTTAGAGAAAGATTCTGGGAGTTTGTTCATCGTCCCTTAAATGGATTTACAATTTGGATTATGGTGCTTTTGTTCTGTCAATAATAAATGGTACAGCATGGTTAAATTGCCCCACCATTTTCAAGTCAATGTGTCTTGGAGACATAAGAGCACTTAGATATAGTGTTCGTGGCTGGGGGGCTAGGCTTTAATTACCTGCATCTGGGCCTGTACAACATCTCCATATTGTTTGTTATTATCTGTTTTTCTTAAGAGTAGGAGGGTCACGAGTGTGGTGAAAATTGCTCAGCTTTTGTGTGATTCCGTGGTCTAAGTGCGAGGAAAAATGACTGCAATCCATAGATGAGGCTAATGGCCTTAAATGATACACTTGGGTGTACTTGCCAGAGAAATCGGCATTCATGGAGTTAATAATGGGCCTGATACAACCTTAAAACATAATTGCACAGCACATTGTTGACAAGAAGTTGGCACAGGCGTTTTTTCAGCCAAAGAAAATGATAATGACTTCTTACTCGTTTGAGTTCAACCTGCGAGCAAGAACCATCTTGCAAGGCACTGATAACATTGTTTTATCTCAGATTCCCAGTCTCGTCACAAAGTCTTCATCCAAACAACTGGATGGTAATTAAGTGCTGGCACTCTCAGCGAAAGGTGTTTTCACCATTTTTTTTCCTTTTTTCATTTCAAGGGTGAACATGATGCGATGTTGATGCTGTTTTTCTTTTTCTTTCTTTTTTTTTTTTTTTAAAATATGTACTGTGCTAAGACGCGTTTTGAAGTGAACGAGTGGAGCCAACAATGAGATTTCCACTTGAGCAGTGTCCGGCAGAATGATGAACGAGGCGGAAGGCTGGGGGAATTAGAGTGATTTAAAGTTGGATCAAAACCGCTACCAGTTCACCTCTCCTCTTACTTTAATGTCATTCAATGTGGACACATGAACATGTAAGCCGTGTGAGTTTATTTGTGTGTCTAGTTCACTTGCATTGTGTGTGTAGGCTGCAGCTCTTAGGAGTACATATTGTGAATTCATATGTGTGCTTGAATTAATGTGTGTGTGCGTGGTTTGTATGTTAGTGCTGTCTGTGTGGGTACGAGTGTAAAAGGGAATGGAATAGACTCAATTTAAATCAAATTAGCATGCAGGCAAATTAAGCAGAGGGATTTAATTTGAGCTGTTGTAAAAATGCTAATTTCAGTACAGCCCGGAAGCTCATATGCAAATACAACACTATTTTACAATAATTCATATTAGGCCAGGCATGCATAAAGCACACATATTACAGCCTGATGTCATCTGGGGAATAGAGTATCATTAGCTTTCGGACTTGCTACAAGGTGATCCTGTTTGGGGGGGTTTGTGTGCATGTGTTTGTGTGCATGTAACCGGGACTATTCATCGACTTTTTGTGTGGGTGCATGCTTTCGTATCCCAGCATGCAGCTCTCTGGTTTTTTTATGTGTTCTAACAGATATACAAACACAGCTACAAATCATGATCATCTGTATTCCACTGACAATATCCTGACTTTTACACAGGCAGATGCTATTGGATTGTTACTGCATTACTGCCAAACAAATTACTCCTCACAGAGCAGTAGACGCTCTTTGATCATAAATGTGTAACTTGTACCTACATAACTTTTTAGAGAACATATGGGAAACTGGTTTCTCTTACAAGAACAGCAGACAGTCAAATTTAAAACCGTCCTATGTAACATCTCCCCAATTTCTCAGTTTTGAGATCAATAAAGTATATTTATCTATCTATCTATCTATTTAAAGGGATTAACTGATTGTCAACCAGCTTTTTGTATCAAAACAATTTGGTTAGCATGTGTAGATAAACTGTAAACCTCCCTCAGGACCAAAGTCGGATCAAATGGTAAAACTGGGCGGTGCTGATTGAATATAAACCACAATTATTACTGCATATCACCACTTATTAATACTGCATGTTTATTTCAGTCCTGATTTTTTTTTTCATAAACACATTTTAGTTCCCTGTTTGGCTGAAATAGCTAGAATTTGTTAGCAGGAAGTGGACTAAATACCGTTCAGTGAAAACGGTGGTTGAAAAAACTGAGACCAAACACAAAAACTAAAGCGCTGGTCAAATATAAACCAAAATGTTTTATAATGAGCTGTCTATTTCTCATCTCAGATGTTTTCAGAAACCTATGTTCTTCTGCAACAAATTTTTGAAATCTAAACATATCAAAGTTATATAATAATTACTATATATTACTTCTTTTTTTAAAACAAATTTTGGGGTAATTTTCTTGTCATCTTTTACAAATTCTTGCATTTTGTCGGAAATTTCTTGCCAAGTTGATCATTGCATTTTCCCCCATGTTTTCAAAGAAATCAATAAACCAGGTTTAGGGTCAAATAGCTTATGAAGGGTATGTTTTAAAGGGTTAACTGCAATAAAAGATGGTTTATTACCAGCTGACCATTGTGTTGAATGGTCTTCTTTGCATTATGGGAGTGGTTATTGGTCTGGTACGGTGCAGTGTATTCTAGTAGTTGTAGGTTTTCTACCTATAGAGCAAAAGCGAATACCACAACCCTTTGTCTCTTTTTTTCTTTGTCATGTAGCTCCAAATTTCAAAAGTCTCTTCATCTTTCTTCTTTATGGACAGTGTAGTTTTATATGAGGACCCTCTTTATGTTGGTTAAATACTTGTTTATATGTTATCATCTTCATGTTCTTGCATTACAATGGGAGCAATTTTGCCCCCATCTTGTTTTCTCCACATTGCTGTGGCTCAAAAGAAGTACCACATCAATAGACAATTTGCTCTTTTTCGTCCCGTGTGGTTCACCTTTGATTGCTGGCTTAAAAGGATTTGCACATACATTTGAAGCCTGTGTATTTTGTGAGCGAGTAAACATATGTGTGTATGTGTGTGTGCTCCTCTGCACACGTGGCTGGCTGTAAATACACATAAGTGAGCGAGATGAGGTTCGGGTGTTAACATCTTAATGTTTAGAGAGGCTGGAGGGGCCTGTCGATACTCATTTGACGTGTTAAAGAGAAGCATGCTGGCTCGCTGGGACTCCCCATGCCATCCACCAGCGAGGAGAGGAATCAATTAAAGCACTATTAGGCGTAGGGTTTGACATGGTCCGACGCAGCATGGGGGTAGAAACTGGTGGGTGTTTGTGAGCTGATGAATCTCGGCATATTTATAAAACTGTTTTTTGATGTGAATATGTTCATTCAGAGAGTCAGCGATTTTAACTTTTGCGATTCAGCAAATGTAGCTCAATTAGTATAGGTCGATATGTTGCATACTGTTGCCCAATCACGAAATTATGCCTGGGGGAAACTTTCTACTTCCACACATTGAATTGAGACTCACCCTAACTTCTAACATCAGTTTTTTTCTTTCCTCATTTCAGTGTCCGACTCATGAAACAATCTATCGAGTTAATGAACCGCTGAGTTATTTAGTGCGGATGCCCACACCAAAGTTTGAGCCTGATTCATCCTTGCCCAGGTGGACGTGTTAAACGCCTCCAGCTCTCCTCTCATCCTCCCAACGCTTCCTTTTTGCATTACTGTTGAGCAAAATGACACAGAGGGAATTGTTTGTTGCCTCCCTGCTCTTCCTCTCCCGCGCTCTGTCCCCTTGGCTCACCGGGGACAATTATGCCCTTCTTTCAAGCTATTGCCAAGCCCAATTTGCCACACAAATTAATTGGTCCGCATTTGAAGAGCAAGGGGGACAGGGTGAAGGAGAAAACGAGAGGGAGAGCAACACAGAGAGAAGGGCCAAAGACAAAACAATGACGGAGCGAAAACAAACCAATAGACCAAACAGCGAAACAGAGCCTCTCAGATCATTTTTGAATCTATCGTGTTCTTCCCAGCTACACACAGGTCTCACTTGGAAACATTTGCAGAAAGAACAAATTTGGTAGCACTCCCATTAACACATTAACAGTAATGTGTGTTTGTTCGGGGGCCTGATTGGCATTTTTCTTGAGAGGGGGCTGCAGTGGCCACTGTGTGGGGTGGCGAGTAGGACTGGCTCCGAGGATCGTGCCATCTGTTGAGCAGGCCGACTCAGCCATTTTCTCGCTCTCACGTGTCTCATATCCTCCACCATATCCACAGCCGGAGGCTAGCTCACGCCCAAATGGAACCAGAGCACCAACAGAGGGCAGCTCTCTCTTTGGAAACGCAACCAGAGTTTTGGTGCTGGGGTTTCAGTCTGGAGCATAGTGGAGGTCTTTTTGGTCCTCAGCACACACCACAGATGGGGAGAAAGCCCCAGAGCGTCTGGGATGTGCATGCAGCGGCACAGTAGAGGAAATTAAGGAGCTGCTCAGTCGCTGGAAGGGGCTATTGCACTGCTTCCAAACAGCAAGGGGACAAGGTGGGGAGAAGACAAAGACGCAGGCGGAAACAAATTAGAAAGAAGAAGCCCAAATAAGAAATGAGGAGAAAAATGGCAAGAGAGCGATTAGGAAGAAAAACAATAGAAGGGAGTCGGGAAGGGGAGGAACAAACACGTGCATGTGGGAGATCAGGCAGTGCAGGAGCAGAGTGGTGCAAATATAAATCCCAGAGCTAATATGTACAGCCTGAAGTGGTTCTGGCTGTGAGCATACACTTGCTTTCTTACCTCCGCGGCATACAAGACACACACCTCATCCCTGTGACCTCCCTGACTCCCAGACACACCCCTTCAGTCATTACCACACAGCCACTGTGGCTACCTCATGATAAGTTTGTTTTGGCTTTGAAATGATGACCCAGCACAGCTGTCTAAGTAGGGTATGAGGTAGCAGCAGCTGCTCACAGCCAGACGGCTAAAGGAAGGAAATTAATGGGGGGGTTCTTGGGGGGGATGGTGAGCACAGAGGCGTCAAGATTTGGGGCCCTCTGACTGCACTTGTGCAGCTCTCTGTTACATTTGTGCTCAAATGTAGTCGAGGAATGTCTGGACATGCGAGAGTGTAAGTTTTGTCGAGACAGTTGTCTGAGGCAAGGTTTTGGCAATAGTATTTTTATTCGTCAAATGCTGTTATGTGAATTCACACTAGACTGCAGAAGATGGGAGTTTCTGAAAAGATAACTACTAAAGAGCCCCCTCAATGGTAACGTTTATCGACTGTTAATGCCGTTTTGGGAAGGTCCCGTAATTAAATTGTGTCAATAAATCCTGGAGCTGCACATAAAATGGGGGATAAACGGAGAATACATTTCTCGGCTTGCCTCTCCCCCGCTGTGAGACATATGTGGCAGGAGGCAGAGAAGAAAAATAAAACACATTTGAAAAGATTGCAGGGAACATTTCTCAAGCACAAAGTTGTGAATCTCTCCCATCAATTTCACTTTGCGTGGCTCCGTTGTATATGACCTTGGGTGAATGATCCCTTCAGTCAGAGATATTCAGCTGAACTGAGGGGATTTCAGTCGGTGCAAAGGGAGCAATAAAACTTTTATTCATCCCTCTGTGACTCCAGAAGCTAATGATTCATGGATCTTAGTGTAAAAAAAAAAGAGAGGGCGGAGGAGGGGGGGTGCTGTGGTGCAGGACCAGAGCTCAATGAGGTTTGAAAACTGTTGTCACACATCAATGGGCAGGTGTCTGATGTCAAGTAACTCAATTCCAATGACTTCTCATGATGAGATTCTTGGCTGAGGCCTGAGCATTTCTGGTTCACATGGTAGTTTTAGTGGCAGAAATAGATAGTTGAAAAAATAGGGACTTGAACACATTTTGATAGCTTGGTGAGATGAAGAGATGGATTATTGTGCAATTTAGGTGTGCGTGTGGCACAGCAAAAGGAAGGGAAAAGCATGTTTGACTGATGCAGGATTTCCTCAGACATGTTTTAAGACATACAAAAAGAATCTGCTTAGAAAAACTTGGTTACCTTATTTAAGTGAACCAAAATATTTAATTTCCTCTCCTGGCGTACCTTTCAGTCTGTTCAATGTTCTCATTTTATGTGCAATATTCTCTTATTTTTGTTTATAGCTTTTCATATCTATGGATACATAGATACTGTTTGAACTAGTGTGATAGCCTGGATGTGTTTGAGATTTTATTTTTTATTTTTATTATTTTCGAATAATTCCCTTCGCTACATGTCCCCCGCTCTTGCGCTTGCTGCTAGCACTGCAATTAGTAAAAGGTAAAAAGGGATTAACCCTTTCTACCTTTTACTAATTGTTTCAGTCTTTTATTCCTTTATTCCATTATTTATTGAGCTCTACTTGGTACTTGGATGGTGCAACTAAATTTTGTTGTATATACCTGTACAGTGACAGTGAAGGTATTCTTGATTTGATCTAAATGGCTAAACCTTTAAATAAAAGTGACTACTTCAGACTTTTAACTATATACATCATAATTCCCTCCGTAATATCTATTTTGTATTGCTTATCAACAAGTTTCTCTTTCAACAAGTTTCTCTTTCAAACAGCACATGTGACGCATCTGGTTACGTTGCTCTGATTTACTCAATAGAGTTTTCCTGTGCCCCAAAAGATCTCTGTTCATTCCAAACATGTTTCTATTGGCCCTGGAAAAACATGACACCAATAGTCTCCAGCCCTGCTTTGAATCCTTCTCAAAATTAATGTGACACAACTGAAAAACACTGACCACTGCTACAGATGAATGCCATTAAGGCAAATATCGACCTATACCAGTGTTCTTCTGATAAATCGGGGGATCCCTTCTTAAGATGTCACAAAATCATCTTGTGCGTACGTGTACACTTTAACTCAGATTTAAGATGAACACAGAAAAATGTTTCCCCTTCAGCAGAATGTAAAAGCAGTCGCCTAACGTCAAACTTTCATTATTTTGTGCAGTGAAGGTCATTTTTTGAGTGGAGAAGGACTTCAAATTCGATATGTTTTCATACCATAACTGATACAGATTCTGTATTTCCCCCAAAAGTTTCATTATTCATAGTGCATACTTAATATATTAATATCTAACTGAATTTAATGTATTTGAATTTTATATTTAATGAAGAGACCCAGTGTATCAGCAGTCTCGTCATAAAAACCAGCATGTGAGTTTCATGAGGAAGTTTTATGCATTTATTTAAGTATTTAAGTTGCATGTGTGTTACATCAAGTATTGATTTATTTGATGATGTTCAAAGAGGAAACAACAAAACAAAAGCAATCCCACCCTTGCCACCCCGCCCCCAACCCAGCAGGACACAACACTTGAGGCCCACGTGAAAGCCAACGGTCCACTTACTTTGAGCGTCGGCGAGGTGGAGGAACAGACCCAGGACAAGCAGCAGCGGCAGCAGCAGCGTGGGTCTGGCTCTGTGCATGGTGGGACAGCTTGGCACCAGCATGCTTTGGCAGCCTCGGTGGCGCTGGCTCACAGAGCCCTGTGAGTCAGTCTGGTCTGATTTCTCAGATGCAGGGTATTCACAGCCTATGCAAGGCAAGGAAGGGATGGGGAGAGGAAGAGGGAGAGGGAGGGAGGGAAAAATAGAGAGAGAAAGAGAGAGAGGGACTGAATGAAACAAAGCTGTTTGGCTCCATGGGTTTTATCTATCCCTGCACATTTCTGACATACCCCCACACAGCCTCGGCTGGAGCTGACAGAGGATAGGAAGAGGCTGATGTGCTCACAGGGTATGTTCTGACAGTTCTCTAAATGGAATAGTCACTTCACACAATGCGTGTGCACGTGTGTATGAGAGGGAGAGCGATAGAGAGTGCAATAGAGAGAGGGAGAAACCACACAGATGAAAGGGTGGACTAATAAGATTTTGTCTTCACAGCTTTGGTCGCGAGCACCAATTAAATACGCTGTATAATAAGAGTACATTTTAAGTCCTCCTAAGATCAGTGTTGATATCTGTTTCACATAAAAAGCGCATTTGTTATAAGTCATTGAATACAGGAAATATTCATAAATGCTGAAAGCTATTTCATCGGTCCTGAATTAGGAGTTTAAGTCAATTTGAGCACTTTTTTTCTTCTAACTACAATACAAGATATAAATGCTGTCTTTTATGATATCCACATTCAGTAAACCAGCTCATATTTGTGCATCTCACACCACATATAATCCATAATAGATGCTTCAATAGCTCAAAGTGTCAATAACAAGTGATGGAATAGCTTAGCTTTAGCACACATTCTTTTATCCAGCGCAGCTCAAACAACAAATAAAATCTATAAGACAGAGTGTCCAAGTGTTGCCATTCATGTTTCAGCCCTTTATCGAAGGGCCACTACATTGGCTGTGAAAATCAATGTGATACAGTGAGCCAGCATTAGCCGCAGCCCGGCTCTATCCCTTGTCATCCATTTGCTTAAGCCCGCGCTTGATCCTTAGTGATGGATGCTCTGCGGTAGTCTTCAGCTCGTAACACAGCTCCCAGCTAATCCAAGTGTGTGAGCTTTGATGACATACTGTACTGCTGGTTAGCATGCTGGCTAGTATGCCCGCATTGTTGTACACTGTTGTTTCAGCTGTGGCGACTGGTTGAAGGCAGACCAGTGCACGGTCTGTGTACCATGACACGTTATGTGCCATGAGATCAAAGGAACGGCATGTCAAATCTGTTGAAGTTTTGGGATTCTGCAGTTTCAGTAGAGACAGCAACTGCGCATATAAATACTGTTGCTAGAAATAATATTTTATTGGACTGTTTATCTGCAGATTTGACCGCCACCCGCTAAAACACGGGGAGAGAGAGAGAAAGAAAAACAAGCCCCCCTAAGCCCAATCAGCAGGCCCGATGATGACAAAGTACCTCATTTCCCTGTTACCAATCATCCTCTTTCTCGCCCCTAGCTCTCCCTCTTTCATTTCTGTGGGCTGTAAATGGCAGAAAAGACGGGAAGATAGCGCACCTGTCACACTCGATTTGTGTTGGGGGGAGATAGACACGACTACCTGTCTCCAAGCGCCGCAGGGCTAGCAGCAAGCGCAAGAGCGGGGGACGTGTGGCGAAGGGAATCAATTTGAGGCAATCTCATCCCCCGCTCACACCACCACCGACACACACAAACATAAATGCGTATACATATACATACATTTGAGCACACTAGACAGAATTTTCACCTGAGTAGTGTTTGTAGCGATGGTGGATTTGATTAGAATCAACTGGACGGAAAAAAAAAACAACAAAAGAAACCAAGCAGGGCGTGAGGGGGATAAAACTGCAGTGTGATCATACGAAGTGCAGGTACAGCTGTCTGTCTCCTCCGGTTATTGTTTCACGCATCTGCCCCTCCAAATCTAAGTGATAGCCTTTGAGTTAATTAATGTGTGAATTTCCATAATGACATGACATTAGGCAGCACACAAGAAATGGCACTCAGCAGCCCTCCTTTTCTCAATCCACGGCCGGCCTGTACACACACTCATTTACACACGCACACACACACACATGCTGATAGAGGCAAACAAAACCATCTGTATGTTGTGTAACCACCAGTGAGACAACCAAGAGGCCGTGCCATGTGAGTAAATACAAGGAGAAGCTAATGTAAGCACAGTGAAAACACCCCCCACAAACAGCTCGATTTATACCAAAAATGAAAGCAATTATATTTAGTCTTGATTTGTGGTGTTCATTTTTACAGGGAAATTGCACTGCAGATTTCTTCCTAATGTGCTAAGGGGAAACAAGCCACCTGCCAGACCTGGTAGAGGAGCAGCAACCCAACTGCATTGTTATCTAACAATGGATTTTATCCTAAATATTTAATAATATTTTTTTTCATGCATGTGTAATTACACGTATGAGTAAAAATGATCCTTTCCGTTTTTCCACATAAAAAGACTCCCTGAAAGGCAGCGCCACCTTTGCCCATTTTATCCTCAGCATGGCCATTTTGTGTTGCGCCCTGCACCTTCACTTTCATACATTTGGTGGCATTGATGCTTTCCATTGAACATTTATTACAATAGAAAGAAAAAAAAAACAATCTTGTCTTTCTTCCTGAGCCCCTGGTGGTATTATTGTGTTCCCATTCAGTGGTGCTTCATTCAAAGGATTTTGCTGCTGATAGCAATCATGCATTATTAAACAAAGCCTGACAACATGCACAATGTTAATTAGAAAAGGGGGGAGTGTGTGGCAAGAAAAAGAAAGGGGCTGTTGAGCTGTCTACTCTCTCTCCTTCCCCATGATCCTTATCAGAAATGTGAAAGAGAAGGAGGGTGGGATGTTTATACTCTCCATAATGGCTGGTCTCTATTCTCATTTCAGCGTGTGTTTGGTATTCTGGTCTATTTAGACGGGCAATAATATTGAGGGAGGGGGGGGGGCAAAGAAATCAGTCATATTTATCTTATATTCCAGCCATACTGCAATAAACTTGTTATGGGAAAGAATGCAGACAGAATAGTTATGAGCTCCCAAAAGCAGCAGGTTCACAACATCAGCTTCACGGCAATTTTGTCTTTCCATGTTCCCGCACATGCTGTAATATTTTGGCAAAGCGAGTACCCAACCAGTGGGAAACAAGTGCTGACACAAGAATGCTACTGATGGTGCCATTTTTAACAAATTCAACATGGGTACGAGCATAGCAGTTGCACCACACTATGCCCATCTTTCGTGCAAGTGGACTAATTTCACTTTGGCCAGCTCCAGGGGCTTTTTTAAACGGGGTGTTTTTAATTTCAGGCTCATGCACAAACTCAATTGAACTTCAAGGAAATAGTGGATTCACAGTGTGTTATCCTAACAGACCAAAGAAGCCACAAAAATGCCACCAAATCTATTAAGGCCAATCCCTCTGTAATTAGTCCAACACATGCAAGGACAAAGCACAGCAGAACTACAGAGGATGTGATCCATACTGCTGTGGGTTATAAAAAAGTTGCCCAGTATCATGCCCAGCCAGGCACGGCAAATAAGAATTTGTTTCGTTTTATGAGGCAGGACTTTTCTATTTCCCTCCGGACCAGCAGAGTTAAAGAATGCAGTAATTACCCCCCACACGCACACTCTGAAACTACAATGATATGCAGGGCAATGGCAGAGAGCACACTGGGTAGGCCACTGTGTTGGGCCTGCAAGGATCTCTGTAGTATCTCTTTATCACTCTGCCCTGATGCTGAGAGAGGCAGCCCCTGCTTCAGAAAGCACTTCTGTAGAGTACTGTTGCTTTTCCAGTGAAGTTCAGCAGCAGTGAGGTGGAGAAGAGTCAGGGCTGCAGCTAACACACTTTCCACCACCTTCCTTTTGCTTTTGACATAAGTAGTTAAACTGTTTTCCAACATAACATGAATGTGGAAGGGTATTGAAATTGGGTAATAGCATAACATGTTTGTTGTTATGACAAGATGTTTTTAACTTTTTCTTTTTACAAGACATTTTCATATTATAATATTTATATATATTTCATAATATAAGATTTTTCTTGTAAAAAAGGGAAACTTTACTTATTATCACTATAAACTATTATCTTGGTTTAACGTAATCAGTTATCACTTAATAATATGAAACATTATGTTTTGTGGTTGCCAGTAATGTAGTTCTACATATTAATATTGTTTTAATGTGAAAAAAATCTTTTAGAAACATGAAAAACATCTTGTTATAACAACAAAACTTTCATGTTATTACCTGATACTGATCAGTTTTTGTTCTTTCTTTCTGTTTTTTTTCTGGCGTGGCAGTTATGTACTTCCGTACTTGAAGGCACAATAGTCGACATTGGGCACTAAGGCATGGCATGTTAGAGTTGTGTATCTAATTTTGATAACCTTGTATTTAATTATCACTGGTCTTCATCTCACTGTGTATTTTCACACAAAATGACATCAGCAATATGCTGTTGAAGTTTTGCACCGGAGCTATTTAACAATTCCTCATTGTAGTGCTAAATTAAAATGATTCATTATTGCAAATTGAGATGTCATTTTGATCGTACTTTATTGTTCTTTCTTGCTCCTCATTGTTTTCATCTGTCTTTGCTACTTCGCTGTACCTTTTTTATTGGATATTACATTCAAAAACCTGCATTCGAAAACATAATTTTAGATCATTATAGTCATTTGATAGCTACAAGGAAAATAAATGAATACCAACCAGCCGTTTATGTGCCATCCCACGTTATCTACAGAATACCAAGAGGGATACATTATAGTTCATGTTGTTGTGTTGTTTAGCATATATGGTTAGAATATGTAGCACATAATCATTATTTAAACAAACTGCCTGATGTTCACATATGCTGCATTTTAGATCATGAATACATTCCTGAAAAAATATGTATGAGTTTGATTTTGACCTAATTAAATATGAAATATGTAATATAATATAGCTACATACATATCTCCCTCTTTGTCTATGCAATAGGTGTCAGTGACCTGCACTTGCAGTTTGCTTTGCTCTTTGAGCAATTGTAGTGGGTTCAGTCTGTTGTTATGTGATGGTTTGGGGCAGGGATACCAAGGATGTCACCTGATGTGAACTTTAAGTATTAAAACAATTCCTAGTGTAAATCAATTTATTTTATTGTGAATTAGTAAATGTTAGGGGGACCACCCGGCACCATATTGGGGGCCATGATTTGGCCTACGGGCTTAAGTTAAATATCATTGGTTTAGGGAGGGATGAAGACAAGATTTCACTTCTTAAGGACTCAGTGTTGCTTAAATTGAGGGGTGCAGTTCAAAGGGCATATAAAAAGGCACAGGTTGCAGTGCAACAGCACTTCACCTTGTTCCACAGATATGGAAACAGTAAAACATGGCTGCTTGTGACTCGGAGTGCCCCTAGGGTTTTTGTTTTTTTTTTTTTTTTAAATATCATATGACCGGATTTATAAAATAAGCTCATCAAAGGCAGCTACCCACCCTCATCAATCTCCACCTACCTACTTCCTTTTCCAAGCCCCACTTCCTCATCAAGAGGGGTTGAGTTCAGGTTAAGTCACAATGTGTTTTACATGATGGCTACACCCATTTCTTTTATCTTTTTTTAAAATGTTTACTATAGTTCTTTCTTTAATGCCACAAGTCTGTCTCTTCACCACATAAAGTCCCTTCCTTATGTGAAGTTCTTTCTTTTCTTAACCCTTCCCCCTTTTGTTTTTCTCTTCTGTGTGCTTTTTATTTATTTTTTTTCATCTACCGCTACTTTCTTCGGCCTGCGATGGTGTGATTTAAGACCGAGTGACAAGGCCGTTTCTCACACATCGCTCCCGATCAGCCGGCATGTGTAATAACATCCCTCAAGCTAAGCTAAGCTATGCCCTCAAGTGCAGCCTCCACATGAAAGACCCTGACAACCACACATCAGAGGAGTTTATTTGCTTTACTTATTTATTTGCCCCCCTTCCCACCCCCTCCTCGCCTCCCCTGACCTCCCTCAAACAAGCCTCCCACGGTCATAAACTATCCTTTGGGTGGTGCCGCCTGACTTTTCTGTTGCAGGGAAAAGTCAGGGTTTACAGTTCCGCCTGCAAGCTTGACTAATTTTTGACAAGCGAATGCTGATGTCTCTGGTTATATCTTGTTTTCTTATGAATGAATCGCCCAACATGAAACGCACAGCGGGGAGCTAATTGCATCTGATGACATTTGTCTGTCTAATAATTGGTTTAAAAGCACCTGCTGCGGCTGTAGGACAAGGAAGCTATCAAAATCCCATCTCAGATGTGTGTCCATTGCAAATTGGTGGCAGGAGATTTCAAAGCCACCCCACCTTTATTTTGTCAAATAATCTGGACTTTGAAATGTCACACTACAAATAAACATTTATTCACCTAACTCGCGGAAGCTGTTACTAATCAAATGGCCTTTTATGTTTCCAATTTCATGCAAATACTTGCCGCCGCATACAGAGGTTACACATCTTCATAGAGCGCTGTAAAAACAAGTTTGCACTGGAAAGCACAGGTCAAGGACAGGATCTTGCAATTTGAAAACCGTTACCTTGTTTGGGTGCAAAGAGCAAGGTTGTGTCCTCATGAGAATTCAGCCCACCCAAACTGACCTTGAGCACACACTTTAGTGACTAAAATCGCCAGCTAGTATCAGCTCACAAACACTTCTTCTCCTCCCACTCGTTTGGTGTGTGCTCTTTTTGTTTTCAACAGCCTCTCCTTGACTTTTCTCTCTACCTGGTTGCCACTTGTTCTCTCTCTTTTCTCCCTCTCGCTCTCCACCCATCTCTCTCTCGTCCCATTCCTCTCGCCACGTTCCCCAGCAGCTGTTGGGTTCAGATGGATGGTCCCCACAGTGCAAGACCCTGACCTGCAGTCTAGTGACTGATTATCCCAGTGCCCCTGTTGTGCTGCTCCCTGAAAGCATACCAACACACGGCGCACACACAGGGAAACAAACACACACACACACACAGACAAGGTTACACAGCTATTGAGGACACTGAGGAGTTTAGAAAGAGGGAAAAGCAACATATTTCATCTTTGTCTGCATGTTTGGTTCATGTCCTTTGACCTTGATGACACACGTAAACATACTACCTATTGAACTTTTATGGGCACCACTAATGCCTTTTCAATGGGCAGCAGATGAAACCAGTACAGTCAGCCTCTAGCTAAGTTATGTAAACTGTTTAAATGATTCCCTGCTCATTGGGCAGCCTTCTCTTCTACTATGTTTGCTTGTCACAGTGTGGGCGGCTACTATAGTACAAGCATGTGCCACTTGGGTCGTGCTTGACCTTGCGCATAAGCATTTAGTGCAGGAAGAAAAGTTGTTATCATGCAAACAGGCTGAATCTTGAGGAGTCTATTGTTTCGGGAGCAGAGATTGTGGCAGGGTGCCCCCCCCCCCCCAACCTGGAATGCCTGGGATTAAATTTATGCTGCATGAACAGGGGAGGGCTAAATCATGTTACATATTATGAACCAGGAAAAAAAGAAGAGGGAGTGAGGGGAGGGCGGAGCAGAGGGGTGGAAATATAATGGATAAGGGGAGCAACGAGGCAGAGAGGGAGAGAGAGGTAGTGAGAGAGGAAAGTAATGTGGAGGGGAGAGGAAGGAAGGAGGCGAGGAAGAAAGGAGGGAGATGAGAGCACGCTGTAGGGTAGAAAGCGGTGGAGGCAGAGGGAGGGAAGCAAGGGAATGTGCCTCACTGCCAGCTTTTCTCACGCTCCGTCTGTGCTTGTACGCCTAACAGAGGCAGCGCGAGAGATATGGAAGACAGGAAAGAGAGATCGAGGGAGAAAAAGCAGGCGTTGCTGAAGAGGAGATGATGGTTGCGAGGCCACTCTGACAGACTTAAGGTATTGTTTCCTGAAGGGAGGGAGCTAGAAAGATGACAGCAGGTGAAAAACATGTCCTCTAACTCTCAAAAGCACAAACCCGGGCTTGGGTCTAATCATAGAGATGCAGCCAAAAAACGCACAACTCCTACACATACATGCTTACTAATGTAAACTCCAGCATTCATGTGCACAAATAGACACATGGAAGCAGAGAGCAGGCACACATACCCTTTGCACCACATGCTCCTGGCATTTTGACATCTACCCCCAACACAGCAACGGTCTGTGGGAGGATGAATAATCTCACTTCCGTGAGGCAGAGAAAATGAGAGAGAGGAAGGAGGGTGAGAGGGAGGTTGTTCCCAGTCTGAGCTCATGTCGTTTTATGGAAAGTACAGAGCCCTTGAACAGACAAAACAGCATTCCACTGCCACTCGCCGACATGGCAGAAAACATCACAACAGACTCCTATTGAAAATAACTGAATAATACAGCGCTTGGAATTGCGTTGCCCCCCTAATACATATGGCATAAGTCAACGACAATATGCGTCCTTATCTTTTGGAAACAATTGAACACCAAGGTACATTGTGCGGCAGTGACATTTTAGTGGCTTTTGTACACAAGCCAAGCCGTTTGGTATGTAAATGCACTACTTAGGCGTACATGAAGGATGTAAGGAGGCGCTTGGGGCATACACGCTACACTCATAGGGCAGCAAAATAATTAAAATGCCAAGTGTCTCCCATTATCTAAATGCTAATTTGCCTTGATATACCCTGAGCTAAAATGTAACGCCACATTATGGTTGCTGTACTGCACTGAGGCGATGGCGGGTGAATTCCCCTTCAATTAGCCTAGCATACAGTATGCTATATGCAACCTAAGGCAGTGCTTCCCAACTGGTGGGTCGTGGTCCACTGGTGGATCGCGGGTACATTCTGAATGGACCGCAAGTGGCTCGCAACCATGTCAAGTTTGTGAAAAACACACTTTATTTGAAGTACATTGAATTTGAAGCACAGCTTTTATTTATATTCATTTTGTCAAATAAAGTTGAATACATGGTAATTTTTCTTATGAGTGGACCGTTAACTAATGACCAAGGAGAAATCTAGACCCAGAGGTTGAAACAGCTGGGAACCACTGACCTAAGGTAATGCAGCAGGTGTACTCATCATACAGCCTCAGCATTGATACGTGAGGATTACTTATGTGCTTCTTGCCCCTCTGTTTCTTTATAGACATATAATCAAAGCTAAATTAAAAGGTGAACATTTTGCCATGTTTATGAATTATTTGTGTTTTTTCAGCTTTATCAACAGGCTTCAAATGATTCATAAATGTCATCCTGTCTGGCTGCAGTCTGAGTGTCTGGTCAAACTGGTGTTCATGAGGAGACTGACAACTATTCCTGTTTTCCGGTGTATTATGGGCACTGGTGTTTTTACCATGACTCAGACTCAATAAGAAAGCCTGAGTCAACAACACAAAGAACAGACAGGCAGCATTAGAACCTGCAGCTTATCAAAAGCTTTTTGCATGAAAATACATCAGTGCCAACAGGGAGGGCAGCGGGACAAAAAAATATTATCACAGATATGAGATGTTTTTGCTGAGTACACAGATAGAGGTGAAATTGTGTTGTTTCTGCTTTTCCATCTATATCCTGATAAGACTGTCAAAGGACATGCACGGTGGGGATGAACAGCAGTTTAGAAAGCTGTTTCAATATTTCAGTGGTTCAAGTATCTTTACTAAAGTTTACTGAGCTCTTTGATGTGGGCGCTGCTGATTAATAGGTTTGAAAAGCTCAACTTTTTTTTTTTAGTTCTTGGACACCCTTGAAAGGTGTTTTAGCCAAGCTAAGCTATTGTTCTCACGGAAGGCAGTGCAGGCTGCTTGTGCAACTCAGTTGAGGGAAAGCAATGGTTCACCCCAAGGCAAAAGCAACAATTCCCCCTTTGTCGTTTCACTAAGACAAATGCCTGCCATTGCAACGTTAGCAACCAAACAAGAGCAGTCCCCCGTCAGTGATGGTATATTGTTGCACTCCAACAAGACATTTTATTATGCTGCCGAAAACGAATGAATAGGTCCTTTTCTCAGGCCCCAGTTTGGGGATTGAAATTCAAATCAAATGCCACCTTCAAACAAATGTCAGTACAGGAAATCAAAACCGTTCTGTCAATGCCTGGCATCAAGCAAAATACACAGTTTGACATTTGGAAGTGATTTTCTCTCCCTCTGTCCTTGTTTCATGTAAAATTAACTCGAAAATCGTCGCAAGAAATGCACAAAAACTCACATCACACAAATAGTCTTTGCTGCTCTCGCTCTACATCTAACACCCTCTTAGAAACCTTTATACAAGCTCCCCCAACCCAATACAATCCACCCCCGAACACTCACAAACATGATTAAGACACTGTCAAGCCTGACATTGCCATCTCCCATGCTGTCAGTGGCCCTCACTGGGAGTCGCTGTTGACTGACTGCCTGGATGTGCCTTATCATTAACAGGGCTGCCTGTGCCACCACGGAGGGGCTTTGATGACAGAAACTAAGGCCCCGGTGCCTGCCCCTCCCATTTCGCCTGCCCAAGTGTCATCTAAATGAGATAGGGCCCAGGAGCTAAGGGATTAGGCACTGCATAATTACCTATTTAAAGACCCTAATTGAGCATTTCATTAAGAGACTGGCACTGAGATTTTGCCAAGGAGGGCACTACAGGGATAGAGATGTATTTGCCTGTGCATGCATGCGTGCATGTGTTGGTGTGTGCGTGGGGGGTGAAGATGATACAAATATGCAGGACTGCATATGCCTGTGTGTGCATTTTGGAACTGCAGCAGACTGTAACCTTGAATTCAAGGGTTACCTTGTTAGTATGGATGCCTTTTTTGTTTACATAGCACTTGAGTGTTTGGTACATGATTGTCCAAGTAAAACCAATAAAAATTCACCTTTGGGAAGCTGATTGACAGTCATGAGTAAATGCAGTCCTTTCCACAGAAGAGTGCTGTGCTCTTTCACATGTTCAAACTTCTAAATCAAGTTACAGCTCTGCATAAAGGTAGAGGATAAGATTTTGTGTGAATTTATGGCCATTGTTCAGATTCCAATGGCATTTTTTCAACTCAAAACAATACACTTCTTATCTTATTCGCATTCTGTTACTTACTCATGATTAAGTTACTCTATCTACAGTATGAGTTAGCTGAGTGGACATTTCCCTGCTCTCCAGCAGTGAGCAAATGCAAAATTAATGAGTTTCTCACTCTGTAGTGCTGATATTTCATATTTTAATGCAAGCTTTTATCATTCTGCTTTTATTTACTTGATAAAAACTGTTGTTACAGCTGATATATTATGGCACTCGTCCTTTGCTTTGGCCAAAGAAAACGTGTTGAGGGGATATGTACAGTCTTCGTGTTAACCTGATGCAAATTCTGTTCCAGTTGTTCCAACTGCTATTTTTGGGCAACATTGTCATTGCCAGACAAATAAAGCTAAAGGAGAACATTTGAGAGTACTCGGCTGTGCTACACATGATGAAAGAAAAACACTACAAAGCTAAAACATTTCTCATCTCCGTGAAGCTAATTGAATCCAATAGAAGGGAAATTTGTGTGCACACATTACTGTTAAGTTTCCTCTAGCCCAACAATAAAAGACAGCGAGTTGATGCCATTAACAGTGTCGGCCGTCAAACTCGTACTTTCATTGATGCCACGGAGTGTCGGCCCCTAGGTCTCCAGTGCAACATCTGAAGCAGTTTTGTCAGACAAGAAATAAAATACAAGAGGGATGTGTATCTTTTTATCTGCCTTACAGAAGCCAGGATAATATTATTATTCATTGTGATGTTTACCACTGAAATTGAATTTCTGATGTGTTGGGAGAAAAAATGTTACATTTACTTCAAAAGGAGCTTTTATTTATGCAGTCTTTAAGATCCTAAAAGCTTTTGTGACAAAAAATACCACCAGTTCAGTGCAGAGAGAATGCTATTTAGTTTCCTTCCCAAACATTTTACATTTTTGGGTGGCCACAGATTCCTTTGCCTTCCACAACATGACTGTCTAACTGGCTCTTTCACTCCACATATTTTAGTGGTGAGACATTTGGGAAGGATTTTCAGGTCAGATCATAGCTCTAAACTCAGTCCACAATCCTATGACAGGCCAAAATCAACGAACATTGGTGGACTCCGGACAACACCAGGGGCCCCTTATCTCTTGTCATAACAACACACAGTGACAATCATTCGAGCAGAATGTTAGACCCAGATAGTTTTCTGATGACCAAAGTGACCTGATTTCAATAACCAAACAAGCTGTGACTCTTCTTTGCCCCCTCATCTCTATATCTGGGATCACTGGGGACATTGGCAAGTCACTGGCAGTTGGCTCCTGCATGATTGACTTGTTTGCTAAATGACTAGCCTCTGAAGTGGCAACGCTAGCTTGGGGCTACAGGAGTCTTTGGGGCAGACACCAGCTGCTAACTGCAACAGATAAACTGTCCCTCCCTCTGGGGATTCATATGAGGCACTATGGTGGGGGAATGGTGCTGAAGTCTGGCCAAAGATGCTTAGGGCTATAATGACACTGAAGCATCATGAGTCAGTCGCTGCCGTTCTAGCAGACCTATTACTCTTCTTTGACATGATGGAGGTTGAAAAGGTTCTTACATTTGAGAGGAAATGAACTTGGATCTCATACATGACAGGTGAGAAATCTGTCTGTGAGCCACCAATGATAACACCTCAAAAGTGACTGTTTCAATGTTGAATCATTGTTGGACTGTGGAAGAGGTGTCAGGAAAATACGCTATCTTTCGGTATTACATTTTCAGAGTATCTAGTAACTAGGGTCGCAACAGTATACAATAATTGTCTTAGAAAATATTGTGGTTTCATGGTATCATGGTATTACAGGTATTAGAATTAGTATTTTTATATTTTTCATTTTTTATTTTTATTTTTTTTTGGTTGAACAAATGTTTTATTGCTGTTATTGCAACTTAAAGTCGTAAATGTGTTCTTTACATTTTTTATGTCCTTGAAGCTAAAATCAAAAATTAATATTTATTTTTAGACAAACCCCCTAATGTCTTTTTTTATTTAGGTCTTTACCAAATGGTTGAAATGGCCCTTCAGGGTAATACTAAAATGGAATGAAAATTAAAATCAGAATTACAAGTGCTTTGCCGATATAATGCTTGTAATATATTAGTACCAACAACTATCAGTTTGTGACCATGGAATTAGTATTATTACCAGTGCTAGTAATATTTCCGCACATATTTACCATTACAGTACTTTGAAACATCTCAGAAATGGTAAAAAGATCATAGTGATAGAATTTCTTTCTCCAAAGATATTGTATGTTATTTTTAATTGGTATTAACAACAGAAAATATTCTTTTTTTTATTTCATAAAAATGTAAATGTATTATCCAAACATCACTGCTTTTACCACAAAAGGCCAGTTCAGCCATTTGGTAAAGCATGGCTTTGGACAGTAAAAAAAATCACTTACAAAATTATTTCAATGTAAATATAATAAGATAACATTAGATGTGTGATTTGAACAATGAATGATCAGAATTTTTATCTTAGCAAAAAAGTTTCAATTTCATTAACTTAGCTTCACTACTTTTACCATAAATGGACAAATCTCAGGTTGGTAGAGTAACTTTTTAAAACATTATTTGGCCCTTATAAAGCTTTTATTTCTGTATGAAATTACATAACTCTGAATCCAAGCCATTTCTTTAACATTGGCAACCTTTGATGATCCTGACAACATGTCAGAATGGGGAGAGACAGCATACTATTCATGTAATCCAAATTAATTGAGATATTAAAGCAAATACAACAACACAAGCTGCTGTCAACATATCTAAAACTTGAGCCATGGCCTCTAATAATCTTGTTGAGTTTGTATCAGGTGTCCGAGGAGCTGCTGCTGTTGTGATGGCTTAAATGTAAGCATGGGTAGCTGGGTAGGTAAGTTACTAGGTAGGATGCTTTATCCAAATCTCTCGCTTGAAAAATCATCGTCTAACTCCCTCTCTCCCTTTGTTGCCTCACAATGAACTTGAACAATGAAGCGCGCAATAAGCTCCGCTGTCTGAAATACATTCACTTGCATAAATGGCAGATTGGCAAAGGGTACACAAGAAAGCAAGACACATAATCTCCGAGAGAAAACCTCTTTGTGCGAGAAAGCGTGCCCGTGTGTGCACTCCCTTCCAGCATAAAATTTCGACAGCCTTGTCACCACTGATTGTTGACTAGAATGTAAGCCTGTATGCTCGATACTGTGAATGCCTGAGATTGAGATTCCTGTGAGTACAAAGACTGTCTTAAGACGAAGGCTGTACCTTGTGAATGACTGTAATTAGCTATGGACTTAGACATTTAATTATCGATGGGACCAGTGTTTGTTCAGACGGTCTATGTTGTCTCTGAATTTTGAAAATCCTTTTTCCCATGACCAGTGCTACATCTTATGTTTATGCTATCTTGATTCTAATGCATGACCACATTTTGACCCCATGTGTTGGACCAAACATCAGAATAGATTTAGAAAATATATGCAGAACAGATTTCACACTCTCAGCCGCTGCCCTCTTTTGAGATTCATGGATTAGAAGGGTAACAGTAAATATGACATAATGTAAGAAAGCCAAATTATTGCATAATTGAGCATTTCTGTGTGGTCTTTTGCATTACCAAGTGTGGACAAACCATCTGCTCCCTGTCTGAAAACACCCATGGCAGAATAATTCTCTAAACCAGGTAGTTTCTACTCCAAAGTTCCTCCACAGTTCTGGCAGCCCTGGTGACAGTGGAGCCAATCTAATGGGCAGCAGCCCAATGTGGGCCCTATCAGGTCCCATCTTGGCCTTGTGCATTCCCTATCTCTCTATCTCTGTTGGGGAGACATCCATCTTGATTTCTGCTGAGTGCCAAAAAGGAGTAGCAGGACAATGAGAGGGAGAGCTGGAGAGGAGGATGGAAGTAGGGCGTTCACCTGATAAGGCAGCTGGGAATCAGGGGAGAGGATCTTGGGGAGCGTGGCCCCAGCGTGCTGGAAAGAGGAACTTCATCTTTATCTAATTACCACAAGGCCGTTTTGCCAGGGTAGATAGCGTGAGCATTTATGGCGACCGGTTGGTATCGCACTACTCTCATGCCTTTACAAGCACACACATTCCCGTGCACAAACTTATGCAGATATGATTAACATTCAAATACACTTCCAGCGTCTCACACAAGTGCAGCCACGCACAGGCACTCACACATACATGGGGCCCAGGGCTGAGTGCCATAACAGCCCAATGAAATATATTCAGATTAGAAAGGTGTCGCATTACTCTCCAGCCGGATGATAAATACGCGGTTAGCACCATCATTAATCTTGTACCCCTCCCCACCTTCCGCCTCCAGACGCGGTGATGTAAGGGGAGGAGAGCCAGCATACACTGGATGGAGCTAGTGCCTCAGTCAGGGCTGCAGCGGTGCGGCTGGTGCATGCATGGAGCAGTTGCTTGTTCTAGGTCTCCGAAGCACAAGAGGCCATGGCAGTCTAATTCACTGGGCTTGCTTGTAATGTCACTGTTTGGAAAGGCAGGTTGAATTGAGGTCTTGCTGATTTTTTTATTCTGGGATTGTTATAATGAAATACATGAACCCCCCCCCCCCACAATTGTTGTACACATTGTCTCTTTTGTTCTCAAGCTGTCCATAGACACTCCCTGTCATTCCTTACGCATTCACCTCTCTTTCCTTTTACTCCTTTTTCTTTCCAAGCACACTGCCTTCTGCTGCCACCCCCCCTTCTTTCATCCCAAGGGTTTTCTGACATATTGCCCTGAGCGGCATTTCATAGTAAGTGGCCATTGTCTGGCTAATGAGCAGCATGCATAAAACACTAGAGGGCTGAGAAGACAATGATAGAAGTACACACAGAGACAGAAACACATGCTGGGCACAAGGGTGGATTCACCATCAGTGGCTTAAGCAGCATATTTCTCCTGCAAACACCGCTGTGTCCCTCTGGGGAGGCTTCAGACAGACAGTTCAGACAGTGGCAGGTTGCCCTCAATACAATCACAGCCCTAGGGAGGGGGTTAAAGGTCAAAAGCGGAGGAAATTACGTGTGATAAATTGGCGATGGTGCTAGGAGTGTTGTGTATATGTGAGTGGGGTCATCCTCCCCTTCCCCTTCACTGGTGTGTTTGATGAAGTGTATAGTCTTTGAAAGTACAGCCTGTGTCTCATGCTGAAAGTCAGTTTGAGCAGGATCCTCCCACATATCCTCATTCAAGTGGTGCCTCTTGGGAAAAACAAGGGAAAGCACTTTATTGGGATTGGTCCAAATGGATGACTAAAATTTGAACGCTCAAAATGAGTCACAGTTGAGTCACCAAATGCTTAAGGAGCATTAGATCTTTTTTATCGTCTTTAGTAACATCTGCTCAGATGTTGATATATGGAAAAATCTGTTGTGAAGACCTGTCGTTGACTAGATTCATTATGTAATTATCAGTGTACAAACATCTTGGCAAAACGGTCAAATCTTATACAAAACCGCTCAATATTACAACAACTCAATTTAAGCTTAACAAAGCACTGGCATAGACTGGAATGTTTGTCTTTATCATACATTTTCAACAGAAAACAGATCCAACCCAACGGAGCACTGCAAACGGCGTCCCTGAAAAGTGGTTAGACATCATATTTACAAGATGTTTTGCTGATTCAGAAGTCTAGCAGGAGGAAAGTGGAGTTGATTGAAAATTCACGGCTGATCTCACATTCCAAGGGCAATTTTTTCAAGGGACATTTTCTCATTGTTGTTAGAAACTTCTGTCCACAGTCCAGCCCGTGGTTCCCCAAAATACTTTGGACCTCATTTTTGTCCTCTCAGATTATGACTTTTTTTTCTGCTCCCGTCTGCTTTCTGTAATCACCAAGACAGCAAAGGGATGAGTTTCATCCTTGCCAAGACCTTTGTGCTCAACAACAAGCGTACACTGGGACTATTGTGTGAGGAGGCCCAATATAAACTCTAGTGTTTCATTGCAAGATGGCTGATTAGCTCTTAAGGGGGCTGTAAAGAATTTGGTGCCCTCGTTTGGGGCTTCATTCAGGAGGCGCTTGTTAAATTAGGGTGATGAAAACTGTTCTGCACACGCATGGCATACACTGGTATATAAAATGATACTATAATCGAGCACAAATTCCACACAAAAATTGTCACTCTCGTGCGGTTACCTTGTGTTGAGCCAATTGTGTTACCACTTTTTTATTGAATCTCTCAGTCGCCCCCAATCACTCTGTGCTCCATAAAATGCTGGCAAGTGGATTGGGGCTACTATAATGGTGGCTCAATGCAGAAATAAACTTGTTTTACTGCCGCAAACAAAGTGATGTGACCTGGAAAGGTTGTATTTTTTGCTGGGATAATGACTATATTTTAGAGTCAGGTCTCAGTGTGAACTCTAATTACTTGTCTGGGGCCACTGAGCTACATTGGTCTCAAGCACTTAGTAATGAAGTCCATATTGTTTCCATGTTTATTAAGCACAACATGAATATGGGGTGAAAATATCTTTAATGAGTGCTGATACTACAGATTTATCTTTACTTTAGATCCTTGAGCATGATAATATAGATAAGCATCCTTTAGTTTTTGATATTTAAAGATCCACTGTGTGTAGAGTTTAAGGGGGTATATTGGCAGAAATGGAATGTAGCATAAAAATAATTGTTTTCATTTGTGTATAATCACCTGAAAATGAGAGTCATTATGTTATTGTGACCTTAGAATGAGAAGTTTATATTTACATAGAGCAGGCCCTTATCCAGGGAGTATGCTATGTTGCACCACCATGTTTCTACAGACAAACCAAACACTGGCTGTAGATTGGGCCATTTATTTTTTTGCGTCAACAGCCATAATTAGTAGTCCCTCCGCAACGAGCCAGAACAGCATTGGAAAAACTCTGATTTTTAATATTAAACTGCTTTGTTCAGTGTTTGTACCAGTTTAAATTATCGGGTCCGTTTTTTTTGTTGTTGTCGTTGTCGAGACCTCTGCGAATAATATGGCTCCTGGTACAAAGCTCCTGAACATTCAACCATGAAGGATTTCTAACTGAGAGCTCACACTTCACATAGGAGAAGTTTCAGCTGGTTGCAATTTGAAATCCTCACTACTAGATGCCACTAAATTCTACACACTGCTCCTTTTTAGTTTAAGTTAACCTGACATGGGGTGCTAGAATGAAAAGATCTACAACATAATGGCCATATTTACCATCTTTCCAACAGTTGTAGCAGCTGCTGTACCCTCTTTTGACATGAATTTTATCTGTCCATCTTGCTGAAGCCAAATTCCTAATAGAACATCACAAACTCTGACACAAGTTTGAAAGAGATATGTTTTAAGAAAATGTCCTTTGACTTTCACATTTTATATGATTTCATTATCCACTCTCTGCAGAACTGGCTACCAGTTAACTTAATCACTGTGACACCCATTTCTCATAAATATGCAAATACAATACAGACATCTTGAGCACTTTGAGCGCAAAAGTGACTTTAGGCGAAAGCTTGCCGAAGACCCTTTCTCAAATCTCGAGTCAAGTCTTTTGGACACCTCATGTGGGGTGCATTTTTCCCCCGAAATTGTGAAGTTTCTGGGTTCCTGCTGCAACATGTTTTGCCAAAACACAGTGTGCTTGTTTGTCACAGTAAATTTAATCATACAAAATGGGAGCACTCTGTGCTGCTCTCATCACTGCCACTTCTTTTGAGTGGTTTTGTTTCCACTGTGGTTAGAATTGAAGCAGATAGAGGGGAGGCACAACAAAGACAGAAAACCAACCCTGCAATCTTAATGAAAATAATATCGTAAAAATGGCACAATGGAGGTCTGGTTATATAGCTCAAAATATAATTTTACACTCAGGTCCTTTGTGTCCCTCCAGACAACTGGCTGACTAGTAAAACAGTCCTCCACAGACTGAAAGGCGGCATGGGTTTGTGAGATGGTAGGGAAAAATAAAAGGGACTTGAGGCAGGAGTGGGGGATTTGTAGGGGTATTAAGGCATTGCACGCCTGCTGGCTTGTGCCTTATCCCACTGTACATTCCAGTGGTGCAGTGTGCAAAACTTACAGCCCTCAGCCAACAAAAAACTTAAGAGTTTGGTAGTCTGTGTGCAACTACTATCACCCTTGAGGTGGACCATCTCAATCCATCTTCTGTCAGCTGTCTTGTCTCGCCTCTGCTCGCGTTTCAGCTGATCTACTTCATCTCTGACAGGAGGGCAGAGCTTGTGGACTAACAGCTGGGAAATCTGTGCCCCCCCACTGCCCTTGCGCTCCTCCTCCTGCCACCCACTCTTTCTCCCTCTCCATGCCCTACCAGGTCAGCCTACTGACGGCTAATAAAAGAAGCGGCCCTTGACTGTGAACAGCTGGGTTCCTGTGATCTAACTCGGCAAGCGGCTTGCCGGGGCTTTTTCTTCTGTGAGCGGAATAGTAAAACACACAAGAATGAGGGTGACAAATACAGTACGTAGAGAGGATTGGGATAAATGGAGAGAAAAAGGGGGCATAAAAGTGTGAGCGAGAGAGAAAAGTGAGAGAGCAGACGTACTAGCATGCAGCGGTAAGCCAGAGGAAGGGAGCTCAGTGGCTGTCTTGTCCCTGGCTTTTCATGGCCTAACCAGCTAATCAATAGCACAGAGAAACACTATTTCAGCTGGCTCACTGAGCTCTCCGTACAGGAGAAATACTGAGAGTGCCAACTCAGTATCTGCTATTTCTTCCCCTTTACATTGCCTGACAGCAGTATTTCTTTTAATATATTTAGCGGATACACAGGAAGTGATGTATCTCGCAGAGCTGTGAGCGTGCACCTACGCAGGAACCTGACTTGGACATTAGAGGGAATGGAGTGAGTGGGAGCAGCTGAAGTATGTCATTGAGAGAGCTCTACTGTTTTTATAGCTGCTGAAGTTTCTTTGGCAAAGAGAAGTGGCTTTAAAAGAATTAAATAATCAAACGCTGACCATAATAAAAGCAAAAAATAGCCATGTCAGCTACCATTAATAAATCCAAACACAGAAAGCAAAGTGATTACAAAAGGCTGTGAGGATTTCTTTAGATACTGGCCTCGCTTTTAAACAAAATTCCTTTGGTCCTTTTAGACGGCTTTGATGCATCTTTGGGAGTGCACGCTGGGAATGGACGAGGTCCTCCCCTCTCTGCTGTTGGCATTCCAGTCTCGAGAGAGACGTGATAGTGGCACCGTCACTCTAAAACAAGGACTCCAGACAGGGCACGGGTGGGGGGCTGTGATGTGAGGGAGGCTTAAAATGTGGCAGACTTAAATAGCTGTCCATATGACCCGTCATGCCTGACCTACGCTTTCTTATCGCATTGCTGTTCCATGGATATCTTTTCTAATTTCGCGTGTGTGTGTGCGGACAAGTATGTGTGCAGCAGGGGAAGTTGGTGAGTATGAAAGACGACTCCAGATGCTCCCAGCTGGCTGTTGCCCAGTGAGGCTAATACACTTCTGCCTGCCTAATTAGAGCACACACTCACACACACATGCAGAGTCGACCCCTCCTCACCACTCATGTCCCGCTGTTTCAATGGGTTTATGGTAGGAAGAACATATGCCCCCCCTGTGTTTTATACAGGACACACATGCAGACAGCTAAACAAACAACCAGGGGCTTAATTACCTCATAAGGGACGCCAGGGGTGAGGGCTGCTGATGAGTCACAGGAGCATAATGTGAAAGGATGTGCAATGCAGCCCGGGAAAATGCAATACAGCCTGCTGTAAAATGCAACCGATTTGTGGATTTTTGATTAAAGTGGTGACTCAGTGGCATGAAAACTATTCAGCAAAAATGCTCTATGATTGCAAGCAGTGTGGGAGTCTAACTAACGCTTATAATATCTCAGCTGCTTCGTGCAAACACACAAACTAACAAGACCACCCTTGACTCACTAAAATGAGGGGGTTTGCATGGAAAGAGAGGAGCATGAAATGATTAGCTTCTGAACTGGTAGCACTTCAGCATATGTAAAAGCTGATCGACATATTTTTCTTGTCAGCCGTAACACAAATTGACTCTGGATGCCATATGTGCTTGGCACACTGACCCTTTCTTTAGGCTGTCGAACAGCAACACGGCACTCCGGCGGCAGCAGCACTCCCTCACAACACATCTTGTCAGACATTTCCTGCCAGCCTGTCAGTGTTAGGCTGTGTGTGGCAGCTTGTCTTTTTTTCCCCCATTTTTCTTTTTGTCTTGTTGGCACAAACACATAAAATGGCAACAAAAAAAAAAAACAAAACCTCATACCATCTGCAAGAAGAAATCAGTACTGAGTTAAACCATGGTTTACATAATTATCTTTAAAAATAAACCCACTTTTCTTATTTTTTTCCTTTTTATACTTTCATAACGTCTCTGTTATCAGCTTCTTCCAAGGATGTAATTTTAAAATAAATATCTAAGATAAATCAATCTTAAATAAACAAACAGTATTGCCCAGACTTATTAAAAATTATACAATTACAATAACAGACATTAAGTATGAATACTCAATATTGCACAGAAGCAGGAATCCAATAAGGCAGGGGGGCTTGTCAGTGCTTGAACATCAGTTTGCAAGTCATGTCTGACCACAAAGCAAGGTCTAAAAGGGTAAATGATAGCCTCAAAACAACACACACAGAAGCAGTGCCAAATGAGGACATAGGAGGAGGGGGAGGGCGGTCCGGGGCAGTGGAGTAACAGAGAAAGAGATCCCAAGGTCAGTGTTCTGGGGCCGGCAACAGACGAGGGAAGAGAGATGGTGTGGACAGATGTCAAAAGAGATAAGCGTCAGGCCTGACAAGCTCCAGCTTGGCTATCAGTTACTACTCCGAGCCTGAGGTCGGGCCGGTGCCAAGACAATGCCAACGCCTCTCTGTGACGATCAGTGCCTCCGGAGGTTGTGCAAAATGGCTGCCGCCATGCCAACGCATTATTACGAGTCAGTGGCTCGGCATTTTTTTTTCTCAAAGGAAGTGCCATCTGTGAGTGACAGCGGGGCCTCGGCCATTTATTTTGAATGCAGTAAACAAAGCTGCCATTTTTGCATTTTGAGGGTCTGGATGCTTGCATATTACCACCGGCAAGGCTGTTTGTTGTCATGGGAGATATTAAGTGCAGTGTGATGTATATCCTTTCTCCATCTCCATTCATCTAGTTCAATCCATGCTCCTCTTATAAGCATCACTCAAGCAGCAGGACAAAATAAATCCTCATTTTCACATTTGAAAGCAGGGTGGACAAAAATCCAATACTCAGGAGAGTGCTTGGTCTTGCTTTAAGCATAACCGCTCATGAGAAGAGAAGGAGGGGGCATTGGGAAATAAATCAATATCAGGCCATTTACTATGATATTCTGTGGTCATTGATGATCTGTCAAACCATTTATTTCACAGTCTGAACTGCACACCAAAATCATTTTCCAAAGAACTTTCTCTACATCCAAAACAAATAATGAATAACTCGCAAATCAATACAGTGTGCTTTATTGAGCTCACATGCTTGACTTGAGTCTGGCACCTGGCCCAATTGTTTTTCATTTGCAAGATATCCTCTTCTCTCCCTCCTTTGTTCTGCTTTGTATCAGGCTAAATAATAACAAAAGGCACGGATCTTAAATGATCTGCATATACAGTGTGTTTTGACGTGTAGAGAGACTATATCTCTTCTAGGGACAGTAAAGTTCCATAGCACCCTGCCAGCTCCGTTGAATAACACGTTTCCAGAAAAGAAAAAACAAACCCAATCTGAGCAGACTGATTTGACTGTTGAATATACAGGGGCTCAACAGTGTGAATCAAAAACATCCGGCACCCTTGATCAGCGCCTCTCAAAGGGCCTCGGGTTTCTCAATGGAATCAGCGTTGGCAGTGCCACATCGACCCGGGTCACACCCCGCTGTTCTACTGAGTGGGGCTGAATAAAATCATCGCCGGCAGACTGAGAGCTCGCCAGGGAAGGGTCAACTGCTGTGACCCCCAACGGGAGGCCAGGCCCCATCTTCCTGAAAAAAAAAAAAAAAAAAAAAAACACTCCCAAAAAAAGCCTCCGTGTCAGCAGGATGCTAACAGAACCACTGGGCGAACAGTTCTAGGAAGACGTTTTGAATGACAGGCAAACTAGCATTTTGTGCAGCGTTTGACAGGGCCGCAGACCCAGCTCTTTGAGGTTTCAAAGAGAACTGGTCGCAAGCCAAAGTTGTTAGCATGTGCTGTAGACTGCATAAGAAATGTAACGCCTTGAAAGAAATGAGGGATGCGAGAGGACAAAATATGAAAGGTGATTTCCTTATTTATGAAGACAAACTTCCAGTTACACCAGAAAAAAAAACCCTACAGCAATGGCGCCAAGATAAAGCCTCATTCATTACTTGCCCTTAACTCACCTACTGGTGCATCCCTGTCTGCCTGAGCATGAACAAACTACCTACCGTCACTGACCCACTCAACTCCACCATCTAAGGGTCCCTCTTGGGTCACGGCCTTAGTGTCACACATGCCAGTGGACGAGAGAGGGATATTGATTACCAATAAACTCATTAAGAACTAAGAGAAGGACTTTCCACACAGACACAACAATTTGTTTCTGTCAAAATAAAAGCTTAGCAGTCAGATTGTTCCCACAGATTCCGATTACTCTCTTGCCCTTTTGAACTTGTTGTTTTCCATATGAGTTTTGACCCCAAGCTTTATCAATGATTTTAATATTAGCTGTCCTTAACTATATTTAAACCTAATGTTAGACAGTAAGGTGAATGAGTGTAATTTAATGGCTTAACAATGAGGGTAATGGAATGACTGTAATTCTGATAACACTGAAATTCTGGCATTGGTTTATGGCTTTGGGACACTGGCCATTATTTTACAGAATGAGCAATTGATAGTCATATAGTATCATATATCTGCTCCTCTTGTGTTGTGCATCTGCTGTCCCTGATGTTCGCTGGCAGCTGACCATTTCTGCCTCCATCCTATCTGCAAATTTTTAATGTGATTTGAAGCTTTCAAGGTTGTCAAATCTGGCACATTAAAATGAACATGCACACTGCCTACATTTATATAAACATGTAAGGTCTACAAATATACGAAGGTTATTTCATTTTATTTTTATTTATTTGCCAATTATTTCTCTTATAAGGTTTCTGAAATGACACAAACCTTGACCAACACAGATCTGTTTCAAGGCAGTCTTTTACGAGGAAGTTCACATTGCCATTGTGGCCCGAGACAGCCATTTTGTGTCTGCCTTTGAACCACTGTTTGGGGAATCCTGCATGCTGAACTGGGGATGCAGGGAATTAAACCTTCCCAGCATATCGATGATAAACTGTCAAGTCATCGGCCCTTTGCCCCCGCTATGACGCTTCTGCTCTTCTGGCCCTGGAAAGGATGTGCCTGAAGATCGAGATACCAAGCGAGGACGTGGACGACTACTGTTATCGCAGCTCTGCCATTAATAAGATGGCCCGGTGGCTTGTGTCCCGAGGTTTGCTGGTCTGTGTTATCACGCTTCGGGACAATCTAAAATGAAACAGCGCTGGAAATATGGCGCCACTGTGACAGGGGGTAAAAATGGGAAGAAATGTGATGGGCCATGGTGTCAGTGTGGTTAATCGAAAATAATGGCCAGCAATTTATAGTCGCCGTCCTGACCAGCACTGGATGTACTGATGCAGGAGATCGAATTTTAATGTGTACATTCCATCACTTCATACAGGCTACTGATGTTTAGGGCCTCAGCCAAACGGCACATGAATCTGCAGATGGAGGTTATCATAGTGCAGTAATAAACTGGGAAACACTCTAAAAACAGACTCTCTGTTGGGTTTGTGTGTGTGTGTGTGTGTGTGTGTGTGTGTGTGCAAGCATATGTTACAGAACCTTGTTCAGCATTAGGGCGATTTGACAATCATGCGATTTCCACCTGCGGCCATTGTCATAAATAAACGGAAATGGGAGAGGGAGGAGGTAAGCTCATGGGAGATGCAAATGAAGTACACCTGCTGTGTTTTCAAGACCGCAGGGAGCCGTGAGACCCATCAGTATTTTTCCTCATTTGACAAGAGTCCATCTAATCTTCCTTCCTCCCTCGTTCGTCTGACTGTGCTCCCCTGGTGTTAAACACTTGAAATGGATCCTGGGGAAAAATAATTCCAGATGCGGTATGCTCCCATGGTGCTTAGTTATGCAGCATTGGCTTATACTGTCATGTATGCTACTACAGTCCTGAAATAATCAGAAGAACTACAGCACTTGTCAGTAGCCACTGACAGCAGCAGGGGCAGATCAAACCAACTGCATTACTTCTAAATAAATGTTTCTAGTTTTAAGAAGAAGTAGTCCATTTGTATTGCCATTCGTTTTTGTAAGTTAAGTACATGCAAATAATTTTTTTCTACTGTAGTTGCAAAGCTCATGCAAAATTTTGTGAGCATCACTAAAACCCCTTTCAGACTAACACAGTGACCCGCGGCAAACCTGCTTTGGATGTGAACCTAAACGGACCTGACCTTAATGACCCAAGAAACAAAAGGTGTTGAAAAGTTTGAGAAAAACTGATAATCAAGCAGTAATGGAACTATTAATTTCTTTTATTTATTTAAGGGTTAACCACCAACTGAAAGCATCATTATTTGACGACCTTGGGTTGGTTGGTTGGCTGGTTGGTTGGGCCAAACCACCAACCTAGAATTATATACTGAACCTTTGATTACATACTGCTCAATTAAACAACAACTACAAATAGATTTTAAATATTGCAAACAAAGCACCAAAAATCCATGTGTGCACTGGTATGTAGGGATCGACTGCAAAATGCATGAATGACTGATGGTCTGGCCTGAATTAGCTCCTAATGCATTTGTCTTGTGCCATGTCAAAAAAAAAAGTGGTTATTGGGAAGCAGAGGAGGTTGATGACACTTTATGTTGCAATCTATGCTGTTAGCTGACTAAAAGCGGCACTTAATGAAGACGTAACAGAGCCTTTTGCTTTTTGTGATGATGCCTACCTGGAAGGGACTTGAGCAGTGGCAGAGAAGTGTCTGCTGTAGGGAGACAGCAGATGGCATTAGGATGGATGTGGATTTTCACATTGGTCTGTGGGAACCAGGATCCTAGACCATGGTGAGAGCATGTGATCTCTTTCGTGTCATATGAGTCAGCAAAGCACAGCTTGACAAATCAGGAAAGTGGCTTGGTATGAATATTTTTCAAAAGAGCTTCTGATCAGCAGGTCTACATTGAAAGACAGAAATTATACATCAGCTGTGACTCAGGCTCCTCAGTATTAGGTAAACTCACTCATTAAGCTCAGACTGTATTATCGGTTCCCTCGGCTCGGAGCACAAACACTAAATAACCTCCTATAGAGCTGAAGAGGTAGAAATCAGCTGCATACAATTTTTCTTTTACACCAAGTCATTTTCTGCGTTTCACTTCTGACGTCAGAGCTCTTAATGAAGACAGCATAGCTCACCGCCGCCGAGTTCTGCACAGCCAGTCTAAAGATTTTATTTCACTGCTTCCACAGCTTGCCTTATTTCACTATGGCTTAATGAGAGTCGTTTGGAATAATAGGCTTCCATTGAACGGAGGCATCTGCATCCACACAGCTCTAAATGAGTGAGCTAATTTCCAAAGATAATCACCTCTCCTGCTGTGTTTTTATGCGGAGATGCTGTAGATTTTTAGCCTCAGATTTAATGAAGTCAAAAATTACCTCCAATCCTCCGGTAAGGTTGACGGAAGCTGAACCCGTCACTAATATTTGTCTTTACATCGTAAAATAAAGGGTGCTATTTTCACAAACATGGCAGTTAATGAAATGACGAATGTCTCTATCCTTAAAAAAAAAAGAATATTTTAAAATCTGAAATACTATATAGCATTTTCTATGGCAAAAAGTGAGTAAAGTTATTTTATAATCAGCACTTTATTGCCTAACAATTAGCTTGTTTTTACTGTTATGATGGAAGCAGCACCAGGTCACAACACATTAGTCAGTCTGCCATTTAGAGTCCATTAGCACTACTGAAATATGGCCAGATTTATAGTTTCTTGTCAGATTATTCAATAAATGCCTAGTTAAACCAAACAACAAGCCAAATTTTTAATATTTTATTTAAAGTTAAATGTGAATGTCCTTCAATTCTGCTGCTGTAAAAGATTTTGGCACAGAGGCCATGCTGAGGGCAGCCATCAGATCCATTAGCTCAGCACATAATCATCAAAACTTTGTTACTGCAAAGAAATCCTTGGCTTTACTGTCTGCTTGAAATATGCCTCGATCTGTGCTACAGAGAAATTTTGACTAGCCCAACTGAAGCACTTCACGCTGCTGTAGAGACATAAAAAGAACTACAAACACTTTTTACATGTTTCCAAGAGCAAACAAGTGAGATTTCTTAGGATGCCTGGGTAATGAAGTCCACTGGGACATTCAGACACACAATTAAAGGCCGAAGTGAGCTCTCTTTTTCACTGTCTCTTCTGTCTCCCCTCTTTTCTTCCTCTCCGCTCCCTCTTGTCTGGTCCCTGTGTGTGTGTGAGAGCGTTGTCACTGATGACACCGAAGCTGTGGCGTCATGCAGTCACTGCAGATGGCAAATATGAAGGGAAAAAAATGGGACAGGAAGGGAGGAATCGCTTACAAACAGCCTAGGCCATTTGACAGAGAGAAACCCTGGCTTGTCAGAACAAATGGGAAAGGTCACAAACTGTGACAATATAGTAATGTCCCATTCACTGAACTACACTCTCCTTTATTTAACTTCCCACTTTCACGTCAACTAACTTGTCTTTAAAAAAATGTCATGCCCTTTTATTTCTGTAAAGGTTGCACTAGAGGCAGCCACAAGCAAGGGAGACGGAGCTGTTTATCACATTCACTGTGTATTTATGCAGTTAGGCTAGAGAGAAGCTGTCAGTAATTTGGCAACATTTACAGTACTTTTCCCCTCGCGGCTCTGTTGGAGTGGCTGTTGCAAAAAATTTATACAATATGAAAGAAACAGCAGCAGAGGTTAATTCCCTGGTGCAGTGTTATGCAGGCTGGCAGTCCAAGCGGAGGAGCAAGACAACAATATGGCTAGCAGCTAGCGCAGGACATCCTCCTCACAGCTTTGTGTTTAGCTTATCACAATAGACGGTCGGGAAGGTTTCCAAATAACGGCAGAGGGTGGGAAGACGGGGGAGAGAGCAGAAGGAAGGGGAAGGAAGGGATTGCATTGTAATGTGTTTTCATGGCTACCAAATGAACCTTTCTATAGACTGGGACACAAAGAGCACTGTAAAATGCACATACAGACACACACTCCTCTTGGACTGTCACAGGAATGAAAATCAGCTATGGCAAAAAGAAAATCCATTTGCTGTATTAAAAGCTTGAGGTGTGACGGCCAGCATCAACAGCTAAATTGCCATCCATCCACACATTTTCTTTTTGATGCATATTAGCTTTCTCTCAGATTTAATACTTCTAAAATAAAACCTACTGTAATTGACATCTTTTTCCCTTGTCTAGACCTGAGGCAAGTCATCAACTATGGATGACACTTAAAGCTAGTAAGCCATTTCACAGTCGATCTAAATCTCAGTTTCAACTACAGTCCTGGGGGTAATGTTTCTGCAGGAATTTTTTCCTCCCGAGTTGCCTTCAAACCATGCAGTTGTGTATCTAAGTCACTTTATAGATAGTGTTTAAGTCCATAAAAGTCTACCCACTTTCCTCTTGTTTGGTTTGTGGCCTTGTCTGTATATTTTACTCTCAAACTGTCATTTAATTCGTTCCTATATAAGCATGCTAATCATGTGTATATGTGTGCCTGTTAGCATCCCTATCACTACCCTCAGCTAATTCCACAAGCGCTCTCTTTATGAAATCCTACCTGTAGTGTACATAGTCACCAAGGCTGGGTATGGGTACTCAATACCTTTAAGGTATCAGCCAAAATAACCCAGTACCCAGCCAACATTAGTATGTAGGGCTCCTGTGGGTAGGAAATGGGCTGAAAATGGGTCCTATAGTAAAACGGTGTCTACATTTGATCAATTTTGCACCCAGATCTAGAAAAATAATGACTTATAGTTTGGTTTTGCTTGCAGCCAGTCATCCTGAGTGTTGATGGCATTTAGCTCAACTGAATTCTTCCATTCACATGATAATTATAGAATGAAGAAAAGAAAAAAGGTATGAACTGAAGTACCTATATTGGTATCGATCTGTTGGTATCGGTATCACTTTAAGTGTACAGGTATTGTTACTGCTGTCGTCATTTTTTAAAGCTCACTGGCCAAGACTTTGTCATCCCATCTTAAACCAAACCTCATATTAGCCTTTGCTACCTTGGGACCTGATCCCAGGCTTATGTGTTACCTGACATCATGTAACCCAAGTAGCATGTTGTGTTAAACTTTCACAGATTGGAGGGGGGAAAAGGAGAGGCCGTACCCAAGCATTCCAATTCCCACGTACAAACTCTCCCTTTCTCACTGTCAAACACACTCACAGGGCATGATGGGGTCCGGTTACAGCAACGCTAAAACTCTCTGGAATGTTTCTTTAGGGTAGATCGATGGGAGAACACATGCAAGGACAAGGTAGGAGTAGGTGGAGGATTAAGTGTTACGGTTTGGGTTACCCTGCCCTACACCTGACATGGACGTCTCTTGAATGGCGTGAGAAATTTAATGTAAAAACGTTGTGTTAGAGGTCACGGAAAGTCTTGTTAGCTCTACCCTCTAGGATTTGAGGATGTCATGGATGGCTGAAGGAGTTTGCACTTGTAAAATTTCTATTTGTGAGCTGCACCTTTTGGCCAATGAATGGAATTGCATAATGTGGCTGTGACTGTGGCATGTCAGTATGACAGGATCAGTTTGCTATAACTCTCATGACTTGACTTTCCTCGTCTCATGGCCTATTTCACGCCCGCGCAAATATCAACATTAAATAATCATGATGCAGATCTGCCTTACATGCAGAGTCATAAATAACTTGGTGACTTCATGGGGTTTGGTATGTGTAGCTTATTTATGCCTATCTTTAACTCAGAGCTATTTGTGGTATCTTGAGCCTTTCTGCATGAACTTCATTTAAGAGTAACTTAAGTCTGCTAAACAGCTCTGGCTAAAACTGCCTTTCTATGTTTAACTGTTGCCATCTCATCTCCCAGTGGATTTGCGTATAAACAGGTCCAAATATAGTTAATTACCAAATGGGTTCATGGGGCTGTAAAAGTGAGTGGATACTGATTCCTTATTTGCTGATTTTGTGACTGGTACCAGGCCAGTATGCTTCTATAATACTTGGTTGGTCCACCTAAAAAGGCAGGAGTGTTTGGAAATGCATGTTTTAACATACTGCCATGGCAGCCCCCAATACGAAAGGAAATTTAAACACTGGTATTATTCTATAAATACATAGTTGGGGTCATATGCGCCATAGTTTTCTCGCCTGACTAAATATAAACAAGGCCCGTCTGCGCAGTGTTATCTCTACCAGCGTGATGCAACTCTCCGAAACCCCTCTGAAATAGTTCCTAAAATATACATGAAAAAGGAGCGGAAAGATACACCCGTTCTTCTGTGTCTGCTGTTTGAAGACGCAAGCACAACCTTCATCTGTCATCCCTAAAATATCACGACGAGGGAAGAAATAAAGGAAGGAAGGTAGACGGGATGAAACACTGAATGAAAAAGACAAAGAAGGCTCACGCTTCGGATGGAGTTGTCAGCATCGCTAGCACCACTGAAGCACATCTGTATGAGCAACATTCCTGTTCTGGTATGATGAAAAAACTGACAAAATACCTAAAAGTTTCCTTTCAGGTCTTGGCAGGTTTTGAAATAGGCAGGACAGGGAAATGCTGCGACTCACATTAATGTCTAATACTCGCTCATTTTTTTTCCCACACAGAGCTCTGTATTCCCCCCGGGCTACCATTTGCTTTGCAAAATGCATGCATGAAATTCTTGAGACCAGCCTCCCCACGAGAGTCTAAATAATAGATTACCAACACAGCATCCAGCCTGCGCTATAACTTCAGCCACAACTGTCTGGCCTCATTAGCGAGGGAAGTGTAAAAGATAGCCAGCTGCTAGCCCAGGTGACGGCGCTCAGCTCTGGCCTTTGGCAGTAGTGGCCCACCCTAAAGAGAATATACGGCGTCTCGCTCAGTGCAATTCATCTTGTAATCCGCCTTAAAGCTGCTAAGCTTCCGTTGATGGCAAATGAATGAAGACCAATGGCAGGGACGATGGAGACAGAGGGACAAGAGGGTGAAAGTTTCAGTAAGCAGCAAAGGGAGGGAAGAAAAGGACCAAAATGTGTTGGATTCATCTGAGAGGAATGACAGAGGGAAAGGCGGTTGGTTTGGGCGGTCTGGTCAGAACCAGAGGTGACCTAAGCCATTTTCATCCACTGATTGTCCCCCCTTTCTCCCTCCTTCTGCCCCTCCCTCCATCTCTTTTCACTCTCTCCTTCGCTGCTCTATCTCTCTCACCCTCTCTCTCCATGTTCGCTTCCAAATGGCAGTCATTATACCGGACATGAAAAGTCATTTTAGTTCCGCCTGGCTTCTTCAAAGCAGCTAGCTATAATTGCAGATTGAGTAGAGGGAGAATGCCGGGGTTACACAGAATTTAAACATTGACTCCTAACCTTGCAGGGATGCAGGAATTTAAATTTGGATTCAAAAAATGGGGAACGATAAATGAGTAATCATACAGAATCAATATTTACACAAGGCTGATTTAATCAGTACTGAAGTGCCTTTTTTTTCTGTACATGTTTCTCACTTTGCTTGTGTGGTATCCATACGTTTAAACATCTCCCAGTAATGTGGGTACCAGACTCTGCAAGCGGATTGGAGGCACTGGATCCCATTACAACACGTGTCACTTCAAGAATTATGGCATGGATTGGGGAAACACTTCCAAATTATGAAAAATCCATCCACTATTAAATGCATTCCTCATTCGTGAAATTGCTATGTGGCAATGTCACTGCACTTTTTAATGGAATTTTCCCCTCTTTGCCAATTTCAGTTGGAGTCTGGGAAATGCAAATGCCCAACAAATCTCTTTCACTATTGTTCTGAAGCTTAATTTAAGATAAAAGTCATGTCTTGTTTTAGTATTTTATGGGAATTATTTTATGGAGAGCTGCAGCAGCAACAAACACTGTGTTTAGTCTGTTCTTAGGATTAGCTCTATCGTTTGTATACAGTCTTTTGCATCCCTGTGCGTGTGTGTGTGTGTGTGTGTGTGTGTGTGTGATTGTGAGTGTGCGTGTGTGCGCATACTCGTGTTTGCAAAATTGCGTGTTACAAATTCAGCCCCAGAACAGTTTACAGTCCCAGAGGGTCATATATATATATATGTTGCTCTTTCCTTAGTTTACGAGCTACCCACCAGGCTGAGCTGAGCAGCCCTCCCTTGCACTTATCTCTTGCACCCCTCTATTTGGCACAGCAGGTAGCGTAATTGTTCTTGAAAAGAGCCTATCAACTAAAGGCTCCATTTTTGACTTCTTGTCGCACAGACCTTTATCATAACACCCCATTTTTGCCCGGCTCCAGGCTCTAACCGCAGAGTGCCTCTGAACAAAAAGTGTTTCAGCTAAGTCATTCCTTTTTGATGGAAGATGGAGGTGGGTTGAGCGAAGAGGGAGGTGGAGACGATAGAGAATATAGACTGGGAAATATATCATCTGTAGGAGACCCTCCCCGCCGGCCACTCCCTCAGTCCCCCCCCACCCATGAAACGCAACCCCTGCTAACTCTCTGGCAAGCAGAAACAAATTCTAAAACTGTCATACTTTAATTGAAATTCCATCACTTGCGTGGCTGCTATTGTGGAATAGTTTGATAAAGCTGTGTGACATGAATGCACAGAGCCAACCGCCACTTCTATTTCTTCCTCCAGCTTTTATTTCCTCATTCCGCCCGTTATTCAAATGAACCTCAGTGGATTCTGCTCTCAGCCTTTCCAAAAAATTAAGATAAGAGGAAATGAGACAATGGGAAGGGCATAAAAAAGAAATAATGTTTTGGGTTGCAACACAATCAGAATGAATGCTTGAAAAATATCGCCGAGCTACCTTTTTATACCCCATCACTTTCATTCTGGCAATATTTGAAACCAGAATTATTAGCGTTCACTTCAGTTTTCTTTGAATTTGCTTTAACTCTTTCAAAGTGCTAATAGTGACAGGCTGTTAGTCGCTACATGGGGGATGATCCAAAATGGAGTTCAAGGGCAGAATTCCAATCCTCTGCCAGTGCCACTGACCCTGATCCAAATCCATACCAGCATACTCCCTCCCCCTCCATGTCTTCACAACTGGCTACAGGCGTTTGGCATCCATCATATCTCCTGAAACCCAATCTGCAAGCAAAGGACAGCTGCGGCAGTCCTCCCTGTTTCTGACACATCAGTACTCCCCCCGTATGCAAAGCCTGGAGGCAGAGCCGCCAGGCAAAGCGTTCAAACTGCGTCCTGCCCCAATGCTGAGTTGAACCATGTTGGAAGTGACACCATGCTTTGCGTGTTGGAATACATACAAGTCAATTTCACCGAGGGGAGATACATGTAGGGAAATCAGGATGAAAGGATGAAATGGAGGAATTTTTTTCCCCATGATTTTGATGAGACCAATCTGAGACAGAAGGAAGGATAGAAGAATACGAGAAAGCACAGAGAGGAAGCAACACAAAGACTAAATAGGAAAGAACAAGCTCAGTGATAGCCCTGTGCTCCTTCCACTGCCAAATAATATTTACGCCTCAGCTTTCTGCCCTGACAGGGTGATGGACAGTAGAGGTGATTTTGCCTGGGCGTGAAAATAGGCTTCTTATTATTCCAACCCAGTGGCAACTTGAATATCAATAAAAACTGCTAGCGTTCCCCTATGTGTAAAACCAATGCCCCGTAGCGGTGGTTTTTATCAAGCAACCCACCCTTGACGCTAGTTATGCAGTACTAGAGGTTACGGGAGGAAATGCTTGCCAAGTAAATAAGTGAGTGAAGCGATTGAATAGAGGGGAAAAACACAGCGGGACTGGGGCCAAAGTGAACCAAGGGTAAAGTCATGATCACTTCATTATGCTGGAGTGCAGCTCAGTGTTGTGCGAAATCAAACTGCTTTCTCATTTGTCACAATGCATCAAGGCGGCCTCTGTGAAGCGGGTTTGTAGTCGACTGGAGGACCCTAATGCACAGAAGCACACATCGCCTGATGAACATGAAACTAAACTGCAAGATATACAAAAATAGACAAATGTACAGTAAACATACCAACACTGCTATGACACATGCACCTTGCTACCATCCTGCTTTTTTTTTCCTCCAACATGACCTCTACCAGTCAAACTTCCCTTGCATTTGCCAACCACCCACCCTGCCAGCTAGCCAGCCGGCCTGCCAGTCAGTGGGTAGTTGTTAAGGGCTGTTGCTGGCACAAAATAAGCTAGAGTACACCCACTGGATTACAGAGGGCAGGCAGTGAGGGGGGTGATTGCTAACAGACCTATTGGCACTCCATCTCCTCCAGCTCCAACACCACGGCGCCTGATAATTGTGGCCTCTATGTTTACGTATCCATTTTTGTAATGTAAGTGTTGATTTCTCATTCCACACTTGTAATAGGGGCCCTGGCCTTGGAATTCCTGAAGTGCTGCTAACACACATACAGGCACAGGCACACACACGTAAGCACACAAAAACTTTTTTCTCGCTCTTTTTGTCTGCACTTGAAAATAAACCAGTGAGTCAGAGCTACTTGGCTGTGTAAGACAATGGGACTGTGAGGTGCAGGCACACTTGTTTGTAAGAGGGCTTGGCTTTGTGCCGAAAAAGGACTTGGATAAGGGAATGTTGAAAGCTCCTGTATGATGTCTCTGTTACATTAAATGAACTGCTGTCATAGAGATTATATATATGAGTTTAACATTAACCTGCATATCGACTAGCGGCTTTAAAAAAAAAAAAGAATACTTAGTCAGGTCTGTGTACATTTGAGAAGTATTACAAGTAAAAAGGACATATGAAAGACATTGTTGACTTCTCTCTAACATTCAGTCTTGAAAATACCCCGGTGTCCCTTCCAGACACTGTCAAAAATGTGGGATATGATTTCCGAATGTGCTTCAGGCACAAAAAGCTGGAGAAAAAAGTACATCGGCAGGCACGCAAAAATGGCCCAACTCCCTTATAGGCACTTTCTAAAGCCTTATATCATTTTTCAATTTAATGGCTTGCATGCCATGAACTGTTTGTATCCTTCACACACACAAACACACACACAAGCACACACACGCACATTGCTGTAAGCTTGACTCATTTCTCCTTTCATTTCCTTTTTACTATAATATGGAATTACATTTTCACAATTTATTTTTTTCCCACAAAAAGCTACGTTATTTTGGAGGATTTAGAAGCACCACTGAGTAAAGGTTGAGGGGTTTGAGAGAAGATGGCCGCATCAGTGCCGCTTTTCCTATGACTTGCTCTCTTCAGCGACTTTGGACAAGCAGCACTTTAAGCGAGCACCACCTTAATGCATATCCATTTTGTCTCCTCTTTTGAGTGCTGCTGTCGCAACAGCGAAATTGGAAATCGAACGTGTGGTGACAGCTCTAATTGCGCCATGTCAAAATTGGGCAAGTGCTAATTGTTTGAGCGGGGAACTGTAAAACATGGTAGACAGTGGAGGTACTGGGGAAGTGCTCTCCCAGAATGCTTACTGGCAATATACTGGGTTTGGCTTCAGCAAACACACATGCATGGAAATTTGCATGCTTAACACTTAACACACTAACTGGCCATTGGAACACCTCACTAGCCTTCTCCGCCTTCAATCACCGCCCTTTCATTTGGTTCAGACAGCAATATACTACAATACATATATGTGGTCAGATTGTTTTACACCATAATGCCTCCACACATACTGTAAATTCCTTAAATTTCAACAAGCTGATGGATACATTTTCAGTATGTTGTGAGCTTTGGCAACCACTATATCTGTTAAAACAGTTTTCTACATGATGCCTAAAATCCCTTCTTAATGGCTTGTAGCCTCTGTACTGCATTCCCCCCACTGGCTGAGGAGAATGAGTCCCCTAGTGGCCCAACCGGCACACTGAGCACAGGTGGTGTGCACAGCTCTACTGGAAGTAAAGCTCCACTTTCACCTGATTGACAGAATATGTTGCGTGACTGACTCTGACACTGTCTCTGCCTCACTGATATATATTTTTGCATCTTCTTGACACATGTGAGCTCTTAAAAAACTAAAATTTAAAAAAGCAAAGTCAACTTTAAACCCCCGCGAAAAAAAACGTGTTCTAAAAATAAGACGGATAAGATGAGAGATCTCTGGAGAGTTGCAGGAATGCACTTTGAAAAATTCTACTCGCTGAAAAAGGCTTCCACAAAAGGGTCCACTAAATGAACTGTATTTACATGACAGTGAGCTTAAAATAACATATTAGAGCTGGCGGGTTTTGTTATTTTGATCACAGTGTAGCCTTTTCAAAACGCACTATTGAAGCAATGCAATATATTTACATGGATGTGCGGTGAGAATTTATTCGAATTAAACAGATTTGGACATTAGTCGCCTCTTCAAACCTCAACAAAAAACGCACACGATAAAAATAATTTACCTGCGCATACACCATTGTAATTATGTGCATATGCATATTCAATATACATAAATAAACCAGTTATTGGTGCTATTATATGTGGCGTTTTACATATCGTAATATGACTCGGCCAGCGCTACCTATTCAAGGTTGCGCGCATTCACAATAATAAACTCTGCGTAAAACAATTATTGGCACATAATTTAAACCTTTATATCGCTCAACACGTCAACCAGCAAATAGTCTATACGCACTGTTAGAATAAAGGCAGTTTAAATAGGTGTAACTGGTTCCAGCTAATATGTTTGAACCAACTTCATAAGGCTCTACGCACACCTGAAATCACTGCGGCAGCGACTTCAGTTCCGACTGTCACAACCTCAAAACTCACGCGCACGTCAAACAGTCTTACCTTATCACCATTTTGCGGTCAGTTTGAAACTCTCCTTTATTTTCTGTGGAGTTTTTTTAAATTTCTTTTTACATCCAGCAATGACAGTCTAGTCCTGGGGAAATAAAATAATGTGGAGGAAAGAAATCCGTCCTCAGGTTCTTCTTTTTCTCCCCCCCGGTTTGTTCGCTCGTATTTCTTTCCTCGAGTTGTCCGTCACCAACGATCTTCGGGGGGCGATAGGACGCAAAGCACGCACGTGGAGCGTGTGTATGATATATTCTCTGGTTTGGGGCTCTGTCTGTTTTGCGCTCGTTAGATCTTCATTGAGTTGAACGTGGCGAGACTGTGGTTGTGTTTGAAGAGTGCTGTGTGGCTGGGACACACAGCCCCTTCGCGCTCCCTCTCTCTCTCTCTCTCTCTCTCTCTCTCTCCCTCCCCCTCTCTCTTTCTCCCTCACTCTGTCTCTTTCTCTCCTTCTCTCACTCGCTCTGTCTGTCTGTCTGTCTGTCTCTCTCTCTCTCTCTCTATCTATCTCTTTGCCGAGACCCGAGCACGGACTGAAACCCCAGGCAGAGAAAAACCAGGAGAGAGAGAGGTGTGTGTGCGTGTGTGTGAGTAGGAGGGGTGACGTCACTCAGCGAGGTCCCACTTTCCCAACTCTCCTGGATCAACTTTCCCCCCCCAAGTCCACTGCAGGAATGTGCACTTGGACATGGCTATTTTAGAGTTGTGTGTGTGTGCGTGGGTGAGTGTTTGGGTCTGACTGCATAATTATTTTCAGTTGGTAAACCATGAGTATATAAGTGCATGTGTGAGACCACACGTGTATGCATACAGCTATGTTATCATGAAGAAGGATAAGAAACATACTGTAGCTATAGCAAGATGAAACCACCAGCAATGCATGTAAGAATTTAGGAGAAGAATAATTAATGAAATTGTATATGGTACAAAATTTGGACAAAAATGGAAACAACAATTGGAAATTAGTATATTGAAATTGTTCTGTTTGTGTCCCTATCAGTGGTGAAAAAAATGTATTTACATATCTTACTAAAAACCCAAATAAAACATAAATACAATAAAAACAAATAACAAAATTCAAAATTTTACTTGGTAAAAAGTGAAAGTAATTTTTGCAAAAAGTACTTAAAGTATAAGGAGAAATGTACTTAAAATGCTCACCATAGGTGTGAACTCGAGTCACATGAAATGGACTTGGGTCAGACTCAAGTCACACATTAGATGGCTTTGGACTTGCCTTTAAAAAAATCAAAAAAGACTAGCATCTTGACCTGGACTTTATAGACTTTACTTGGACTTGGGCCTTTTGACTTGAAAATACTTGAGACCTTCCTCCAAGCCCAAAGATGAAAAAAGTTTGTTGCTGAAAAAGTGTGCCACAAAATCTGTTAATTTTACTTTAATTTCCAAAATTAACTAAGGTTAATACTGCATCTTTATTTAATTTGGACATAAATAAAATATGCCATGCACCAACTTACAATATCAATTAAAAGGAAAAGTTTGAAGAAATATAAGAGAAGAAATATGTAGACATTTTTTTCCAATATTAGATGGGACAAAAGCAAGACAGGTAAGAAACATACAAAATTAATTTTGTTGTACTTGTTAATAGTAGGGATGGGCATGAGTACTTATTTGGACACTCAGTGCCCCACTATCATTATGTCTCTGTTTATCATGTGTGTGCTACTGCAAAGTTCTAGCTAACAGTTGGGGAGCATCTGCCTGCACAGATACACAGTGACTGGGCAAACTGGTAGCATCACACGGCTAATGTTACCTCCCTATTATTCACAGGAGAAAGTCAGGTGGTCTCGGTGTTTGTGTGAGTTGTGTGAGACCATTAAATGGCTTTGTGTTGGATGTTAGCTGCTGCTGCATTATCTCATGCTTTAAAGGCAGATGTTGAACTGACTGTGAGGAGAGCGTCTTGGAGACGGCCCCTTAGTCCTGAGTCTAACATGAATAGCATTAACAGCAAGAACAGATAGTTTGCTGATTTTTTCTTATGTTTATTTTGAATTGTTGATTTAATTGGCTAATTGAAGACTGTCTGTAAAATAAATACATTTCCCACTGCACTTGTTCTCCATTGTTACATTTACAATAGCTTACTATTCTTACTTTTTTGTAGTACTGCAGTACATTATAATAATTGATGTGACTGCATATATGTAAATAAATTAACATGTCCATCCCTAATTAATGGGGCTATATGTTGTGGAAGTACAATGCCAGTGCTACTATTATATGATTAAGCTCTGTCTCACTTGATTTCACAAGCTTGTTTTAACAAATGAATAAAAATTTTAAAAAGCAGACATGATATTTGTAAATGTAATATATTATTGCTCTGTTGTTAGTGAAAGATTCGTAACTCAAAATTAAGGACTTGTCAGTATTGATTTGCAAGTTGAGTGCAGACTTACTTGTGACTGCAAAACAGTGACTTGGCCACACATCTGGTATTCACCGTGCAGGCAAAATGGCCCTTTGTCTATTTTTACATTAGGCTATTAACTGTCCTATTGAATAATAATTACTGATGCATTTACATGCAAGTAGCATCTACCTGTTATACTATAAAAATGCATGCTCCATATTTTTTATGCTGATTAGAGGTTTTCAGCATCTTAATGTGAAAATGCCCCGGTAGCTATAGCCATCAAATAGATCTAGTAGAGTCAAAAATGCAATATTTCCCTCGGAATTGTTGTGGAGTATGAATACAAAGTAAAGTAAAAATCAGTTTCAAGTGCGTACAGTACTTGAGTAAACATGAATTACTTTCCACCACTCGTCCTTAAGCAGGTGGAGGTGAAGCCTGGCATACATGGGTGCTTTGTGGTTCACGTACTGTCATCGCAAACTCTGTAAAAATGCCATCATGTACTCTAAGGTCACTATAAACTCATCACTAAGAGTCACAGACACCCTATGAGTCCCTGTTGGGATATTATATTGATTTTGTTGTCAGACAATGCTTGAATGTGTCTGCATGTCTGTCACCTACCATTTTGTTTATTTTTATCAAAGGATCCTGTATGCAGGAAAGCTGCGTTCACATACTGCATTGTGTACTCCAAGGTCAGCCTGTCAGAGCAGCCAAGTTGAGCAGTAACTTGTGTAATCCACGTGTAATAATCACACATTTCACGTAATGATTCCAAGACGTGATTCATTCACATTTACGTTACTGAATAGACATTATGGTGCACAACAATGCATAAAGCGACAATATTGCAGCTGATAGCACAGTCAAGTGCACGGTCCTCTGATGTAGGGCTACAGAAAAAATAACAGCATTGGCCTGCGGAGACAGATGACTATGACCAATTGTGTTTTGAGAAAAGTTGCTTTTGTGGCAGCAACCCAAACCTTCTGATGAACAGCCTAGCCCTGCAGACACCAACATCTAGCATCCAACAATAGTACTGTGAGAGACAGACTACTGCAGTCAGCAGATCTGTTTTCTTACCTGCACTCAGACATGTCATGTATCTGATTGAGTAACAGTGATGGTGATTTATACCTGCAAATTATGCCGAGCTCCATTTTCTAAGGGCAGAATTTAATACAGCCTCCGCATGCAGATTTATAGGCCAAAAGAAAGTGTTGGTTCTGTGACAACAAGCAATAGAGAAACTTGATGAAATTACTGTTATGTGAACTATTGCCCTCCACTGCTGGCTATGAGAAAGCATTGTGGGAGTGATAGCTAGTTGTGTCTAGAGGCACAATGTACAGTAGATCACAGATGTCGGATTATCTGACTTTCACTAAAGCAGTTATTCGGAAAATACTGTTATATATCTGTCGTATAGACTGAAGGTTTGAACACTGTTTTGGCTGTGAAGAAGATATCCAACACTGATGAACCTCTGCTCGCATTAATGAAACAATTCCAGTCCTTTAGGTGATGCCTGCTGACATTCCCTTCGATGCATGACTGTAAGGGGCTTCTTATTTCTTTTTTTTCCCTTGCCGGTATTCATGATCTTTGACTATAATTGGATGACACTTGTTATTAGATTTACAATTCTGCTCTGCATCTAACCTTGTGCTTTCATATTCTTGGCACCAGCTTAGCAGTAATACGGCAGCACTTGTTGACAAATGGGGGTAAGGGTGGGATTTATCAAGAGCTGCCTTGCTAGCCTATCATGGCTGAACTTTGTCGCCCAACAGGACGCGGTACTCTATAAACCAACTGTCCTTCAACAAGAAGGATCTAAGACAGAGAAAATCTGAGTGCCGGACTAAAACGCAGCATACCACATGCTGCAAGTTCCTCTATTAAAACTGTTGACAGTACGAAGGTCATTTAACTCACTTGGAAAATGCTTTCTTTGTTGTAGGAAAATGACAACACATTACTATTATGTGAGCCAAAAGTGTTTGATATACCGCCTCGGGCATGTTTACATCCATGCATGTGGGGGTCAGGCAAAGTGTAGCGCTGATTGACATTTACTATGTAAATGCAATGCAAATGAAGCACAGGATGTAAAAGGTTATACATTATCAATATGCATTTGCTTTGGATAAATTATGTAAGCAAATCTTTTGATGTATATGTTTTTCTGTGTGCCTGCCCACACAGTAGATCTATCTGGTTTAATTATCTCCCTTTTATTTTTTTTTTTTGCCTCTTTAATACGGAGCAATGGTAATCATTTGAATGCCATATTCACTAATGAGTTTAGGGGTAGTATTGATTAGCAGCTAAATATCACTGTCATCATAGATATTTATCTTGCAAAGTTTCAGAATTTCACTGAAATATCTTGGCAACTACTTTATAAATTGCTATTAAATTCTGTCCATACATGCATGGTCCTAACTTAAGGGGACAGTTCACCCCAAAATCAAAAGTACATATTTTTCTTCTTACCTGTAGTGCTATTTCTCACATCCCCGTCAGCCTGGAGCTGTACTTTGTGGTTGCATGCTAAACCAAAATGGTGCTAAACTTCAGCATTTTAGCATGTGAGCTTCTTGGCATGTTCACATTAGCATTTAGCTCAAAGCACAGCTGTGAGTGCAGCCTCGCCGAGCCACTGGCATGGTTGTAGACTCTTAGTCTTATTTAAAAATAAGTAAATTGCTTTATAATGCAAGCTCAGTCCTTGACAGCCCCTTTGTGTCATGCTGCTAGCGCTGGTGGATACCTTGTACTTAAATGTTATATTTTCTCTCAGCACTGTCTTGAGTGATGGCCCTGTGGACTTTGTTACAGACTATGAGTTACAATATAAAGCAAATCAATTCATAGATTTGGTTGGATTGCATTTTATGGGGTGCAGTGTTTATCGCAGTGGGGATAAAACAACTTTTTAAGTCATACTTTTCTCTTGTGTATCAGCTTTAAGCTGTCTGGTTCCGAAACAGACAGGCGACACAAGTAGAAAATCAATCAAGTTACTCTTTAAGTTGCAAGAAAAGTGGTTTGCTTTTAATCTGCAAAAAAGGAGGTTTTAAGTGATGCTTGTCAGATGAATTTACACAAAGGACTAGGCTCAGACTGGATTCTGTTGTTCAATAGGCTAAGGTCAGCTCCATTGTAACTCAATCCAATAACTGCCATATCAGTTTAACACTTTAGATTTGGGAGGGCTGACAGCTGTTTTAGAAGGATTTTTCTCCTTCATGGACAGCATTTCAATTCTGGATAAATTGCATGGATTTCTGATCATGCAGCCTATTTATAATTCTGCATGCAAAACTGTCAATTTCACATTTAATGTTAGACAGACAGACGTGAAAATACAATATCGTTCACTGTCAATCTCCCCATAGCCCGAGGTGCAGGCCTTTTCACCCTTGACAAGTTGCTGGCGAATTACAAATGACTGTCACTCAAGTCATTACTCTAGTTTGTGCGACCCAAAGACAGCACCATGTATAATACTGCGGAGAAGAGGGACAACTTGTCTGAATCAAAAACAAGGACTGTTGTTTTCGGCTCCTCACGCCCCGGAGTTGATACATTTATAGTCCCCACCTCCCCCGCAACCCTGATCAAGTAAACCAGTCATCGTAAAATTAATTTCCCCATCAAGCGAGACTCACGCTCTTTGGGATAACAATCTATCTTAAGCGGATAAATCTAATCCAATGTGTTGAGATTGACTTGTTTATGGCCGCTGCCCAAGCAGTCAAGAGAGGGAGAGAAGGGCGGCGGGTGGTGAGAGAGAGGAGGGGGTAAAAGCGACAAATGCCAAGGTGATATTACACACATCTCCAAGGCACGAAAAATGTAAACCAACACCCAACTGTAGTCCTTGGCTCAGACATCTAATACTTCTCTCCTTCTTAGAATCTGTCAGACATGATGGATGGCTAAGCATACAGCCATGCTCTCATGAGCTTTG